>NC_091286.1:589901774-590204805 GCF_032444005.1 Ranitomeya imitator | reverse complement strand
AGAGAGATGGTGTGTTACACTCCAAGGTGTTCCCCAGGTTGCCTTTCCTGAGCTTCTATCTTCAGGCTCTCATTAAATTGTGGTTAAATGGAACAACTGCATTTGGCGTACTAGTTGGTTTGGGGCCTACTATCGGTGTCTGCCACTCCTTGCTGTTCTCCTGGTTTCCTGTCCTGAAATTCCATTTTCAGGCTCTCGTTAAGTAGTTGTTAATGTTAGACTGCATTTGGCCTACTAGTTGGGTTGGGGCCTACTATCGGTGTCTGCCACTCCTTGCTGTTCTCCTCCACTGAACAAAGCTGTGCCGCCTGTTTACTACGGTTGCCAATTTTGAACTGCATTTCGACTACTTACTGATTTGGCCCTACTCTCTGTGTCAGCCTCTCATTCCAGTTGTCCTCCACTGCAATGCCCCCTGGTTATTCCTGTGTTACCAATTTTGAACTGCATTTAGCCCACTTTATTCTTTGGGCCTATATCTGTGTTTCCACTTCATCGTGCCCATTGCCCAGCCAGTGATAGATGAGTCTGCTGGTACATTGACCCATAACGCAACATTCCCCGTGCATGCTACACAACAACATTGTGACCCTGCTGAAAGTCAGGTTGCTCTTCCCGCATACCATACCACCTTACACGGGGACAAAGAGGAAGGTGCAGATGAAAGTGCAGGTTCCTTCATCAGGTGGGGGGAGGAATACTAGTTGGCGACGTCACTGGCACAGGGCCTCTCATAGTACGCAAAAGTGTTGCTGCCGGTGGGAGGCGCCCCCGCCGTGCAAACACACCGCTGTACTTTGAGGGGCCCTGTGCCAGTGCCAATGCCAACAAGTGGGCCCCCCCTGCTTGCTCAGGATCACAGCACTTGCAAAGTTGAAATACTTACCTCTCCCTGCTCCACTGCCGTGACGTGGTCCAGATTTCCTGGGCCCACTAATTACTTGAACCAGCCCTACCCCACACAACTTTAGCCAAATGACCCCCAATTTCAAATGCCTTCCAATTATTATAAGGTAAATTACGCTTGACAAGCTTCATTAAGAAGAATGGATGGTTTTGACATTAAAATGGGCACTCTAGGTGTTTTCCTGGCCCCCACTCACTGCCGACTATGCTGCCCCATTGACTTGCATTGGGTTTCGTGTTTCGGTCGATCCCGACTTTACGTCATAATCGGCCGATTTCACTCGACCCGACTTTTGAGATAGTCGGGTTTCGCGAAACCCGGCTCGACTCTAAAAAGGTCAAGGTCGCTCAACTCTACCAGTGTATATTACAATGCAATCTAAGTGGCAGAAAGTAGCTGGCTGACATACACAAACTAACAGGATTGAAGTTTATCTGCAGCGCCCCAGAGATCTGGTCATTGCAGTATGACACTCTGCCACTAAGGGGAGTGATGGTACATCTGATGGCACTGAAGGAATTCCACTGACCAGGTATCACCAGCACACATTACACTTCACACTCCGGCCACTAGGGGGAGCAAAAGGCTTTATTTATTGGGCCCCTCCTCACACTGGTAAAACTAGGGGTTGGATAGAAAGTTAGTCAGAAGCTGACTGGGTTGGATTCAGGCAACATCCCGTGGCAGGGGGGTGTTGCAGAGAGAAGACACAGGGGGGTCCCTGTCAGGCGTGGGAACCTGGCAGGCACCCAGCGACCAGAACAGAACGTTACGGAACCGCGCCTGCACACCCCGCGGCGGTATCCTAAGAAAGAGACACGAAGCAAAGGATATTGTGAGACAGTGAGAAACGAGATCAAGCACAAAGGAGAGCCAGTAGGAGTCGTGCCATGAAACCGAGGCAACATCCTACTGAGGCGCGTAGCCTGTGGCCAGAACACCGAGGGAGTAACTGACTCTACGCCTTACTTCAAACTCCGCAGGACAGTTAATTATAGGTTGGCTCTCTAACCTAAACACCTACGAAGACATAGGGGGCAACAGTGGAAGAGGGGCGTCTCTAGAGTCCCGGAAGACCTCCAGGCCTTCCCGTCATATGGGTGCGTCCTAGCCATAACATACCTGGGGGACGTTGAACTAAAAACATCTGGAACACATTAGAAAGAACAAACGAACGAGAACAGAAGTTGTGAGGACTATTCCGAATGCTCAGCAGGGTAGCACTACAACACACAGGCGCTATTGGTTGGCAACGATTTCCACCTGCAAAGGGAATTCTGGAAGTGCCCATCGGACCAGCCAGTCTCAGATAGCCCTGTTAAGCGTGCTCTGGATTGTGGATCCTGAAGTCTTCAGTAAAGAGGTAAAGAGACTGCAACCTTGTGTCCTCGTTATTGACTACACCTCACATCATTACCATCCACCGTACTGGGAAGCCCTGGGGACATACTTCACCTGTGGGAAGGTAAACCATCCAGCTGCCATTCCATCACCCCAGGGGACCCCACAGCAGCGTCGGTCGCCCTTACCGAACACCACAGGTGGCATCACGAATCTCTGACAGACTGTACCACCTTTATTTGGACGCCCCTTAGCAGGGTCACGGACCGGGTATAGACACCGTGACAGCTTCAGAACCGAACCAGACAGGCCCGGTACCGAGAACGCATGGCCCTGTGTCTGGGGGCGCTCCATATCCACTTTGTGAGAATTTGAATCTCAATTTTTTTGGGGGAGACTGAACCAAAACTCAGGCCCAGTGTATAAAACAACACAATGTAAGTGGCAGAAAGTGACTGACTGATTTACGACAAACTAACGGGACTGAAGTATATAAACTTTGTGAGAATTTGAATCTCCCTTTTTTTTGGGAGACTGAACCAAAACTCAGGCCCAGTGTATATAACAACGCAATCTAATTGGCAGAAAGTGGCTGGCTAACATACGACAAACTAACAGGACTGAAGTATATCCACTTTGTGAGAATTTGAATCTCCCTTTTTTTGGGGAGACTGAACCAAAACTCAGGCCCAGTGTATATAACAACACAATCTAAGTGGCAGAAAGTGGCTGGCTGACATACGACAAACTAACAGGACTGCAGTATATCCACTTTGTGAGAATTTGAATCTCCCTTTTTTGGGGAAGACTGAACAAAAACTCAGGCCCAGTGTAGATAACAACACAATGTAAGTGGCAGAAAGTAGCTGGCTGATATGCGACAAACTAACAGGACTGAAGTATATCCACTTTGTGAGAATTTGAATCTCACTTTTTTGGGGGGAGACTGAACCAAAACTCAGGCCCAGTGTATAAAGCAACACAATGTAAATGACAGAAAGTGGCTGGAAGATATATGAAAAAATACAAGGGCTGTAGTACAATTTCACTCTCCCTACAATGATCTCAGGACAAGTATGGCAGCAATAAAAAGGACTGCTGCACACAAAAGTGTGGACAAATAAACAAGATAACTGTGCAGAAAGGAGCAACAGGATTTTTGCGTTTAAAAAAGCAGTTGGGTTGCACAGCAGCGTGGAAACAGCAATGCAGCTATCAGGGAGCCTTATAAGGCTAGCCTCCACTGTCCTGCAAAAAAATGGTGGTGTTGGACAGTGGAAATCGCTACAGCACAAGCAGTTTGGGGGTTAATCTTCCCTCCCTAACTATATCCCTTCTTCTGATGAAGCTGCAGACTGAGACCTATGTCATCACGCTGCCCACACTCTGCGTCCTCCTTCATTGGCTGAAAAATGGCGTTGAAAGCGTCATATGAAATGCGACTTTTGCGCGCAGATCGGCGACCTCATGGCCGATCGCACACTAAGATCGGGTCGGGTTGAAACCCGACTTTGCCAAAAGTCGTCGATTTTTGAATTTGTGCTATCCATTTCGCTCAACCTAATCCCCACGATTTGGGAAACGTTATGAGTGGGCTGTTATGAGTGGTAAATTCATAGCTGTGGGAACTTTTGTAAAAAAAGAAAGGGCAAAGCAAACTTTATCAATAATATACCAAATTAACACTCTAGAGAAGATACACAAAAAATCCCGAAGTAATATAATCCAAATTGAGCTGATAGAACTTCAACATACTTTAAAAAACCTTTTTAATATACAATCAGCCAAAATCTACGTGAGAAGTAAACAGAAGTTCTACCTCCACGGTAATAGCGGCAGTAAACTCATGACCTCAATACTCAAGAAACGCAATGAAAAGAGGTTAATAAACATAGTAACATAGTAACATAGTAACATAGTTAGTAAGGCCGAAAAAAGACATTTGTCCATCCAGTTCAGCCTATATTCCATCATAATAAATCCCCAGATTTACGTCCTTCTACAGAACCTAATAATTGTATGATACAATATTGTTCTGCTCCAGGAAGACATCCATCTTCTATGTTGGTGGAAAAACCTTCTCTCCTCCAGACGCAAAGAATGCCCCCTTGTGCCCGTCACCTTCCTTGGTATAAACAGATCCTCAGAGAGATATTTGTATTGTCCCCTTATATACTTATACATGGTTATTAGATCGCCCATCAGTCGTCTTTTTTCTAGACTAAATAATCCTAATTTCGCTAATCTATCTGGGTATTGTAGTTCTCCCATCCCCTTTATTAATTTTGTTGTCCTCCTTTGTACTCTCTCTAGTTCCATTATATCCTTCCTGAGCACCGGTGCCCAAAACTGGACACAGTACTCCATGTGCGGTCTAACTAGGGATTTGTACAAAGGCAGTATAATTGTCACGCCCGCACATACTTACCCATCTTCTTCCATCCAGCGGCGCACTCGCGATCCCGTTCCTCGCCGCTCTGCTGCTTCTTTCTCTGGCTCCCGGCGTCCAGCGTCTTTGCGCATGCGCGGTCGCGTCTCCTCCAGCGCTGAGCCCTCTGGGAGGTCGCGACCCGATAGCTCCGCCCCAACATGGCGGCGCCCATCGGCTATTTCTTCCCGGCGTCTTCCTAGGTAAGACGCCTTTGCTTTGTAGGTGCACTGTCTGCCGTCAGTGTCCCTATGCCCTAGGCTCCCCTGTACCAGTGTCTTTTCTCAGCCCAGTCTTTACTTTGTCTCAGTACCCTGCCAGTCCGTGTTCCTGCTGTGTCCTGCCAGCCCGTGTTCCTGCTGTATCCTGCCTGTCCGTGTTCCTGCTGTATCCTGCCAGTCCGTGTTCCTGCTGTATCCTGCCAGTCCGTGTTCCTGCTGTATCCTGCCTTTCCGTGTTCCTGTTGTATCCTGCCAGTCCGTGTTCCTGCTGTATCCTGCCAGTCCGTGTTCCTGCTGTATCCTGCCAGTCCGTGTTCCTGCTGTGTCCTGCCAGTCCGTGTTCCTGCTGTACCCTGCCAGTTCGTGTTCCTGCTGTGTTCTGCCGTTCCGTGTTCCAGTCATTTTCAGTTAAGTCTTGTTTTCCTATTATTCCCTGCCATCCTTATAGCCTGTGGTTTCCTTCTTTATCTTGGGTCGCCCCTTTGGCTCTAGCTGTTGTGTCTCCATTCCCTCGAGGTCCTGCTCCTAACACTCCCTGTATAGGGGGTGATTCCATCTGGTCCACTCGACCCCGGGGGCTCTAGAGTCACGACCCAGAGGGTCCACTCTCGGATTTCTGCCCGAGTACTTACAATAATGCTCTCATCATGTGTATCCAGACCTCTTTTAATGCACCCCATGATCCTGTTTGCCTTGGCAGCTGCTGCCTGGCACTGGCTGCTCCAGGTAAGTTTATCATTAACTAGGATCCCCAAGTCCTTCTCCCTGTCAGATTTACCCAGTGGTTTCCCGTTCAGTGTGTAATGGTGATATTGATTCCTTCTTCCCATGTGTATAACCTTACATTTATCATTGTTAAACCTCATCTGCCACCTTTCAGCCCAAGTTTCCAACTTATCCAGATCCATCTGTAGCAGAATACTATCTTCTCTTGTATTAACTGCTTTACATAGTTTTGTATAATCTGCAAATATCGATATTTTACTGTGTAAACCTTCTACCAGATCATTAATGAATATGTTGAAGAGAACAGGTCCCAATACCGACCCCTGCGGTACCCCACTGGTCACAGCGACCCAGTTAGAGACTATACCATTTATAACCACCCTCTGCTTTCTATCACTAAGCCAGTTACTAACCCATTTACACACATTTTCCCCCACACCAAGCATTCTCATTTTGTGTACCAACTTCTTGTGCGGCACGGTATCAAACGCTTTTGAAAAATCGAGATATACCACGTCCAATGACTCACCTTGGTCCAGCCTATAGCTTACCTCTTCATAAAAACTGATTAGATTGGTTTGACAGGAGCGATTTCTCATAAACCCATGCTGATATGGAGTTAAACAGTTATTCTCATTGAGATAATCCAGAATAACATCCCTCAGAAACCCTTCAAATATTTTACCAACAATAGAGGTTAGACTTACTGGCCTATAATTTCCAGGTTCACTTTTAGAGCCCTTTTTGAATATTGGCACCACATTTGCTATGCGCCAGTCCTGCGGAACAGACCCCGTCGCTATAGAGTCCCTAAAAATAAGAAATAATGGTTATTACTTAGTTCTCTTAGTACTCGTGGGTGTATGCCACCCGGACCCGGAGATTTATCTATTTTAATCTTATTTAGCCGGTTTCGCACCTCTTCTTGGGTTAGATTGGTGACCCTTAACCCCTTCCCGACCTTTGACGCATACGCTGCATCATGAAAGTCGATGCCATTCCGACCCATGACGCAGCATATGCGTCATGGAAAGATCGCGTCCCTGCAGATCGGGTGAAAGGGTTAACTCCCATTTCACCCGATCTGCAGGGACAGGGGGAGTGGTAGTTTAGCCCAGGGGGGGTGGCTTCACCCCCTCGTGGCTACGATCGCTCTGATTGGCTGTTGAAAGTGAAACTGCCAATCAGAGCGATTTGTAATATTTCACCTAAAAAAATGGTGAAATATTACAATCCAGCCATGGCCGATGCTGCAATATCATCGGCCATGGCTGGACACACTAATGTGCACCCACTCCACTCCTCCGATCACCCACCCAGCCCCCCGATCTGCGGTCTGCTCCCCTCGGTCCTGTGCTCCGCTCCCCCGTCCTCCTGCCCGCTCCCCCCGTGCTCCAATCACACCCCCCGTGCTCCAATCAAACCCCCCCGCACTCCGATCCCCCCCCGCACAGCGATCCCCCCCGCACAGCGATTCCCCCCCCCCGTGCTCCGATCCACCCGCCCGCACAGCGATCCCCCACTCCGTGCTCCAATCCACCCCCCCGTGTTCCGATCCACCCCCCCGTGCTCCGACGCCCCCCCGAACCCTGATCTCCCCCCCCTTATACTTACCTGGCCTCCCGGGGACCGTCCGTCTTCTTTCCTGGGCGCCGCCATCTTCCAAAATGGCGGGCGCATGTGCAGTGCGCCCGCCGAATCTGCCGGCCGGCAGATTCGTTCCAGAGTGAATTTTGATCACTGAGATATAACCTATCTCAGTGATCAAAATAAAAAAAAAAGTAAATGACCCCCCCCCCCTTTGTCACCCCCATAGGTAGGGGACAATAAAAAAAATATTTTTTTTTTCCACTAAGGTTGGGGTAAGAACTAGGGTTAGGGGTAGGGGTAGGGTTAGGGGTAGGGGTAGGGGTAGAGTTAGGGGTAGGGGTAGGGTTAGGGTTAGGGGTAGGGTTAGGGGTAGGGTTAGGGGTAGGGTTAGGGGTAGGGGTAGGGTTAGGGCTAGGGTTAGGGGTAGGGTTAGGGGTAGGGTTAGGGTTAGGGGTAGGGTTAGGGGTAGGGTTAGGGGTAGGGTTAGGGTTAGGGGTAGGGTTAGGGGTACGGGTAGGGTTAGGGGTAGGGTTAGGGTTAGGGGTAGGGTTAGGGTTAGGGTTTCGGTATGTGCACACGTATTCTGGTCCTCTGTGGATTTTTCCGCTGCGGATTTGATAAATCCGCAGTGCTAAACCGCTGCGGATTTATGGCGGATTTACCATGTTTTTTCTGCGCATTTCAATGCGGTTTTACAACAGCGATTTTCTATTTGAGCAGTTGTAAAACCGCTGCGGAATCCGCAGAAAGAAGTGACATGCTGGGGAATGTAAACCGCTGCGTTTCCGTGCAGTTTTTCTGCAGCATGTGTACAGCGATTTTTGTTTCCCATAGGTTTGCATTGAACTGTAAACTCATGGGAAACTGCTGCGGATCCGCAGCATTTTCCGCAGCGTGTGCACATACCTTTAGAATTAGGCTATGTGCACACGGTGCGGATTGGCTGCTGCGGATCCGCAGCAGAGTTCCATCAGGTTTACAGTACCATGTAAACATATGGAAAGCCAAATCCGCTGTGCCCATGGTGCGGAAAATACCGCGCAGGAACGCTGCGTTGTATTTTCCGCAGCATGTCAATTCTTTGTGCGGATTCCGCAGCGTTTCACACCTGTTCCTCAATAGGAATCCGCAGGTGAAATCCGGACAAAAAACACTGGAAATCCGCGGTAAATCCGCAGGTAAAACGCAGTGCCTTTTACCCGCGGATTTTTCAAAAATGGTGCTGAAAAATCTCATACGAATCCGCAACGTTGGCACATAGCCTTAGGGTTAGGGTTGGGTTGGAATTAGGGTTGTAGTTAGGGGTGTGTTGGGGTTAGGGTTGTGATTAGGGTTACGGCTACAGTTGGGATAAGGGTTAGGGGTGTGTTGGAGTTAGAATTGAGGGGTTTCCACTGTTTAGGCACATCAGGGGGTCTCCAAACAACAACATGGCGCCACCATTGATTCCAGCCAATCTTGTATTCAAAAAGTCAAATGGTGCTCCCTCACTTCCGAGCCCCGACGTGTGCCCAAACAGTGGTTTACCCCCACATATGGGGTACCAGCATACTCAGGACAAACTGCGCAACAATTACTGGGGTCCAATTTCTCCTGTTACCCTTGTGAAAATAAAGAAATGCTTGCTAAAACATCATTTTTGAGGAAAGAAAAATGATTTTTTATTTTCACGGCTCTGCGTTGTAAACGTCTGTGAAGCACTTGGGGGTTCAAAGTGCTCACCACATATCTAGATAAGTTCCTTGGGGGGTCTAGTTTCTAAAATGGGGTCACTTGTGGGGGGTTTCTACTGTTTAGGCACACCAGGGGCTCTGCAAACGCAATGTGACGCCCGCAGACCATTCCATCAAAGTCTGCATTTCAAAAGTCACTACTTCCCTTCTGAGCCCCGACGTGTGCCCAAACAGTGGTTTACCCCCACACATGGGGTATCACCGTACTCAGAAGAAACTGGACAACAAATATTGGGGTCAAATATCTCCTGTTACCCTTGGGAAAATTAAAAAATTCTGGGCTAAATAATTATTTTTGAGGAAAGAAAACGTATTTATTATTTTCACGGCTCTGCATTATAAACTTCTGTGAAGCACTTGGGGGTTCAAAGTGCTCACCACACATCTAGATAAGTTCCTTTCGGGGTCTAGTTTCCAAAATGGGGTCACTTGTCGGGGGTTTCTACTGTTAAGCCACATCAGGGGCTCTGCAAACGCAATGTGACGCCCACAGAGCATTCCATCAAAGTCTGCATTTCAAAACGTCACTACTTCACTTCCGAGCCTCGGCATGTGCCCAAACAGTGGTTTACCCCCACATATGGGGTATCAGCGTACTCAGGAGAAACTGGACAACAACTTTTGGGATCCAATTTCTCCTGTTACCCTTGGTAAAATAAAAAATTCTGGGCTAAATAATTATTTTTGAGGAAAGAAAACGTATTTATTATTTTCATGGCTCTGCATTATAAACTTCTATGAAGCACTTGGGGGTTCAAAGTGCTCACCACACATCTAGATAAGTTCCTTTCGGGGTCTAGTTTCCAAAATGGGGTCACTTGTGGGGGGTTTCTACTGTTAAGCCACATCAGGGGCTCTGCAAACGCAACGTGACGCCCACAGAGCATTCCATCAAAGTCTGCATTTCAAAATGTCACTACTTCACTTCCGAGCCCCGGCATGTGCCCAAACAGTGGTTTACCCCCACATATGGGGTATCAGCGTACTCAGGAGAAACTGGACAACAACTTTTGGGGTCAAATTTCTCCTGTTACCCTTTGTAAAATAAAAAATTGCAGGCTAAAAGATCATTTTTGAGAAAATAATTTTTTATTTTTATTTTCATGGCTCTGCGTTATAAACTTCTGTGAAGCACTTGGGGGTTCAAAGTCCTCACCACACATCTAGATAAGTTCCTTTGGGGGTCTAGTTTCCAAAATGGGGTCATTTCTGGGGGATCTCCAATGTTTAGGCACACAGGGGCTCTCCAAACGTGACATGGTGTCCGCTAATGATTGGAGCTAATTTTCCATTTAAAAAGCCAAATGGCGTGCCATCCCTTCCGAGCCCTGCCGTGCGCCCAAACAGTGGTTTACCCCCACATATGGGGTATCAGCGTACTCAGGACAAACTTGACAACAATATTTGGGGTCCAATTTCTCCCATTATCCTTGGCAAAATAGGAAATTCCAGGCTAAAAAATCATTTTTGAGGAAAGAAAAATTATTTTTTATTTTCATGGCTCTGCGTTATAAACTTCTGTGAAGCACCTGGGGGTTTATAGTGCTCAATATGCATCTAGATAAGTTCCTTGGGGGGTCTAGTTTCCAAAATGGGGTCACTTGTGGGGGAGCTCCAATGCATAGGCACACAGGGGCTCTCCAAACGCGACATGGTGTCCGCTAACAATTGGAGCTAATTTTCCATTCAAAAAGTCAAATGGCGCGCCTTCCCTTCCGAGCCCTGCCGTGTGCCCAAACAGTGGTTTACCCCCACATATGAGGTATCGCCGTACTCGGGAGAAATTGCCCAACAAATTTTATGATCCATTTTATCCTACTGCCCATGTGAAAATGAAAAAATTGAGGCGAAAAGAATTTTTTTGTGAAAAAAAAGTACTTTTTCATTTTTACAGATCAATTTGTGAAGCACCTGAGGGTTTAAAGTGCTCACTAGGTATCTAAATAAGTTCCTTGGGGGGTCTAGTTTCCAAAATGGGGTCACTTGTGGGGGAGCGCCAATGTTTAGGCACACAGGAGCTCTCCAAACGCGACATGGTGTCCGCTAACGATGGAAATAATTTTTCATTCAAAAAGTCAAATGGCGCTCCTTCCCTTCCGAGCCTTACCATGTGCCCAAACAGTGGTTTACCCCCACATATGAGGTATCGGCGTACTCAGGAGAAATTGCCCAACACATTTTAGGATCCATTTTATCCTGTTGCCCATGTAAAAATGAGAAAAATTGAGGCTAAAAGAATTTTTTGTGAAAAAAAGTACTTTTTTATTTTTACGGATCAATTTGTGAAGCACCTGGGGGTTCAAAGTGCTCACTATGCATCTAGATAAGTTCCTTGGGGCGTCTAGTTTCCAAAATGGGGTCAATTGTGGGGGAGCTCCAATTTTTAGGCACACGGGGGCTCTCCAAACGTGACATGGTGTCCGCTAAAGAGTGGAGCCAATTTTTGATTCAAAAAGTCAAATGGCGCTCCTTCCCTTCCAAGCCCTGCCGTGCGCCCAAACAGTGGTTTACCCCCACATATGAGATATCAGCATACTCAGGACAAATTGGACAACAACTTTCGTGGTTCAGTTTCTCCTTTTACCATTGGGAAAATAAAAAAATTGTTGCTAAAAGATAATTTTTGTGACTAAAAAGTTAAATGTTCATTTTTTCCTTCCATGTTGCTTCTGCTGCTGTGAAGCACCTGAAGGGTTAATAAACTTCTTGAATGTGGTTTTGAGTACCTTGAGGGGTGCAGTTTTTAGAATGGTGTCACGTTTGGGTATTTTCAGCCATATAGACCCCTCAAACTGACTTCAAATGTGAGGTGGTCCCTAAAAAAATTGGTTTTGTAAATTTCGTTGTAAAAATGAGAAATCGCTGGTCAAATTTTAACCCTTATAACTTCCTAACAAAAAAAAATTTTGTTTCCAAAATTGTGCTGGTGTAAAGTAAACATGTGGGAAATGTTATTTATTAACTATTTTGTGTCACATATCTCTCTGGTTTAACAGAATAAAAATTCAAAATGTGAAAATTGCGAAATTTTCAAAATTTTCGCCAAATTTCCGTTTTTATCACAAATAAACGCAGAATTTATTGACCTAAATTTACCACTAACATGAAGCCCAATATGTCACGAAAAAACAATCTCAGAACCGCTAGGATCCGTTGAAGCGTTCCTGAGTTATTACCTCATAAAGGGACACTGGTCAGAATTGCAAAAAACGGCAAGGTCTTTAAGGTCAAAATAGGCTGGGTCATGAAGGGGTTAATATAGGGTTTTCATTGTTTCATGGGATTTCACCTAGCATTTCATTTTCCACTGTGAATACCGTGGAGAAGAAGGTGTTTAATATGTTAGCTTTTTCCTCATCATCTACAACCATTCTTTCCTCACTATTTTTTAAGGGGCCTACATTTTCAGTTTTTATTCTTTTACTATTGATATAGTTGAAGAACAGTTTGGGATTAGTTTTACTCTCCTTAGCAATGTGCTTCTCTGTTTCCTTTTTGGCAGCTTTAATTAGTTTTTTAGATAAAGTATTTTTCTCCCTATAGTTTTTTAGAGCTTCAATGGTGCCATCCTGCTTTAGTAGTGCAAATGCTTTCTTTTTACTCTTAATTGCCTGTCTTACTTCTTTGTTTAGCCACATTGGGTTTTTCCTATTTCTAGTCCTTTTATTCCCACAAGGTATAAACCACTTACAGTGCCTATTTAGGATGTTCTTAAACATTTTCCATTTATTATCTGTATTCTTAATTCTGAGGATATTGTCCCAGTCTACCAGATTAAGGGCATCTCTAAGCTGGTCAAACTTTGCCTTCCTAAAGTTCAGTGTTTTTGTGACTTCCTGACAAGTTCCCCTAGTGAAAGACAGGTGAAACTGCACAATATTGTGGTCGCTATTTCCTAGATGCCCGACCACCTGCAGATTTGTTATTCTGTCAGGTCTATTAGATAGTATTAGGTCTAAAAGTGCTGCTCCTCTGGTTGGATTCTGCACCAATTGTGAAAGATAATTTTTCTTGGTTATTAGCAGAAACCTGTTGCCTTTATGGGTTTCACAGGTTTCTGTTTCCCAGTTAATATCCGGGTAGTTAAAGTCCCCCATAACCAGGACCTCATTATGGGTTGCAGCTTCATCTATTTGCCTTAGAAGTAGACTTTCCATGGTTTCCGTTATATTTGGGGGTTTGTAACAGACCCCAATGAGAATTTTGTTACCATTTTTCCCTTCATGAATTTCGACCCATATGGACTCGATATCCTCATTCCCTTCGCTAATATCCTCCCTTAAAGTGGACTTTAGACAAGACTTTACATAAAGACAAACCCCTCCTCCTCTCCGATTTTTACGATCCTTTCTAAACAGACTGTAACCCTGTAAGTTAACTGCCCAGTCATAGCTTTCATCTAACCATGTCTCGGCTATTCCCACTATGTCAAAGTTACTTGTAGATATTTCTGCTTCTAGTTCTTCCATCTTGTTTGTCAGGCTTCTGGCGTTTGCGAGCATGCAGTTTAGAGGATTTTGTTTTGTTCCAATCTCCTCGCTGTGGATTGTTTTAGAAATGTTCTTACCTCCCTTCTGAGTATGTTTTCCTGGGTCTTCTTTGTTCAAGTCTAATGTTTTTCTTCCCAAAATGCCAAAATGCCAAATGCAGTGTTATATTAAAATGCCAAAATGCCAAATGCAGCGTTATATTAAAAACAATTTAACGAGAGCCTGAAGATAGAAGCTAGGGAAAGGCAACCTGGAGAACACCTTGGAGCGGAAGACCATGTCTTATCTGCTGATAAATCTTCAAAACTAGTGTTGAGCGATACCTTCCGATATCGGAAAGTATCGGTATCGGATTGGATCGGCCGATATTCAAAAAATATCAGATATCGCCAATACCGATACCCAATCCCAATGCAAGTCAATGGGACCAAAATATCGGAATTAAAATAAACCCTTTCTTTCCTTGTAGGTTCATTCTACATGAAGGAAAACAACTAAGAATAATGCAGGATGTATTTGGGGAGGTGGCGGAGACATTAAAGTCATAGAGGTTTAGCCCAATCAAATAGAATAGCATGATTTTTTTTTTTTTTTAAAAACGTTCGGAGTGACAAAGATATTGACTATGTAAAAATTTTTTTTATTTTGTCAGATATTGATGTTTCACTATTCCACGCCCTTCCCCTTCTTTTTTTTTACTTTTCCCACACTTTCATCTTCATCATCATCAGCATCTTTGACATCAACTTCTTCTTCACCTTATTCATCTTCTTCTTCATCTTCTACCTATTTTTTTTTTATTACATTCTTCATATTCATTTTATTCAACTATTATTATTCTTCCTATTCTACATATTCATTTTATTCAACTGTTATTATTCTTCCTATTCTACTTCTTCATCATATTCTCATTTGTGACAGGCATTCCCGTAGTTGTTATCTATAAAAGTTTGAAGATTACACCTTCCGTTCTGCCTGTCACAAAAGTTACATTTGTCCGCGTTCAGTTTGGCCTGCAGCATCAGGCTTTATCCAGGGGCACCACGAGGAGGAACGGACTCACCCCCATACACTGCTTAGTCTTCTTCTGCATATAATTTAGATAATATCTTTTTCTCTGATATTAAGTGTTATGCTTAATGTTCTTCTGCTCTTTGTTCTGCAGCCTCTTGTTCTTCTGCTTCTCGGTCTTCCATGTCGTCGTCTCCAGGGTCGTCGTCTCCGCCTTCGTCGTCGTCATCGGGGTGGTCTTCAGGGTCGTCATCTCCAGGGTCGTCGTCATCTCACTGGTTGTCGTCTCTGGTGTCGTCGTCATCTTAGGGGTGGTCTTCCGGGTCGTCGACTTTAGGGTCTTCAACTTGGAAATGTAGCAGAAGGTACAAGAAGGCTGAGAAAATGCCAAGAACCAGCTGATGGAACTGGAACTCGGATGGCTACCCGAAGGTTCAAGAGCCTATGGAACTACCGAGGACCAGCTGACGTTACTGGAACCCGGTTACTCAGCAGGAGGTACCCGTGCTAAAAAGCACTACCAAGGACCGCCTGACATTGGCGGAACTTGGATACCCAGAAGGAGGCACCTAAGCCAAAGGCTCTGCCCGGAACCAGCTGACGTTACTGGAAACAGGATGGGGAGCAGAAGGTACAAGAGCAAAAGACACTGCCGAGAACCAGCTGACGGTACTGGAACCCGGATGGGTAGCCGAAGGTCCAAGAGCCAATGGAACTACCGAGGACCAGCTGACGTTACTGGAACCCGGTTACTAAGCAGGAGGTACCCGTGCCTGAAAGCACTACCAAGGACCACCTGACGTTGGTGGAACTTGGATACCCAAAAGGAGGCACCTAAGCCAAAGGCTCTGCCCGGAACCAGCTGATGTTACTGGAACCAGGATGGGGAGCAGAAGGTACAAGAGCAAAAGACACTGCCGAGAACCAGCTGATGGTGCTGGAACCAGGATGTGGACCAGAAGGTCCACAGGAGAGGAGAGAACAGCTAGGGCCGAGGCAGCCGCAGTTACCGAACCCCAACAGTCCTACAGGGGGAGCTTGGCCTACTGGCACTACAGAACCAGCCTTGACTACCAATTCACGCAGCCCACATAGGAAGCTCCAAAACTGGAGGCACCCTGGAGTTGGCTAACTCGACCGCAACACGACGGGGCAATGCATAGGTGTCTCAGTGAGTTTGACAGTACCCGGAAACAGCTGACGGTGCTGGAACCAGGCTGGGCACGAGGGAGTACCCGTGACGAAAACACTGCCGGGAACCAGCTGGCGGTGCTGGAACCCGGATGCGTTGCCCCAGTGTGCAAGAGCCAATGGCACCGAGGACTAGCTGACGGTGCTGGAACCCGGTTACTAAGCTGTAGGTGCCCGTGCTTAAAAGCACTACCAAGGACCGCCTGGCGTTGGCGGAACTCGGATACCCAGGAGGAGGCACCTAAGCCAAAGGCTCTGCCCGGAACCAGCTGACGGTGCTGGAACCAGGTGGTGGACCCGAAGGTCCACAGGAGAGGAGAGAACAGCTAGGCCGCGAGGCAGCCACAGTTACCGAACCCCAACAGTCCTACAGGGGGAGCTTGGCCTACTGGCACTACAGAACCAGCCTTGACTACCAATTCACGCAGCCCACATAGGAAGCTCCTAAACTGGAGGCACCCTGGAGTTGGCTAACCCGACCGCAACACGACGGGCCAACGCATAGGTGTCTCAGTGAGTTTGACAGTACCCGGAAACAGCTGACGGTGCTGGAACCAGGCTGGGCACCAGGGAGTACCCGTGACAAAAACACTGCCCGAGAACCAGCTGGCGGTGCTGGAACCCGGATGCGTTGCCTATTCAAGATTGTCTTCCTAGAGCCCCAACTAGCGGTGTTGGAGCAAAGGGTAAGCAGGGGAAGCATAGTGTAGGCCGAAGCCTGCACTGGAGGCAGCTTTGTGTCTGCGTTGCGTTTGCAGGACACGATGCCGGCTACACAGCGGGGGAACAGCTGGCGGTGCTTAACCCCACTAACACATTGGCTGGTGTTTTTCTCTGTGCAGCTAGCACGTCCGGGCAAAAACTGGTGGTGTTAGAGCCCAGGGTCAGCAGGAGGAGGAGAGGAGCAGAGTGTAGGCCAAAGCCTAATTGAACCAATTTCAAAGGTAACCTTTAACCCACCCTCAGGTGTTGCAAAGTACAAGAGCCACACCTTGTGCAGCACTAATGCAGCACAAGTCAGAGGTTGCTCTATGAATTTTGATCATTGCACACGCAGAATGAAAGACGTACACAATTTTGCCCATTATACAGTAAGACTGTATTGGAGGCGTGACTTGTCTTTTTAAGGAGACGCGGCACAGGTGTCCAAAAATAATGCCTTGTTGCTGGGCGCAGTCTCCTGAGCATTGTTATTTGCTGTACAGGGGTCTGTGCTCTTGTTATCCCTTGGCCATGCACTGTGAGCGCTGCCTGTCTTATGACCTCGTTTCATGATGGCTGGTGCGGTTATCGATGGCCATGAATCCCAGACCCCCAGTGTTTTTTCAATAATTCACACTGCGGGGCTGGGATTCATGGCCTTGTGCAGTAAATATGTTCGCCGCTCACACATGTCCTTACACCTGCTTCAGACTGGGCGGCCTCAGCTGATCCCTTCTCTCATGCCGTGGCCATAAGGCCACACAGTCTGAAGAAGGCGGAAGGAGATGAGTGAAGACAGGTGAACATCACACCCTCGCAGTCAAAATAGATCAGACAACGAGGGGCGTTGTGTCGGGCAGGGCGGACGCACAGGCACAGCCAGCCAACCAATGATGTCAGAAGACGGGCAGCGCTAACAAGGGGGGTGCTGCGTGTCATTAAAAAGGAAAGTCACACCTCAGGGACATTGTAATGGTCTGTAATGAGACACATTTTGTACGTGTTGAGTTCCACGTGGGCAAGGAGAAAAAGTCAGCCACCTTGTACAAATGCAGCAGTACTGCAGTACAAGGTGGCTGTTATACATAGAAACACCTGGGGGGGGGCAGGTTCCCTTTAATTTCAGTTCAGGTGCCTGCATGGCGTTTGCAGGACACGTTGCCAGCTACACAGCAGGGGAACAGCGGGCGGTGCTGAACCCCACTGACACATTGACTGGTGTTTTTCTCTGTGCAGCTAGCACGTCCGGGCAGAAACTGGCGGTGTTAGAGCCCAGGGTCAGCAGGAGGAGGAGAGGAGCAGAGTGTAGGCCGAAGCCTACACTGGTGGCAGCTTTTGGTCTGTTGTGCCAGCGTGGCTTGTGCTGGACACGATGCCGGCTACACAGCAGGGGAACAGCTGGCGGTGCTGAACCCCACTAACACATTGGCTGGTGTTCTTCTCTGTGCAGCTAGCACGTCCGGGCAGAAACTGGCGGTGTTTGAGCCCAGGGTCAGCAGGAGGAGGAGAGGAGCAGAGTGTAGGCCGATACCTAATTGAACCAATTTCAAAGGTAACCTTTAACCCTCCGTCAGGTGTTACAAAGTAGAAGAGCCACACCTTGTGCAGCATTAATGCTCCACAAGTGAAAGGTTGCTCTTTGAATTTTGCGCATTGCACACGCAGAATGAAAGACGTACACAATTTTGCCCATTGTACAGTAGAACTGTATTGGAGGCGTGACTTGTGTTTTTAAGGAGACGCAGCACAGGTGCACATAAATAACGCCTTAGTGCTGGGCGCAGCCTCCTGAGCGTTGTTATTTGCTGTACAGGAGTCTGCGCTATTGTGATCCCTTGGCCATGCGCTGTGAGCGCTGCCTGTCTTCTCACCTCATTTCATGTTGGCCGGTGCGGTTACCAATGGCCATGAATCCCAGACCCACAGTGTCTTTTAATAAAGTCACACTGCAGAGCTGGGATTTTTGGCCTTGCGCAGGACATATGTTCACCGCTCACACATGTCCTTACACCTGCTTCATACTGGGCGGCCTCAGCTGGTCCCTTATCGCCTGCCACGGCCATGAGGCCGCACAGTCTGAAGAAGGCGGAAGGAGATGAGTTAAGACAGGCGAACATATGCACTGCACATGCCCAACAATCACACCCTCACAGCCAAAATATGAGACAACGAGGGGGGTTGTGTCGGGCAGGGTAGACGCACAGGCACAGGCAGCCAACCAATGATGTCAGAAGACGGGTAGCGCTACCAAGGGGGGTGGTGCGTGTCATTAAAAAGGAAAGTCACACCCTTGCAGTCAAAATACATGAGACAACGTGGGGGTTGTGTCGGGCAGGGCGGACGCACAGGCACAGGCAGCCAACCAATGATGTCAGAAGATGGGCAGCGCTACCAAGGGGGGTGCTGCGTGTCATTAAAAAGGAAAGTCACACCTCAGGGACATTGTAATGGTCTGTAATGAGACACATTTTGTACGTGTTAAATTCAACGTGGGCAAGGAGAAAACGTCAGCCACCTTGTACAAATGCAGCAGTACTGCTGTACAAGGTGGCTGTTATACATAGAAACACCTGGGGGGGTGGGGGCAGGTTCCCTTTAATTTCAGTTCCGGTGCCTGCATGGCGTTTGCAGGACACATTTCCAGCTACACAGCAGGGGAACAGCTGGCGGTGCTGAACCCCACTGACACATTGACTGGTGTTTTTCTCTGTGCAGCTAGCACGTCCGGGCAAAAGGAGGAGGAGAGGAGCAGAGTGTAGGCTGAAGCCTGCACTGGTGGCAGCTTTTGTTCTGTTGTGCCAGCGTGGCTTGTGCTTGACACGTTGCCGACTACACAGCAGGGGAACAGCTAGCGGTGCCGAACCCCACTGACACATCAGCTAGTGTTTTTTCTATGTAGACAACACTTCCAGGTGGCAACTGACAGTGTTGAAACCCAGGGAATCAAAGAGGAGCAGAGTGTAGGCCGAAGCCTGTAGTGGAGCAAGTTGAAAGGGAACCTTTAACCCCCCCCCCAGGAATTTGTTGCTGAAAGAGCCATCTTGTACAGCAGTAATACTGCACATGGAAAATGGTGGCTCCTAAAACTATGCTCCTTGCAAACGCTGAAGTACACACTCATATAATGTGTCCCCTCACACCGTTAAACCGTCCCGGAAGTGGGACTTTCATTTGTAATGTGACACAGCACAGCCGTCATTCCAACCCCCTTGGTGCCGTGCGCCACCTCCTCAACGTTGTTTGGTTCTGTCACGGAGCCCGCGCTGTAATGTTATCCCTTGGCCATGCACAGTTAGCGGTGCCCGTCTTCTGACATCATTTAGGTGTCAGGCTCGCAGTGCCTGTGCGTCAAAGCTGCCCGAGATCCAACCTCGCAGTGTCATCTAATGTAATCCCACTGCGGGCCAGGGATCCATGGGCATACGCAGTGCATATCATCGCCTCTCACTCACCTCCTTCCTGCTTCTTCAGACTGTGCGGCGTCACGACCGTGGCATGCTATTAGGGATCAGCTGACGCCGCCTAGTCTGAAGATGCGTGAAGAAGGGGAGTGAGAGGCTAGTATATGCACTGCGCATGGCAATGGATACCAGGCCCACTGTGGGATCACATTAGACAACACTGTGATGTGGGATTTCGGGCAGCGTGGACGCACAGGCGCAGCCAGGTCGACAACAAATGATGTCAGAGGACGGGCAGCGCAAACTGTGCATGGCCAAGGGATAACATAACAGCGCAGGGTCCTTGACGGAATCAAACAACGCTAAGGAGGCAGCGCACGGAGCCAAGGGGGTAGGAATGATGGCTGTGCTGCGTCACATTACAAAGGAAAGTCCCACCTCCGGGACGGTTGGACGGTGTGAGGGGACACATTACATGAGTGTGTAGTTCAGCGTTTCCAAGCAGCATAATTTCAAGAGCGACCTTTTCCTTGTGCAGTATTAGTGCTGCACAAGGTGGCTCATTCAGTAACAAACGCCTAGGGGGGACAGGTTCCCTTACATTTTTGTTGTGCCAGCGTGGCGGTCGCATGACACGTTGCCGGATACACAGCTGGGGATCAGCTGACGTTACTGAACCCCAATAACAGAGGAGCGACTATTGACTGTGCAGACAGCACTTCCAGGCACCAACTGGCGGTGTTAGAGCCCAGGGACAGCAGGAGGAGCAGAATGGAGGTATTGCCGCACACACAGCTGGGGATCAGCTGACGTTACTGAACCCCAATAACAGAGGAGCGACTGTTGACTGTGCAGACAGCACTTCCAGGCACCAACTGGCGGTGTTAGAGCCCAGGGACAGCAGGAGGAGCAGATTGGAGGTATTGCCGCACACACAGCTGGGGATCAGCTGACGTTACTGAACCCCAATAACAGAGGAGCGACTGTTGACTGTGCAGACAGCACTTCCAGGCACCAACTGGCGGTGTTAGAGCCCAGGGACAGCAGGAGGAGAAGATTGGAGGTATTGCCGCACACACAGCTGGGGATCAGCTGACGTTACTGAACCCCAATAACAGAGGAGCAACTGTTGACTGTGCAGACAGCACTTCCAGGCACCAACTGGCGGTGTTAAAGCCCAGGGACAGCAGGAGGAGCAGAGGAACAGAGTGTAGGCCGAAGCCTGATTGGAGCAAGTTGAAAGGGAACCTTTAACCCCCCCCCCCAAGACGTTTGTAGCTGAAAGAGCCATCTTGTGCAGCACTAAGGATGCAAAAGGAAAAGGTTGCTCTTTTAATTATGCTCCTTGCAAACACAGAAGTAAACACTAAAAATGTGTCCCCTTATACCGTAAAACCGTCCCGGAGGTGGGAATTTCCTTCGTAATGGGACGCAGCACAGCTGTCATTCCTATCCCCTTGGTGCCGTGCGCTGCCTCCTCAGCGTTGTTTTAAGCTGTCACGGAGCCTGCGCTGGTCTGTTATCCCTTGGCCATGCCCAATTTGCGCTGCCTGTCTTCTGACATAATTTGGTGTCAGGCTGTCAGTGCCTGTGCGTCCACGCTGCTCCAGATCTCACCTCGCAGTGTCGTCTAATGTAATCCCACTGCGGGCCTTGGATCCATGGGCATGCACAGTGCATATCCTCGCCTCTCACTCCCCTCCTTCCCTCTTCATCAGACTGTGCGGCGTCACGGCTGTGGCATGCTATTAGGGATCAGCTGACGGCGCACAGTCTAAAGAAGGCGGAGGGAGAGGAGCGAGAGCCCGAGGTAAAGATATGCACTGCGCTTGCCCATGGATCCCAGGCTCGCAGTGTGATTCAATCAGAAGACACTGCGAGGCGGGTCCTCGGGCAGCGCGGGCGCACAGGCGCAGCCAGCCTGACACCAAATTATGTCAGAAGACAGGCAGCGCAAATTGGCCATGGCCAAGGGATAACAGAACAGCGCAGGCTCTGTGACAGCTTAAAACAATGCTGAGGAGGCAGCGCATGGCACCAAGGGGGTAGGAATGACGGCTGTGCTGCGTCACATTATGAAGGAAAGTTCCAGCTCCGGGACGGTATAACGGTATCAGTGAACACATTTTATAAGTGTTAAGTTCTGCGTGTGCAAGGAGCTAAACTAAAAGAGCTACCTTTTCCTTGTGCAACATTACTGCTGCACAAGATGGCTCTTTCAGTAACAAACGCCGGGGGGGGGACTGGTTCCCTTACATTTAGGTTGTTGTGCCAGCGTGGCGGTCGCAGGACACATTGCCGGCTACACAGCTGGGGATCAGCTGACGTTACTGAAACCCAGTAACACTTGGTCCTATGTTTTGACTGTGCAGCCTGCACTTCTGAGCCGCAACTGGCGGTGTTGGTGCCCAGGAATAGCAGTTCAGGTGGTAGAAAGATGAACACATCAGGAGACCTGGATGACACCCAATTACTTAATCAGGCAGAGGAGTGGCAAATTCCTGTGAGATCCAGGCCTGGTTCATTTTCAGGAAAGTAAGCCGGTCAACATTATCGGAGGATAGTCGCATGCGACGGTCTGTTAGTACACCACCTGCGGCACTAAAGACACGTTCCGATAAGACACTAGCCGCAGGGCAAGCCAGCACCTCCAATGCATACTAGCTTAGCTCTGGCCATGTATCCAGCTTAGAGACCCAAAACTTGAACGGGGAAGAGCCGTCTGGGAGTACAGTAAGAGGGCAAGCCATGTAGTCTGTCACCATCTGACGGATCCGTTGCCTACTGCTGACTGGAGCCGCCGGTGATGGTGTAGACATTTGGGGCGGACACACAAAAGTTTGCCACAGTTGTGCCATACTGGGCTTGCCTTGGGCAGAGGCACTGCTTCTGCTCCCTCTTTGTGCAGAGCCTCCCCCACTGCCACGACGCACTGAGCTGCTTTGTAAAGCACTAGCAGCACTCCTCTCAGTTGGACTGGAGAAGATGATGGAATTCACCAGTGTGTCGTGGTACTCCTGCATTTTACGCTCCCGGGTCAACGCTGGGATGAGGTTTTGGACGTTGCCCCGGTAGCGAGGATCGAGGAGGGTGAACACCCAATAATCAGGCATGTTGAGAATGTGGTCGATGCGGCGGTCGTTTCTCAAGCACTGCAGCATGAAATCCACCATGTGCTGCAGACTGCCAACTGGCCCAGAAACGCTGTCCCCTGCTTGAGACATGATCTCTGCCCGCTCGTCATCACCCCACCCTCGCTGTACACACTGACCACTGGAGAATTGTCTCACTCCCTCCTCTGGACGGAGCTCTTCCTCCTCCATTGACTCCTCCTCATCCTCCTCACAAAGTGGCCCCTGCGTACTCCTTTGTGAGGAACCACGTGGCGCTGACTCTCCAGAAGCTGATGGAAAAGGTGACTCCTCATCCTCCACCTCTTCCACAACATCATCCCTTAACGCTTGCAAAGTTTGCTGAAGCAGGCAGATAAGGGGGACAGTCATGCTGACTAGT
Organism: Ranitomeya imitator; assembly: GCF_032444005.1. Taxonomy (NCBI): domain Eukaryota; kingdom Metazoa; phylum Chordata; class Amphibia; order Anura; family Dendrobatidae; genus Ranitomeya; species Ranitomeya imitator. The sequence continues at coordinate 590,181,551 of NC_091286.1, read as the reverse complement.
GCATCATCTGCACTTGCCATCCGCGTGGAATAATCAAAAGGACGCAAAACCTGGCAGACATCCTTCATAGTGGCCCACTCTGTGGTTGTGAAGTCTGATCGGCGCTGACTGCGACTTTTTAGCCCCTGATGCAGCTGGTACTCCATTACTGCTTGCTGCTGCTCACACAACCGCTCCAACATATGTAACGTGGAATTCCACCTGGTAGGTAGGTCACATATGATGCGGTGTTCCGGAAGGCGGAATTGGCGCTGCAGAGCAGCAATGCGGGATCTTGCCAAGCTGGAACGCCTCAAGTGAGCACACTCTAGGCGGACCTTGTGCAGCAGTGCATCCAGATCCGGATAGTCCCTCAGAAAACTCTGCACAACCAAATTGAGCACATGTGCCAGACATGGGATGTGAGTGAGGTTGCCAAGGGCCAAAGCTGCCACCAGATTTCGGCCATTGTCACACACTACCATGCCTGGCTGGAGATTCGCTGGCACAAACCACACATCGCTCTCCTGCTTGATGGCATTCCAGAGCTCCTGCGCTGTGTGGCTTCGATTCCCCAATGAAACTAGTTTCAAGACGGCCTGCTGACGTTTGGCCACGGCTGTGCTCATGTCGGTCATAGGTAAACGTTCACGGGTCCATGTGGAGGTGGACTGTGACGGCTCCTGCAGCGATGATTCTGAGGAACTTGTGTATGAGGAGGAGTCAGTGCGTACAGACTGGATTCCTGCAATCCTTGGAGTGGGCAGGACACGTCCTGCGCCACTCGCACGATCTGTACCGGGCTCAACAACATTAACCCAATGGGCAGTGAGGGAAATGTATCGCCCCTGTCCATGTTGACTGGTCCACACATCGGTGGTGATGTGGACCTTGCTACTGACGGCGTTCAGTAGCGCGTGTTTTATTTGTCCCTCCACATGCTTGTGCAGGGCAGGGACAGCTTGCCTGCTGAAGTAAAAGCGGCTGGGCACCTTGTACTGTGGGACTGCCAATGCCATCAAGTCACGGAAGCTGTCAGTCTCCACCAGCCTGAATGAGAGCATTTCCAGGGACAGAAGTTTGGCAATGCCTGCATTCAGAGCCTGTGCTCGGGGGTGGTTGTCCGAGAATGCCCGCCTTTTCTCCCATGCCTGTACTACCGATGGCTGTAGAGTAGACTGGGAGTGTGAGGATGACTGGGAATGTGGTGCTGTGGGTGGAATTACACTAGGTCTCTGGACAACAGTGCCAGAGGTTCTTCCATGGCGATCCAGGGAGGACGCCAATCCAGCTGTGCGTGAGCTGGAGGAAGAGGCAACACGAGCTGAAGAGGTGGTAGCTGCCGCTGTTGGTTGGCCTAGGTCTTCAGTGTGTTTTTGTAACTCCACCGCGTGCCTGGTCCGCACATGTTTCCACATATTTGTGGTATTGAGGTTGCTGACACTTTTACCTCTTTTGACTTTCTGATGACACAGCTTGCATTTGACAAAACAAATGTCATCTGCAACTGTGTCAAAAAAGGACCAGGCACTGCAAGTCTTGGGAGCGCCCTTTTTGGCTTTGGAAAGAGACAGGCTCCTAACGGGTGCCAAAGTGGAGGCTACAGGCTCCGCAGTCTTCCCCCTCCCTCTCCCTCTTTGGCCCGTTAGGGGAATATCTTCCTCTGAGCTGCTCCCACCACCTTTCTGTTCCTCACGCCACGATGGGTCAAGGACCTCATCATCTCCACTACCCTCTGCCACCAACTGCTCCTCCTGGGTAGTCTCGGCAGCACAGTACGCACCAGAAAGCGGCACCTGAGTTTCATCATCAGATGCTTACTGCGCTGTGGTCACCGCAGGCACTGACCCACCCGCCTCTTCAGAGTCAGAGAGACAAAGCTGTTGGGCATCACTGCACACTGCCTCTTCTTCCATTTCTCCAATACTGCTTGGCTGGCCCCCTGTTTCCAAGCCAAGAGACTCAGAGAACAGAAGTAGAGACGGCTCCTGTCCTGGGCTCTCTGACTGCCTGGGCAATTTGGCAGGTGGTGAAGAGACAGATGGCTGCTCTCCAGTGGTCTGTGCCTGAGAGGATGTGGCACTAATTGAAGTCGATGCCGATGCGTTAGCTGCCATCCATCTGACAACAGCTTCAATTTGATCTTCACGCAGCAGCGGTGCACGGCGCTCTCCGACAAAGCTGCGCATGAAGGACTGTTCCCTGCTGAAACTGAGTGATGACGAGTCACCGGTGCCCGCAGCAGGCACAGAATCACCACGTCCTCTCCCTGCTCCGCGCCCACGCGCCTTACTCCCTGCCCTCTTCATCTTGGTTGACAGATAAAGATAAGCAGAAAAGTACTAAGGCCTTAGTGTGCTTATTCCTGAAATGCTCCTTCTAACAGGTGTAAGAAACACTAATGTTGTAAAGTGTGGACTAGACTTTATTATTTATAAAATGTGCCCTACACAAGTGTTAAGTGGTGTTTGGTGAACTTTACTTTTTTTTTCTGCAGATCGGGCTACAGAGCGACTTTAACTCACACGGAGACCGTGCAGACAGCCGTAAACGGCGCTGCAAGGCCCAAAAACCCTCCTCTAGGTTATCCTATGTAGTGTTTTTCCACTATTTAGCTGGAGACGGGTGGAAAGACACTAATAGGAAATTTTTAAAAAAATTTTCAACAGGCTGCACTATTTGAAAAAAAGGACAAGTTATTCAACGGTATGAGGCAGTGACGAACCCTGAGCTGAATACAACGGGCTGTGGCTGCACACAGACTACAGGACGAGCTGCGCTCACACGGAGACCGTGCAGACAGCCGTAAACGGCGCTACAAGGCCCAAAAACCCTCCTCTAGGTTATCCTATGTAGTGTTTTTCCACTATTTAGCTGGAGACGGGTGGAAAGACACTAATAGGAATTTTTAAAAAAAAATTTCAACAGGCTGCACTATTTGAAAAAAAGGACAAGTTATTCAATGGTATGATGCAGTGACGAACCCTGAGCTGAATACAACGGGCTGTGGCTGCACACAGACTACAGGGCGAGCTGCGCTCACACGGAGACCGTGCAGACAGCCGTAAACGGCGCTGCAAGGCCCAAAAACCCCCCTCTAGGTTATCCTATGTAGTGTTTTTCCACAACTTAGCTGGAGACGGGTGGAAAAACACTAATAGGAAATTTTAGAAAAAATGTGCAGCAGGCTGCACTATGAGCAAAAAAGGACAATGGATATAACTGTGTGAGGCAGTGTGAACCCCCCCCTGAGCTGAATACAACCGGGTATATGGCTGCACACAGACTACAGAGTGAGCTGCACACACACACACAGAGACCTTGCAGAACGCTGTTAAAACAGCGCTGCAAGGCAAGAGCAAGGTGAACAGTGAACAATACACAGCGTCTTGCTAAATTAGCCTTGGGAAAGCAAAATAAAGCAATTAGCTATCTCAACTGGCCCTCAGTTAGAACACAGCGTCCTGTCCCTAACTGAAATCACAGCAGAGTGAGCGCAAAATGGCGGCAGCGTTTTTTATAGTGCAGAGTGACATCATTTCAGCAGCCAATCACAGCCTTGCCAATACTTACATGCCCACCATGCTAAACAGGATGTGCCCACACTTCCATTCATTCCTCATTGGCTGCTGCGTGCAGTTTGAATTCTGGGAACTTCCAATTCCGGTATCCGATACGCGGGAAGTATCGGAATTCGGTATCGGAATTCCGATACCGCAAATATCGGCCGATACCCGATACTTGCGGTATCGGAATGCTCAACACTATTCAAAACATAAAACTGCTGACATTGCTGAGGAGTTTAGATCCTTTTATGAAAGTTTCTATCACTTACCCACGCCAAAAAACATGTGTGAACCATCAGAAGCTTTTGAAAAAATAAATGAATTCTTAGTACCCCTCAAACTCCCCAAAGTAATCTTAGAAGACTACCATGCATTGTTAGCACCCATCTCTAGGGTTGAGCGACTTTTAGTTTTTTAGGGTCGAGTCGGGTTTCGCGAAACCCGACTATCTCAAAAGTCGAGTGGAATCGGCCGATTATCACGAAAAGTCGGGGATCGACCAAAACACGAAACCCAATGCAAGTCAATGGGGGAGCATAGTCGGCAGTGAGTGGAGGCCAGGAAAACACCTACAGTGCCCATTTTAATGGCAAAAACATCCATTCTTGTTACTGAAGCTTGTCAATCTTAATTTACCTTATAATAATAGTAAGGCATTGGAAATCGGGGGTCATTTGGCTAAAGTTGTGGGGGGTAGGGCTGGTTCAAGTATTTATTGGGCCCAGGAAATCTGGACCATGTCACGGCAGTGGAGCAGGGAGAGGTAAGTATTTAAACTTTGCAAGTGCTGTGATCCTGAGCAAGCAGTGGGGGTCCACTCGTTGGCATTGGCACTGGCACAGGGCCCCTCAAAGTACGACGGTGTGTTTGCACGGTGGGGGCGCCTCCCACCGGCAGCGACACTTTTGCGTACTATGAGGGGCCCTGTGCCAGTGACGTCACCAACGAGTATTCCTCCCCCCACCTGATGAAGGAACCTGCACTTTCATCTGCACCTTCCTCTTTGTCCCCATGTAAGGTGGTATGATATGCAGGAAGGGGAACCTGACTTTCAGCAGGGTCACAATCTTGCTGTGTAGCGTGCACGGGGAATGTTGCGTTATGGGTCAATGTACCAGCAGACTCATCTATTACTGGCTGGGCAATGGGCAGGATGAGGAGGAAACACAGATATAGGCCCAAAGAATAAAGTGGGTTAAATGCAGTTCAAAATTGGTAACAGGACTAACCAGGGGGCATTGCTGTGTTCAGTGGAGTACAACTGTAATGAGAGGCTGACACAGTGAGTAGGCCCAAATCAGTAACTAGGCTAAATGCAGTTCAAAATTTTTTAACAGAAGTAAACAGGCGGCACTGGTTTGTTCAGTGGAGGAGAACATCAAGGAGCGGCAGACACCGTTAATAGGGCCAACAAAACAAGTAGGCCAAATGCAGTGTTATATTAAAAACAATTTAACGAGAGCCTGAAGATTGAAGCTCAGGAAAGGCAACCAGGAGAACACCTTGGAGCGGCAGACACTGTTAGTAGGCCCCAACCAAACTAGTAGCCCCACTGCAGTTGTTCAATTAAAAAACTATTTAACAAGAGCCTGAAGATTGAAGCTCAGGAAAGGCAACCAAGAGAACACCTTGGAGCGGCAGACACTTAATAGGCCCCAACCAAACTGGTAGCCCCACTGCAGTTGTTTGATTAAAAAACTATTTAACAAGAGCCTGAAGATTGAAGCTCAGGAAAGGCAACCAGGAGAACACCTTGGAGCGGCAGACACCGTCTCTACAACCCAGACCCAACTTGTAGGCCTAATGCAGTGTTGTTTCAACAACTACTTAACAAGAGCTTCAAGATAGAAGCGAGGGAGAGGCAACAGAGAGAACACCTTGGAGCGAAAGACTCAGTTTGTAGACCACAACAAAACTTGTGGCCTCAATGCAGTTTTATAATTCTGACAAGCTGAAAATCAGCCATTTTTTTTTTTTAGAGGAGGACAGCTGTACTAAGTGGCGCAGACAGACACTGCTAGTAGGCCTTACACCACAAAGTAGGCTCACTGCAGGATGAAAAAAAGTTACATGGGTACACGGTCGGCATTGGTGTGCTCAGCGGAGGATAAATGGAAGGAGGGACCGCAGACAGATTTAGTAGGCCTAAAATTTAAAAAAATAGGCTCAAAGCAGTTTGAATTATCTTGCAGGGGTACACAGGCAGCATTCGTGTGGTCAGCGGAGGACAATTGGAAGGAGGGACCGCAGACACACTTATTAGGCCTAAAATAAAAAAAATAGGCTCAATGCAGTTTGAATTATCTTGCAGGGGTACACAGGCAGCATTGGTGTGGTCAGCGGAGGACGATTGGAAGGAGTGTCTGACATAGTTAGTACTCCCAAAAAATAAATAGATGTTAATGTCTCGCAAAACAACAAAACCAAAAAACAAAAGGGTGGCATACTTAGGTACAGGGGTGGGCTCCTCTGCTGAGTTTCAGACAGTAATTTGGCGCTAAGTATTTACTGGTGTCAATATAGGACACTGACCCTGACTATTTCAACTAGCATCATACATGTCAACAAATTGGTATTGTCAGTGCCAGGCATTGTTGGATGTCAGCGCATAGACTAAACATTGGTGGAGCTGTGAGAGATAATTTTGCAAGTGGTAGAACAGTGTTTGAGCGGGGGGGGGGGGGGAAACTCTCTTGTGGCCAGCGGTACAGGCCCAGGGCCCCTCATGTTACAACAGTGTGTCTGACGTTGGTTGCGCGCCACCACCGCCAGAGACACTTTATTGTACTATGAGGGACCCAGTGGCAGTGCCGTCGACCAAAAACGGGCACACCTACCTCTTCAGACAAACGGGTGCTTGCACCAAGTGGCGAGACCACGGCCCCGTGGGGTGAGTTAACCCATTTAGGGAGGTGTAAACATGTTGTATGCTGGACAAACTGTTGCTGCAAATTAAGAGATTAGAACAGTCAGTAAGACCAGTCCACAAGCGAGACCTTTTTATAGGAAAGCTAAGTGTCAGCCGGGAAAGGTGGGGCAAAATAATTCGAAATCCATGAGTGGTTCATTTTAATGAAGGTTAGATCATCAACATTTTGGGTAGCCAGATGAGTCCTTTTTTCGGTCAATATTGAACCAGCAGCACTGAATACTCTTTCTGATAGCACACTAGCTGCTGGGCAAGCAAGCTCCTGCAATGCATATTCTGCCAATTCAGGCCAGGTGTCTATTTTGGATGCCCAGTAATCAAATGGGAATGACGGTTGAGGGAGAACATCGATAAGGGATGAAAAATAGTTAGTAACCATACTGGACAAATGTTGTCTCCTGTCACTTTGAATTGATGCTGCAGTACCTGTCCTGTCTGCGGTCATTGCGAAATCACTCCACAACCTGGTCAGAAAACCCCTCTGTCCAACGCCACTTCTGATTTGTGCACCTCTAACACCTCTGCCCTGTTGCCCCCTGCAGCTCGTGTGAGAACCATCACCGGCGCTGTGTGCTGGGAATGCCTGAATCAAACGGTCTACAAGAGTTGCTTGTTTGGTTGCTAATATTTTTTTGAGGTTCTCATGTGGCATGATATTTTGCAATTTGCCTTTATAGCGAGGATCAAGAAGGCAGGCCAACCAGTAATCGTCATCGGTAGGGTTGAGCGAAACGGGTCGAACATTTTCAAAAGTCGCCGACTTTTGGCGAAGTCGAGTTTCATGAAACCCGATCCGACCCCTGTGCGTGGTCGGCCATGCGGTACGCGACTTTCGCGCCAAAGTCGCGTTTCAATGACGCGAAAAGCGCCATTTCTCAGCCAATGAAGGTAAACGCAGAGTGTGGGCAGCGTGATGACATAGGTCCTGGTCCCCACCATCTTAGAGAAGGGCATTGCAGTGATTGGCTTGCTGTCTGCGGCGTCACAGGGGCTATAAAGGGGAGTTCCCGCCGACCGCCATGTTACTGCTGCTGATCTGAGCTTAGGGAGAGGTTGCTGCCGCTTCGTCAGAAGCAGAGATAGCGTTAGGCAGGGTCCATTAACCACAAAACCGCTTGTGCTGTAGCGATTTCCACTGCTCAACACCACCTTCGGTGTGCAGGGACAGTGGAGCTCCTTTTTTTTTTTTTTTTTTCCTCAGCGCTGTAGCTCATTGGGCTGCCCTAGAAGGCTCCCTGATAGCTGGATTGCTGTGTGTACGCCGCTGTGCAAACCAACTGCTTTTTTCAAAGCACAAATCCTCTTGTTCCTTCCTTTCTGCACAGCTATCTTGTTTGTTTGTCCACACTTTTTATTTAATTTGTGCATCAGTCCACTCCTTATTGCTGCCTGCCATACCTGGCTGAGATTACTGCAGGGAGATAGTAATTGAAGGACAGTTCCTTTTTTTTTTTTTTTTTTTTTTTTTTTGTGGGAGATTAAGATTGACATTTCTGCTAGAGTGCCATCTCTGTCTGTGTCATCTCTCACTCAGTGGGCCATAGAAAGCCTATTTATTTTTTTGCTTGATTTGGGTTCCAAAATCTACCAGAAAAAATCACAACATCAATCAGTGGGAGAAAAATATTGGCCTCAGGGCTTGTGTGCCACTCCTTACTCCTGTGTGTGCCATCTCTCACTCAGTGGGCCATAGAAAGCCTATTAATTTTTTTGCTTGATTTGGGTTCTAAATTCTACCTGAAAAAATCAATAAATCAATCAGTGGGAGATTAATATTGGCCTTTGGGCTTGTGTGCCAGTCCTAAGCGTGCCATCTCTCTCTCTCTCAGATAGTGGGCCATAGAAAGCCTATTTTTTTATTATTTTATTGGGTTTATAAATTTTCCCTGGAAAAAAAAAAAAGTGGGAGATTAATATTGGCCTCTGGGCTTGTGTGCCAGTCCTGAGCGTGCCATCTCTCTCACAAATAGTGGGCCATAGAAAGCCTATTTATTTTTTTGGTTGATTTGGGTTCATAATTCTACCTGAAAAAATCAATCAATCAATCAGTGGGAGATTAATATTGGCCTTTGGGCTTGTGTGCCAGTCCTAAGCGTGCCATCTCTCTCTCTCAGATAGTGGGCCATAGAAAGCCTATTTATTATTATTTTTTTTATTGGGTTTATAAATTTTCCCTGGAAAAAAAAAAAAAAGTGGGAGATTAATATTGGCCTCTGGGCTTGTGTGCCAGTCCTGAGCGTGCCATATCTATCACAAATAGTGGGCCATAGAAAGCCTATTTATTTTTTGGGTTGATTTGGGTTCCTAATTCTACCTGAAAAAATCAATCAATCAATCAGTGGGAGAAAAATATTGGCCTCAGGGCTTGTGTGCCACTCCTTACTCCTGTGTGTGCCATCTCTCACTCAGTGGGCCATAGAAAGCCTATTAATTTTTTCGCTTGATTTGGGTTCTAAATTCTACCTGAAAAAAATCACTAAATCAATCAGTGAGAGATTAATATTGGCCTCTGGGCTTGTGTGCCACTCCTGACTCCTGTGTGCGTCATCTGTCACTCAGTGGGCCCTAGAAAGCCTATTTTTTGTTTTATTTGTTTTCTAAATTCTCCCTGAAACAATCATTTTATTTTCTTTGGTTTCTAAATTATTCCTGAAAAAAATCATTTTTTTTGTATTTTTTTTTCTCTCAAGTCTCCCTGAAAAAAAAAAAAAAAAAAAATCTGTGGGAGATTCATATTGCCCCTTCTGCTTGTGTGCCAGTCTTGACTCCTGGGTGTGCCATCTCTCTCTCTCTCCCCAATTGTGGGCCATAGAAAGCCTATTAATTTTTTTGCTTGATTTGGGTTCCAAAATCTACCAAAAAAAATCACTAAATCAATCAGTGGGAGATTAATATTGGCCTCTGGGCTTGTGTGCCACTCCTGACTCCTGTGTGCGTCATCTGTCACTCAGTGGGCCCTAGAAAGCCTATTTTTTGTTTTATTTGTTTTCTAAATTCTCCCTGAAACAATCACTTCATTTTATTTGTCTTATAAATTCTTCTGTAAAAAATAATTTTTTTTAAATTTTTTTTTTTTCTGAAGTCTCCCTTTTAAAAAAAACAAACACAAATCAGTGGGAGATAAATATTTACATTTGCGCTTCAGTGACAGTCCTGCGTGTGTGCCATCTCATTTGTTGCCAACAACAACAGAGTGTGTAACATTGTGGCTGATTTTCGTTGTGGTCTCACCCACCTGTAAAGGGGTAGCTAAATCATACTGAAGTTATAGCTCACCGTGTAAGTTGTGTGACAGCAACAAATACCGTTCGTTTGTTAACGTTTTTAAAACAATGAGGAAGTCTGGTGGAAGAGGTCGTGGCCGGGGGCGTTCATTGTCAGCTGGTAATGAGGGTAGTGGTAGTGGTGGAGCATCAGCTGGTCGTGGGAAAAAAAATATTGCACCTAAGTCTGGAGCTGTGGAGCCAGGTTCGTCGTCTGGCTACACAAGGCCTCGAACGCTCCCTTTTCTGGGAGTAGGAAAACCGCTTTTAAAGCCGGAGCAGCAAGAGCAAGTTTTGGCTTATCTTGCTGACTCAGCCTCTAGCTCTTTTGCCTCCTCTCGTGAAACTGGTAAATGTCAAAGCAGCGCGTCGTTAGTGGATGTTCACGGTCAGGGACAAGTCGCTTCCTTGTCCTCTTCAGCAAAAACAACAACAGAGAAGAATGCAGCAGGCGACACAATGGGTTACTCCATGGAGCTCTTTACACATACCGTCCCTGGCTTAGAAAGTGAAGCAGTTAACAGTCCATGCCCATTACAAGTTGAATCTGACATGGAGTGCACTGATGCACAGCCACAGCCAGACTACTATCCTGGTCCTTTGACTCAGACCACAACATTGCCATCGCAGGGTGCTGATCAAGAATCAGACCCTGATGAGACTATGTTGCCCCATCACGAACGCTATACCACCGACCGCCACGGTGACACAGACGAAGTTGCACACGAGCTACAAGAAGAGGTAATAGATGACCCAGTTCTTGACCCCGATTGGCAGCCATTGGGGGAACAGGGTGCAGGCGTCAGCAGTTCTGAAGCGGAGGAGGAGGGGCCGCAGCAGGCATCAACATCGCAACAGGTTCCATCTGCCGGGCCCGTATCTTGCCCAAAACGCGTGGCAAAGCTAAAACCTGTTGGAGGACAGCGTGGCCATCCGGTTAAAGCTCAGTCTGCAATGCCTGAAAAGGTATCCGATGCTAGAAAGAGTGCAGTCTGGCATTTTTTTAAACAACATCCAATTGATCAGCGCAAAGTCATCTGTCAAAAATGTTCAACTACCTTAAGCAGAGGACAGAATCTGAAAAGTCTCAATACAAGTTGCATGCATAGACATTTAACCACCATGCATTTGCAAGCCTGGACTAACTACCAAACGTCCCTTAAGGTTGTAGCACCCTCGGCCAATGAAGCTAGTCAGCAACGCAACATCCCTTCCGGCAGTGTAGGGCCACCATTTTCCGCACCACCTGCAGTATCTGTGCAGGTTTCTTTGCCAGGCCAAAGCTGTCAGGGTCAGGGAATCACCAGTTTCGTAGTAGGAAACACTGCATCTAGGGCACCGGTGGCAACAATACCATCTCCCACCGTCTCTCAGTCTGCCATGTCCACCGGCACCCCCGCTAGTTCCACGATCTCCAGCTCTCCAGTCCAGCTGACCCTACATGAGACTATGGTTAGAAAAAGGAAGTACTTAGCCTCGCATCCGCGTACACAGGGTTTGAACGCACACATAGCTAGACTAATCTCGTTAGAGATGATGCCCTACCGGTTAGTTGAAAGCGAAGCTTTCAAAGCCCTGATGGACTACGCTGTACCACGCTACGAGCTACCCAGTCGACACTTTTTTTCCAGAAAAGCCATCCCAGCCCTCCACCAGCATGTTAAAGAGCGCATCGTCCATGCACTCAGGCAATCTGTGAGCACAAAGGTGCACCTGACAACAGATGCATGGACCAGTAGGCATGGCCAGGGACGTTACGTGTCCATCACGGCACACTGGTTAAATGTGGTGGATGCAGGGTCCACAGGGGACAGCAAGTTTGGGACAGTTCTGCCTAGCCCACGGTCTAGGAAACAATTGGCTGTAGCCGTTCGCACCCCCTCCACCTCCTCTTCGTCCTCCTGCAGAAGCGAGAGCTCGTCCACAGACCGCAGTCGCACAACCACTCCATCCGCAGCTGCCACTGTTGCACACCAGGTCTCCCATTATGGGGCAGCTACTGGCAAACGTCAGCAGGCTGTATTGGCTATGAAGTGTTTGGGCGACAACAGACACACCGCGGAAGTTCTGTCCGAGTTCTTGCAGAAAGAAACGCAGTCGTGGCTGGGCACTGTAGATCTTGAGGCAGGCAAGGTAGTGAGTGATAACGGAAGGAATTTCATGGCTGCCATCTCCCTTTCCCAACTGAAACACATTCCTTGCCTGGCTCACACCTTAAACCTGGTGGTGCAGTGCTTCCTGAAAAGTTATCCGGGGTTATCCGACCTGCTCCTCAAAGTGCGTGGACTTTGCTCACATATCCGCCGTTCGCCCGTACACTCCAGCCGTATGCAGACCTATCAGCGTTCTTTGAACCTTCCCCAGCATCGCCTAATCATAGACGTTGCAACAAGGTGGAACTCAACACTGCACATGCTTCAGAGACTGTGTGAACAGAGGCGGGCTGTTATGTTTTTGTGGGAGGATACACATACACGGGCAGGCAGTAGGATGGCAGACATGGAGTTGTCAGGTGTGCAGTGGTCGAAGATTCAAGACATGTGTCAAGTCCTTCAGTGTTTTGAGGAATGCACACGGCTGGTTAGTGCAGACAACACCATAATAAGCATGAGCATCCCCCTAATGCGTCTGCTGATGCAAAGTTTGACGCACATAAAGGATCAGGCGTCTTCAGCTGAGGAAGAGGAAAGCCTTGATGACAGTCAGCCATTGTCTGGCCAGGGCAGTGTACAGGACGAGGTAGCGGGCGAAGAGGAGGAGGAGGACGAGGAGGATGATGGGGATGATTATATTTTTAATGAGGAAGCTTTTCCGGGGCCACTGGAAATTGGTGGCGCGGCAAGGCCGGGTTCTGGTTTTTTGAGGGACACAAGTGACGTGGATTTGCCTGAAACTGCCCCTCAACCAAGCACAACCGCAGATTTGAGAACTGGAACTTTGGCCCACATGGCGGATTATGCCTTACGTATCCTCAAAAGGGACACACGCATAATTAAAATGATGAATGATGACGATTACTGGTTGGCCTGCCTCCTTGATCCTCGCTATAAAGGCAAATTGCAAAATATAATGCCACATGAGAACTTGGAACTAATATTAGCAACCAAACAATCAGCTCTTGTTGACCGTTTGCTTCTGGCATTCCCTGCACACAGCGCCCGTGATCGTTCTCACACGAGCTGCAGGGGCCAGCAGACCAGAGGAGTTAGAGGGGCAGAAATCAGAAGTGGCGTTGGCCAGAGGGGTTTTCTGACCAGGTTGTGGAGTGATTTTGCTATGACCGCAGACAGGACAGGTACTGCAGCATCAATTCAAAGTGACAGGAGACAACATTTGTCCAGTATGGTTACAAACTATTTTTCATCCCTTATCGATGTTCTCCCCCAACCGTCATTCCCATTTGATTACTGGGCATCAAAATTAGACACCTGGCCAGAATTGGCAGAATATGCATTGCAGGAGCTTGCTTGCCCGGCAGCTAGTGTCCTATCAGAACGAGTATTCAGTGCTGCAGGTTCAATACTAACAGAAAAAAGGACTCGTCTGGCTACCCGAAATGTAGATGATCTAACCTTCATTAATATGAACCACAACTGGATTTCGAAATCTTTTGCCCCACCTTGCCCGGCTGACACCTAGCTTTCCTATGAAAAGGTCTTGCCTGTGGACTATTCTGAATGCCTTTTCCAATCTCGTAATTTTCAGCACCTGATTGTCCAGCATACGAAATGTTTACACCTCACTAAATGGCCAAACTCCCCACACGGGGCCGTGGTATCGACACTTGGCGACAGCACCCGTGAGAGTGCAGTTTGTCTGAAGAGGTGGGTGAGCCCGCTTTTGGTTGACGGCACTGCCACTGGGTCCCTCCTAGTACAATAAAGTATCTCTGGCGGTGGTGGTGCGCACCCAACGTCAGACACACCGTTGTAATATGAGGGGCCCTGGGCCTGTACCGCCGGCCACAAGACAGTTTCCCCCCACCCCAGCTCAAACAGTGCTCTACTACTTGCAAAATTATCTCACAGCTCCACCAATGTTTAGTCTATGCGCTGACATCCTTCAATGCCTGCCACTGACAATACCATTGTATTGACATTTTTGTTATGTTAGGCCTTCGATGCCTGTCTGTGGTCACTCCTTCCACTAGGCCTCCACTGACCACACCACTGCTGCCCGTGTACCCCTGGAACCAATTTAAAATTGCCTACAGCCATGTGTTATTATTTTAGGCCTTCGATGCCTGTCTGCGGTCACTCCTTCCACTAGGCCTCCACTGACCACACCACTGCTGCCCGTGTACCCCTGGAACCAATTTAAAATTGCCTACAGCCAGTCCAATTTTTTTATTTTAGGCCTTCGATGCCTGTCTGCGGTCCATTCTTTCAACTACTACTACACTGACCAGGTCACTGCTGCCCGTGTACCCCTGGAACCAATTTAAAATTGCCTACAGCCATGTGTTATTATTTTAGGCCTTCGATGCCTGTCTGCGGTCACTGCTTCCACTAGGCCTCCACTGACCACACCACTGCTGCCCGTGTACCCCTGGAACCAATTTAAAATTGCCTACAGCCAGCCCAATTTTTTTATTTTAGGCCTTCGATGCCTGTCTGCGGTCCATTCTTTCAACTACTACTACACTGACCAGGGCACTGCTGCCCGTGTACCCCTGGAACCAATTTAAAATTGCCTACAGCCATGTGTTATTATTTTAGGCCTTCGATGCCTGTCTGCGGTGACTCCTTCCACTAGGCCTCCACTGACCACACCACTGCTGCCCGTGTACCCTTGGAACCAATTTAAAATTGCCTACAGCCAGCCCAATTTTTTTATTTTAGGCCTTCGATGCCTGTCTGCGGTCCATTCTTTCAACTACTACTACACTGACCAGGTCACTGCTGCCCGTGTACCCCTGGAACCAATTTAAAATTGCCTACAGCCATGTGTTATTATTTTAGGCCTTCGATGCCTGTCTGCGGTCACTCCTTCCACTAGGCCTCCACTGACCACACCACTGCTGCCCGTGTACCCCTGGAACCAATTTAAAATTGCCTACAGCCAGCCCAATTTTTTTATTTTAGGCCTTCGATGCCTGTCTGCGGTCCATTCTTTCAACTACTACTACACTGACCAGGGCACTGCTGCCCGTGTACCCCTGGAACCAATTTAAAATTGCCTACAGCCATGTGTTATTATTTTAGGCCTTCGATGCCTGTCTGCGGTCACTCCTTCCACTAGGCCTCCACTGACCACACCACTGCTGCCCGTGTACCCCTGGACCAATTTAAAATTGCCTACAGCCATGTGTTATTATTTTAGGCCTTCGATGCCTGTCTGCGGTCACTCCTTCCACTAGGCCTCCACTGACCACACCACTGCTGCCCGTGTACCCCTGGAACCAATTTAAAATTGCCTACAGCCATGTGTTATTATTTTAGGCCTTCGATGCCTGTCTGCGGTCACTCCTTCCACTAGGCCTCCACTGACCACACCACTGCTGCCCGTGTACCCCTGGAACCAATTTAAAATTGCCTACAGCCATGTGTTATTATTTTAGGCCTTCGATGCCTGTCTGCGGTCACTCCTTCCACTAGGCCTCCACTGACCACACCACTGCTGCCCGTGTACCCCTGGAACCAATTTAAAATTGCCTACAGCCATGTGTTATTATTTTAGGCCTTCGATGCCTGTCTGCGGTGACTCCTTCCACTAGGCCTCCACTGACCACACCACTGCTGCCCGTGTACCCCTGGAACCAATTTAAAATTGCCTACAGCCATGTGTTATTATTTTAGGCCTTCGATGCCTGTCTGCGGTCACTCCTTCCACTAGGCTTCCACTGACCACACCACTGCTGCCCGTGTACCCCTGGAACCAATTTAAAATTGCCTACAGCCAGCCCAATTTTTTTATTTTAGGCCTTCGATGCCTGTCTGCGGTCCATTCTTTCAACTACTACTACACTGACCAGGGCACTGCTGCCCGTGTACCCCTTGAACCAACATCAGAAAATATAAAAATAAGTATTTTGCTTACAAAAAAGAAAATACTGGAGAGATATCAAATGCAGACATTTTAACATTAAAAACAAACACACAACTAAAATCTGGTACAGTACTAAAAATGGCCACCAGCTACAATTACTTTCTCCTGCAAGTAGTTAACTGAAAGGTTTTTTAAATTGAAAACACACATATGGCATCCACCGAGTGTTGTCCTGTCGCGTCTTCTTTATATTATTGCCGAGAAGATGCAAAACAATGAAAATAATAAAATCATTAATTACCAAAATAATAGAGAAAGTCAACACCACATTGCAAATAAACATTCATTCCAAATAAAGAAGCAGGGCGCGTCCGAGGGTGAGTATATACCTAATAAGAATATAATCACCCTCGGACGCGCAATGCTTATTTCCAACAGCCTTCCTTCCTAAGAATCAGCCCTTCCGTGGTGTAGAGAGACGTTGTGTTACACTCCAAGGTGTTCCCCAGGTTGCCTTTCCTGAGCTTCGATCTTCCGGCTCTCGTTTAGTAGTTGTTGGAAACTACGCTGCATTAGGCCTTCAAATTGGGTATGGGGTGTAGAGAGATGGTGTGTTCCACTCCAAGGTGTTCCCCAGGTTGCCTTTCCTGAGCTTCGATCTTCCGGCTCTCGTTTAGTAGTTCTTGGAAACTACACTGCATTAGGCCTTCAAATTGGGTATGGGGTGTAGAGAGAGGGTGTGTTACACTCCAAGGTGTTCCCCAGGTTGCCTTTCCTGAGCTTCGATCTTCATGCTCTCGTTTAGTAGTTGTCGGAAACTACGCTGCATTAGGCCTACAAATTGGGTATGGGGTGTAGAGAGAGGGTTTGTTACACTCCAAGGTGTTCCCCAGGTTGCCTTTCCTGAGCTTCGATCTTCCGGCTCTCGTTTAGTAGTTCTTGGAAACTACACTGCATTAGGCCTTCAAATTGGGTATGGGGTGTAGAGAGAGGGTGTGTTACACTCCAAGGTGTTCCCCAGGTTGCCTTTCCTGAGCTTCGATCTTCCGGCTCTCGTTTAGTAGTTCTTGGAAACTACACTGCATTAGGCCTACAAATTGGGTATGGGGTGGAGAGAGATGGTGTGTTACACTCCAAGGTGTTCCCCAGGTTTCCTTGCCATTGCTTCGGTCTTCCGACTCTCGTTTAGTAGTTGTAGAAAACTACACTGCATTAGGCCTACAAAATGGGTATGGGGTGGAGAGAGATGGTGTGTTACACTCCAAGGTGTTCCCCAGGTTGCCTTTCCTGAGCTTCTATCTTCAGGCTCTCATTAAATTGTGGTTAAATGGAACAACTGCATTTGGCGTACTAGTTGGTTTGGGGCCTACTATCGGTGTCTGCCACTCCTTGCTGTTCTCCTGGTTTCCTGTCCTGAAATTCCATTTTCAGGCGCTCGTTAAGTAGTTGTTAATGTTAGACTGCATTTGGCCTACTAGTTGGGTTGGGGCCTACTATCGGTGTCTGCCACTCCTTGCTGTTCTCCTCCACTGAACAAAGCTGTGCCGCCTGTTTACTACGGTTGCCAATTTTGAACTGCATTTCGACTACTTACTGATTTGGGCCTACTCTCTGTGTCAGCCTCTCATTCCAGTTGTCCTCCACTGCAATGCCCCCTGGTTATTCCTGTGTTACCAATTTTGAACTGCATTTAGCCCACTTTATTCTTTGGGCCTATATCTGTGTTTCCACTTCATCGTGCCCATTGCCCAGCCAGTGATAGATGAGTCTGCTGGTACATTGACCCATAACGCAACATTCCCCGTGCATGCTACACAGCAACATTGTGACCCTGCTGAAAGTCAGGTTGCTCTTCCCGCATACCATACCACCTTACACGGGGACAAAGAGGAAGGTGCAGATGAAAGTGCAGGTTCCTTCATCAGGTGGGGGGAGGAATACTAGTTGGTGACGTCACTGGCACAGGGCCTCTCATAGTACGCAAAAGTGTTGCTGCCGGTGGGAGGCGCCCCCGCCGTGCAAACACACCGCTGTACTTTGAGGGGCCCTGTGCCAGTGCCAATGCCAACAAGTGGGCCCCCCCTGCTTGCTCAGGATCACAGCACTTGCAAAGTTGAAATACTTACCTCTCCCTGCTCCACTGCCGTGACGTGGTCCAGATTTCCTGGGCCCACTAATTACTTGAACCAGCCCTACCCCACACAACTTTAGCCAAATGACCCCCAATTTCAAATGCCTTCCAATTATTATAAGGTAAATTACGCTTGACAAGCTTCATTAAGAAGAATGGATGGTTTTGACATTAAAATGGGCACTCTAGGTGTTTTCCTGGCCCCCACTCACTGCCGACTATGCTGCCCCATTGACTTGCATTGGGTTTCGTGTTTCGGTCGATCCCGACTTTACGTCATAATCGGCCGATTTCACTCGACCCGACTTTTGAGATAGTCGGGTTTCGCGAAACCCGGCTCGACTCTAAAAAGGTCAAGGTCGCTCAACTCTAGTCATCGGTCATCATTTTAATAATGCGTGGGTCCCTTTTGAGGATACGTAAGGCATAATCCGCCATGTGGGCCAAAGATCCAGTTGTCAAATCTGCGGTTGTGCTGGGTTGAGGGGCAGTTTCAGGCAAATCTACGTCACTTGTCTCCCTCAAAAAACCTGAACCCGGCCTTGCAACGCCACCAGTTTCTATTGGCCCGGAGAAGCTTCCTCATTCAAAAAATACTCATCCCCATCATCCTCCTCGTCCTCCTCCTCTTCGCCCGCTACCACGTCCTGTAGATTGCCCTGACCAGACAATGGCTGACTGTCATCAAGGCTATCCTCTAACTCGGCTGCAGACGCCTGCTCCTTTATGTGCGTCAAACTTTGCACCACGCGTTTTTGGCCAGATACGGGCCTGGCAGATGGAACCTGTTGCTATGTTGATGCCTTCTGTGGCTCCTCCTCCTCCGCTTCAGAGCTACTGCCGCCTGCACCCTATTCCCCCAATGGCTGCCAATCCGGGTCAACAACTGGGTCATCCATGACCTCCTCTTCTATCTCGTGTGCAACTTCGTCTGTGTTACCGTGTAAGCCGGTGGTATAGCGTTCGTGACGGGGCACCATAGTCTCATCATGGTCTGATTCCGGAACAGTACACTGCGAGGGCAATGTTCTGGTCTGAATCAAAGGAACAGCATAGTAATCTGGCTGTGGCTGTGCATCTGTGCACTCCATGTCCGATTCAACTTGTAATGGGCATGGCCTGTTAACTGTTTCACTTTCTAACCCAGGAACGGTATGTGTAAAGAGCTCCATGGAGTAACCTGTTGTGTCGCCTGCTGCATCCTTCTCTGTTGTTGTTTTTGCTGAAGAGGACAAGGAAGCGACTTGTCCCTGTCCCTGACCGTGAACATCCACTAACGACGCACTGCTTTTACATTTAGCAGTTTAAGAAGAGGAGGCAAAAGAGCTAGAGGCTGAGTCAGCAAGGAAAGCCAAAACTTGTTCTTGCTGCTCCGGCTTTAAAAGCGGTTTTCCTACTCCCAGAAAAGGGAGCGTTCGAGGCCTTGTGTAGCCAGATGACGAACCTGGCTCAACAACTCGAGACTTAGGTGCTATATTGCTTTTCCCACGACCACCTGATGCTCCACCACCACTACCATCATTACCAGCTGGCAATGACCGCCCACGGCCACGACCTCTTCCACTAGACTTCCTCATTGTTTGAAAAACGTAACCAAACTAATGGTATTTGTTACTGTAAAACCAGTTACAAGGTGAACTCAAACTTCTGTTGGATTTATATATCCCTTTATAGGTGGGTGAGACTGCAGAGAAAATCAGTCCCAATGTATAACAATACACAGCTTCAGTGGCAGACAGATATGACACAAACAGGACTGACGCTGATGCAGACACTACCAATAAAAATCTCCCTCTTTTTATTTTTTCTGGGAGAATATTGAAGAAATGTGGCCCACTCTTAGGGTAGTCTCACACGTCCAGATAAGTCCGGTACCGGAAAAATCAGTACCGGAATTATCTGTGTCCGTGTGCCGGTGCGTT
Source organism: Ranitomeya imitator (assembly GCF_032444005.1). NCBI lineage: Eukaryota > Metazoa > Chordata > Amphibia > Anura > Dendrobatidae > Ranitomeya > Ranitomeya imitator. Next base: position 590,161,773 of record NC_091286.1, on the reverse strand, counting down.
TCTGTGGCACATCAGTGTGGCACACATGCGGCACACGTGTGCCACCCGTGTGCCTACTGGGTACCACACGCACCGTGCTGGAGACAGCGCTAAAGTTTAGCGCTGTCCCTGCATCGTGCTGAATCCGCGATTCATATCTTTCCTGCAGCAGCGTTTGCTGCAGGGAAGATATGAATAATAGTGTTTAAAATAAAGATCTATCTGTCCCCCGCCCTCCCACCCCCTGTGCACCCCCCCGCTGTTCTGAAAATACTCACCCGCCTCCCTCGTTGGCTGTCGCTGCTTCCTGGTCTGGCCGCATCTTCTCCTGTATGCGATCACGTGGGGCCGCCGATTACAGTAATGAATATGCGGCTCCACCCCTATGGGGTGTAAATGAGCGGCCCCACGTGACCGCATACAGGAGAAGATGCGGCCAGACCAGGAAGCAGCGACAGCCAACGAGGGAGGCGGGTGAGTATTTTCAGAACAGCGGGGGGGTGCACAGGGGGTGGGAGGGCGGGGGACAGATAGATCTTTATTTTAAACACTATTATTCATATCTTCCCTGCAGCAAATGCTGCTGCAGGGAAGATATGAATCGTGGATTCAGCACCAGTGGGGGGGACAGCGCTTAACCCCTTCCCGACCCATGACGCCACGTAGGCGTCATGAAAGTCGGTGCCATTCCGACCCATGACGCCTATGCGGCGTCATGGAAAGATCGCGTCCCTGCAGGCCGGGTGAAAGGGTTAACTCCCATTTCACCCGATCTGCAGGGACAGGGGGAGTGGTAGTTTAGCCCAGGGGGGGTGGCTTCACCCCCTCGTGGCTACGATCGCTCTGATTGGCTGTTGAAAGTGAAACTGCCAATCAGAGCGATTTGTAATATTTCACCCATTATAACGGGTGAAATATTACAATCCAGCCATGGCCGATGCTGAAATATCATCGGCCATGGCTGGAAATACTAGTGTGCCCCCACCCCACCCCTCCGATCGCCCCCCCACCCCCCCGATCTGGCCGGTACACTGCTCCGGCTCCCCTCCGCCCTGTGCTCCGCTCCCCCCCGTGCTCGTGTCCGCTCGCCCCGTGCTCCAATCACCCCCCCGTGCTCCAATCACCCCCCCTGCACTCCGATCCACCCCCCCCCGTGCTCCGTTCCACCCCCCCGTGCTCCGTTCCAGCCCCCCCGTGCTCCGTTCCACGCCCCCCGCGCTCCGTTCCACCCCTCCCGCGCTCCGATTCCCCCCCCGTGCTCCGATCCCCCCCCCCCGTGGTCCCCCCCCACCCTATCATACTTACCGATCCAGCCGGGGTCCCGTCCGTCTTCTCCCGGGCGCCGCCATCTTCCAAAATGGCGGGCGCATGCGCAGTGCGCCCGCCGAATCTGCCGGCCGGCAGATTCGTTCCAAAGTGCATTTTGATCACTGAGATATAATCTATCTCAGTGATCAAAATAAAAAAAATAATAAATGACCCCCCCCCTTTGTCACCCCCATAGGTAGGGACAATAAAAAAATAAAGAAATTTTTTTTTTCCCACTAATGTTAGAATAGGGTTAGGGTTAGGGGTAGGGGTAGGGTTAGGGGTAGGGTTAGGGTTAGGGGTAGGGGTAGGGTTAGGGTTAGGGGTAGGGTTAGGGGTAGGGTTAGGGGTAGGGGTAGGGTTAGGGTTAGGGGTAGGGTTAGGGTTAGGGGTAGGGCTAGGGTTAGGGCTAGGGTTAGGGTTAGGGTTAGGAATGTGCACACGTATTCTGGTCCTCTGCGGATTTTTCCGCTGCGGATAAACCGCTGCGGATTTATGGCGGATTTACCGCGTTTTTTTCTGCGCATTTCACTGCGGTTTTACAATTGCGATTTTCTATTGGAGCAGTTGTAAAACCGCTGCGGAATCCGCACAAAGAAGTGACATGCTGCGGAATGTAAACCGCTGCGTTTCCGTGCAGTTTTTCCGCAGCATGTGTACAGCGATTTTTGTTTCCCGTAGGTTTACATTGAACTGTACACTCATGGGAAACTGCTGCGGATCCGCAGCGTTTTCCGCAGCGTGTGCACATACCTTTAGAATTAGGCTATGTGCACACGGTGCGGATTTGGCTGCGGATTCGCAGCAGTGTTCCATCAGGTTTACAGTACCATGTAAACATATGAAAAACCAAATCCGCTGTGCCCATGGTGCGGAAAATACCGCGCGGGAACGCTGCGTTGTATTTTCCGCAGCATGTCAATTCTTTGTGCGGATTCCGCAGCGTTTTACACCTGTTCCTCAATAGGAATCCGCAGGTGAAATCCGCACAAAAAACACTGGAAATCCGCGGAAAATCCGCAGGTAAAACGCAGTGCCTTTTACCCGCAGATTTTTCAAAAATGGTGCGGAAATATCTCACACGAATCCGCAACGTGGGCACATAGCCTTAGGGTTAGGGTTGGAATTAGGGTTGTGGTTAGGGTTAGGGGTGTGTTGGGGTTAGTGTTGTGGTTAGGGGTGTGTTGGGGTTAGGGTTGTGATTAGGGTTATGGCTACAGTTGGGATTAGGGTTAGGGGTGTGTTGGGGTTAGTGTTGGAGTTAGAATTGAGGGGTTACCACTGTTTAGGCACATCAGGGGTCTCCAAACGCAACATGGCGCCACCATTGATTCCAGCCAATCTCGTATTCAAAAAGTCAAATGGTGCTCCCTCACTTCCGAGCCCTGACGTGTGCCCAAACAGTGGTTTACCCCCACATATGGGGTACCAGCATACTCAGGACAAACTGCGCAACAATTACTGGGGTCCAATTTCTCCTGTTACCCTTGTGAAAATAAAAAAATGCTTGCTAAAACATAATTTTTGAGGAAAGAAAAATGATTTTTTATTTTCACGGCTCTGCGTTGTAAACGTCTGTGAAGCACTTGGAGGTTCAAAGTGCTCACCACATATCTAGATAAGTTCCTTGGGGGGTCTAGTTTCTAAAATGGGGTCACTTGTGGGGGGTTTCTACTGTTTAGGCACACCAGGGGCTCTGCAAACGCAACGTGACACCCGCAGACCATTCCATCAAAGTCTGCATTTCAAAAGTGACTACTTCCCTTCTGAGCCCCGACGTGTGCCCAAACAGTGGTTTACCCCCACATATGGGGTATCAGCGTACTCAGGAGAAACTGGACAACAACTTTTGGGGTCCAATTTCTCCTGTAACCCTTGGGAAAATAAAATATTCTGGGCTAAATAATTATTTTTGAGGAAAGAAAACGTATTTATTATTTTCACGGCTCTGCATTATAAACTTCTATGAAGCACTTGGGGGTTCAAAGTGCTCATCACACATCTAGATAAGTTCCTTTCAGGGTCTAGTTTCCAAAATGGGGTCACTTGTGGGGGGTTTCTACTGTTTAGGCACATCAGGGGCTCTGCAAACGCAACGTGACGCCCGCAGAGCATTCCATCAAAGTCTGCATTTCAAAACGTCACTACTTCAATTCCAAGCCCCGGCATGTGCCCAAACAGTAGTTTACCCCCACATATGGGGTATCACCGTACTCAGGAGAAACTGGACAACAAATATTGGGGTCAAATTTCTCCTGTTACCCTTGGGAAAATTAAAAAATTCTGGGCTAAATAATTATTTTTGAGGAAAGAAAACGTATTTATTATTTTCACGGCTCTGCATTATAAACTTCTATGAAGCACTTGGGGGTTCAAAGTGCTCACCACACATCTAGATAAGTTCCTTTGGGGGTCTAGTTTCCAAAATGGGGTCACTTGTGGGGGGTTTCTACTGTTAAGCCACATCAGGGGCTCTGCAAACGCAACGTGACGCCCACAGAGCATTCCATCAAAGTCTGCATTTCAAAACGTCACTACTTCACTTCCGAGCCCCGGCATGTGCCCAAACAGTGATTTACCCCCACATATGGGGTATCAGCGTACTCAGGAGAAACTGGAAAACAACTTTTGGGGTCAAATTTCTCCTGTTACCCTTGGGAAAATAAAAAATTGCAGGCTAAAAGATCATTTTTGAGAAAATAATTTTTTTTTTTATTTTCATGGCTCTGCGTTATAAACTTCTGTGAAGCACTTGGGGGTTCAAAGTCCTCACCACACATCTAGATTAGTTCCTTTGGGGGTCTAGTTTCTAAAATGGTGTCATTTCTGGGGGATCTCCAATGTTTAGGCACACAGGGGCTCTCCAAACGTGACATGGTGTCCGCTAATGATTGGAGCTAATTTTCCATTTAAAAAGCCAAATGGCGTGCCATTCCTTCCGAGCCCTGCCGTGCGCCCAAACAGTGGTTTACCCCCACATATCGGGTATCAGCGTACTCAGGACAAACTGGACAACAATATTTGGGGTCCAATTTCTCCTATTATCCTTGGCAAAATAGGAAATTCCAGGCTAAAAAATCATTTTTGAGGAAAGAAAAATTATTTTTTATTTTCATGGCTCTGCGTTATAAACTTCTGTGAAGCACCTGGGGGTTTAAAGTGCTCAATATGCATCTAGATAAGTTCCTTGGGGGGTCTAGTTTCCAAAATGGGGTCACTTGTGCGGGAGCTCCAATGTTTAGGCACACAGGGGCTCTCCAAACGCGACATGGTGTCCGCTAACAATTGGAGCTAATTTTCCATTCAAAAAGTCAAATGGCGCGCCTTCTCTTCCGAGCCCTGCCGAGTGCCCAAACAGTGGTTTACCCCCACATATGAGGTATCGGCGTACTCGGGAGAAATTGCCCAACAAATTTTATGATCCATTTTATCCTACTGCCCATGTGAAAATGAAAAAATTGAGGCGAAAAGAATTTTTTTGTGAAAAAAAATTACTTTTTCATTTTTACAGATCAATTTGTGAAGCACCTGAGGGTTTAAAGTGCTCACTAGGCATCTAAATTAGTTCCTTGGGGGGTCTAGTTTCCAAAATGGGGTCACTTGTGGGGGAGCGCCAATGTTTAGGCACACAGGAGCTATCCAAACGCGACATGGTGTCCGCTAACGATGGAAATAATTTTTCATTCAAAAAGTCAAATGGCGCTCCTTCCCTTCCGAGCCTTACCATGTGCCCAAACAGTGGTTTACCTCCACATGTGAGGTATTGGTGTACTCAGGAGAAATTGCCCAACTCATTTTAGGATCCATTTTATCCTGTTGCCCACGTGAAAATGAAAAAATTGAGGCTAAAAGAATTTTTTTGTGAAAAAAAAGTACTTTTTCATTTTTACGGATCAATTTGTGAAGCACCTGGGGGTTCAAAGTGCTCACTATGCATCTAGATAAGTTCCTTGGGGCGTCTAGTTTCCAAAATGGGGTCACTTGTGGGGGAGCTCCAATTTTTAGGCACACGGGGGCTCTCCAAACGTGACATGGTGTCCGCTAAAGAGTGGAGCCAATTTTTGATTCAAAAAGTCAAATGGCGCTCCTTCCCTTCCAAGCCCTGCCATGCGCCAAAACAGTGGTTTACCCCCACATATGAGGTATCAGCGTACTCAGGACAAATTGGACAACAACTTTCATGGTTCAGTTTCTCCTTTTACCATTGGGAAAATAAAAAAATTGTTGCTAAAAGATAATTTTTGTGACTAAAAAGTTAAATGTTCATTTTTTCCTTCCATGTTGCTTCTGCTGCTGTGAAGCACCTGAAGGGTTAATAAACTTCTTGAATGTGGTTTTGAGTACCTTGAGGGGTGCAGTTTTTAGAATGGTGTCACTTTTGGGTATTTTCAGCCATATAGACCCCTCAAACTGACTTCAAATGTGAGGTGGTCCCTAAAAAAAATGGTTTTGTAAATTTCGTTGTAAAAATGACAAATCGCTGGTCGAATTTTAACCCTTATAACTTCCTAACAAAAAAAAATTTTGTTTCCAAAATTGTGCTGATGTAAAGTAAACATGTGGGAAATGTTATTTATTAACTATTTTGTGTCACATATCTCTCTGGTTTAACAGAATAAAAATTCAAAATGTGAAAATTGCGAAATTTTCAAAATTTTCGCCAAATTTCCGTGTTTATCACAAATAAACGCAGAATTTATTGACCTAAATTTACCACTAACATGAAGCCCAATATGTCACGAAAAAACAATCTCAGAACCGCTAGGATCCGTTGAAGCGTTCCTGAGTTATTACCTCATAAAGGGACACTGGTCAGAATTGCAAAAAACGGCAAGGTCTTTAAGGTCAAAATAGGCTGGGTCTTGAAGGGGTTAATGTAGCGCTGTCCCCTGCACGGCACACGGACTGCACACGGACAACGTCCGTGTGCGGTTCGTGTTTTACACGGACCCATTGACTTTAATGGGTCCGTGTAATACATGCGCTCCCACGAACACTGACATGTCTCCATGTTTGGCACACAGAGACACGGTCCACAAAAAATCACTGACATCTGAACAGATGCAGTGATTTTTATGTGTCTACGTGTGGCAGTGTCTCCGGTACGTGAGGAAACTGTCACCTCACGTACCGGAGACACTGACGTGTGAAACCGGCCTTATACAGTATATGTTCTGTGGCACAAAATTAGAGACAGATGCCACACACAGCACTGGCAATGAGGCAGAATTGCCAATCTTAATCTCCCACTATTTTTTTTTTCTGGGATAATTAAAAAAAAAAAAACTGTCCCAGTATTACACACTAGGTTTAATGTGGGACAAAATTAGAGACAGGTGGCACACACAGGACTGGCACTGAAGCTGAAATGCCAATCTTAATCTCCCACTATTTATTTATTTTTTTCAGGGAGAATTTAAAAGAAATCTGGCCCAGTATTACACACTAGGTTTAATGTGGCACAAAATTAGAGACAGATGCCTCACACAGCACTGGCACTGAGGCAAAATTGCCAATCTTAATCTCCCACTATTTTTTCTTTTATTTATGGGAGAATTGGCATGAAATCAGGCCCACTGTTAGACTGTATGTTTTCTGTGCCAGAAAATGAGACACAGATGCCACACACAGGACTGCCACTGATTTGCCAATTTTAATCTGCACCCTTTTTTTTTTCTTCAGGGAGACTAGTGAATAAATCTGGGCCACTGTATTAGAGTATATTTTCTGTGGCAGAAAGTGGCTTGAAGAGATATAACGAAACAAAAAAAAAAGGGACTGTCCTACAATTACTATCTCCCTGCAGTAATCTCAGCAAAGTATGGCAGGCAGCAATAACAGGGAGTGGACTGCTGCACAAAAAATTCAAAAGTGTAGACAAACAAGATAGCTGTGCAGAAAGGAAGGAGCAACAGGATTTGTGCTTTGAAAAAAGCAGTTGGTTTGCACAGCAGTGTACAAACAGCAATGTAGCTATCAGGGAGCCTTCTAGGGCAGCCCAATGAGCTACAGCGCTGAGGAAAAAAAAAATATAGCCTCCACTGTCCCTGCAAACAAAAGGTGGTGTTGGACAGTGGAAATTGCTACAGCACAAGCGGTTTGGGGGTTAATGTGCCCTGCCTAACGCTATCCCTCTTCTGACGAAGCGGCAGCAACCTCTCCCTATGCTCAGATCAGCAGCAGTAAGATAGCGGTCGGCGGGAACGCCCCTTTATAGCCCCTGTGACGCCGCAGAAAGCAAGCCAATCACTGCAATGCCCTTCTCTAAGATGGTGGGGACTGAGACCTATGTCATTACGCTGCCCACACTCTGCGTCCACCTTCATTGGCTGAGAAATGGTGCTTTTCGCGTCATTGAAACGCGACTTTGGCGTGAAAGTCGCGTACCGCATGGCCGACCCCACACAGGGATCGGGTCGGGTTTCATGAAACCAGACTTTGCCAAAAGTCGGCGACTTATGAAAATGACCGACCCGTTTCGCTCAACCCTACCCATCTCCCCTAAAGAGATACTGGACACGCTAGCAACGATCCCCAATGGGATGGCCCCAGGGCCTGATGGACTGCCCATTATCTACTATAAAAAAATTCTTAAGCATTTGCTGCCCCTCTTGGTATCCTTTTTCAACTCATACCTGGAAGGTCAACCCTTACCCAAGCAATCTTTAGAGGCCTTTATCTCAGTCATCCCAAAGGAAGGAAAAGATCCTACCTCCTGCGCTAGCTACAGACCAATATCTTTGCTCAATTTGGACACAAAATTATGGGCCAAAATTTTGGCAAATAGATTAAGTACCATCTTACCCATACTTGTCCACACAGATCAAGCGGGGTTTATAAGAGGAAGGGAGGGTAAAGGTAACTCAGCTAAAATCAATCAATCCATAATGTTTGCTAGGAATAGGGGGATACCTCTGACCCTCCTATCCACTGATGCTGAGAAAGCTTTCGATAGGGTGAGTTGGAGATACATGGAACAGGCAATGATCAAGTTTGGTTTCCCGCCGCAGTTTATTAACGCTGTTTTTTCCCTTTATTCACAACCTACGGCTAGGCTGAGGATAAATGGCCCCCTGTCAAACAGCTTCTATATACACAATGGCACTAGACAGGGCTGCCCATTGTCCCCGTCCTTATTTATTTTGGTCATTGAAACATTAATACAAAAAATCAGGCAGGAAACATCTATAGTGGGATTGAAGGTAGGCCCTGTAGAATTAAAAACGTTGGCATTTGCTGACGACTTACTTTTCCTGATCACTAATCCTTCCCAGGCATTTCCGGCCATCCTTGATATTTTTCAACAATTCGGACAGTTATCCAATTTTAAAATTAACGCCTCAAAATCTGAATCTTTGAATATATCACTACCACATTCCCAAATAAATACCCTACATGCCCAAACCCCCTTTTCCTGGTCCACATACTCCACAAAATACTTAGGGACAGCGATAACAAGGGACCCCAACAATCTCTTCCAAGCCAACTATACCACACTATTAAAAAAATTAGAAAGTATGATGAAAACATACAACTTGCCTACACTCTCAAGGTTGGGTCGCATCAATGTTTTTAAAGCATATATTATGCCGATAATCTTATATACTTTAAACATGATTCCTATTAATGTCCCACAAACCTACTTTAGGAACTTAAAATCTTTAATATCAAAATTCATCTGGAAACAAAAACCAGCTAGACTGCTTTATAGGTTTCTCTCCCACTCAAGCTCATCAGGTGGACTGAGCGTTCCGGACCCAGCTCTTTACTTTAAAGCAGTACATTTATGCAGATGGTTGAGGATTGTGTCTAGCTTTGAGAAGGGAGATTGAAATAACATTGATTTAGCGCTACTAGGTTCTGAAGGAACACCCTGCCTTTGGTCCATGGCTAAACCCCCTATCCATCTTAGATTGGATGAGGTAACTTTAACTTCGCTTCAAATTAAACGCTTATTAAATAAGGAACGCCCTCAGGATTCCTTTCCTACCATGTTTGCCCCTATTTGCACCATACCATTCCTGCTCGACCCCAGTTTTCGGGACCCATATGGTCTATGGTCTTCTCTACCTAAAGAATCTTTGAATAGCTTTTATAATAACAAAATCTTTTCCAGAGGGACCTGGCCTCCAGCCTCACTGAAACACCCCAAAAATTTTCTCCAAATGCGACACGTTAGATGAACACTTCTACAATTTAGACAGAAGTTTCCAACCAAATCATTTTTCGGACTATAAGACGCACCGGACTATAAGGCGCACCCAGGTTTTAGAGGTGGAAAATAGGGAAAAAAAATATTTGAAGCAAAAAAATGTGGTAAAATATTTAATAACATAAATAACATACTATTATATGTGGTGTTATTATATATAATAGCATGTTATTATGTTGGAAGCTGCGGGACCAGTGTGGTGTCTGTACAGTACTATATGAAGATGCTGGAGGGTGAGTACAAGAATGGGGGCACAAGGCTATTTAAAGCACCACTCCAGCACTGGAAAATAACACTGGAGTGCTGCTTTAAAATCCCATGGGAGAACTATAACTCCCAGCATGTCCTGCAGATCCTATGACATGCTGGAAGTTATAGTTCACCAAAGGAGTGGCAGAGTGCTTTATTGTGTTTTGTAAAGACTAACCTCTTAAATGTGGCACCCAGCCACACTGTGGTGAGGTAAAAGCATCCCATGACTGCACACAGAGCCTTCCCTCGTTTCCTTTCCACAGCACAGGTTATGAGGAAGCTGCAGATTCTAGTGGAGAGCCTGAAGGACCTGTGATGATGTCAAGAAGAGGGAGGGCTCTGAGCTGCCATGTGATGCTCCAGCCCGCCCACTACTGACATCAAACAGGTCCTGTTTGTGCACAGCACTTGGCGTCCAGCCCAGGCATGGCAGGCAGGTATGCAGCGATCTCCTCTCTCCTCTGGCCCCTGCTGCTGCTGCCTCCTCTTCCCCCGGACACACAGACCTCCCCAGCTGCCGCAGGAATCAGCGCTGGAGAAGCCATGTGTGTCCCTGCTTAAGTGCAGTATTCATTTGCTGCTCAGGCTCACTGCTCAGCTGATAGGTGGGCGGGGAGCCGCTAATGAATATTCACTGCACTTAATCATCCGGACCACATGGTTTCCCCAGCGCTGATTCTGGGCAGCGGGGACATCCTGAAGTGGCATAACAGTGCGATCCCACTCACTGCTGCCCCCCTCCCCACATGCTACATCCATACCATAAGACGCACCCACACTTTCCTCCCAAATTTGGAGGAATAAAAGTGTGTCTTATGGTCGGAAAAATACAGTAACTGGTCTTGGCTTGACATAGTTTCTATATTTCTACACCTAAAAATGAAAAGCATATCACGTCTCTATTCACACCATAATACTCCCTTAGAGCAACTAAACCCTCATTTATACATTCTTGGGAACAGGAACTTAATGTTACCTTCATGGATGACCACATTTCTAAAATTTTAGCTTAAGCATGTGGCTTCTCTAGATGCATTCTACTTCAGGAGAACTCTTAAAATATTAACTAGATGGCACTTGACCCCAGCTAAACTGAATCAATTGGGTCTCGCTGATTCCAATGTTTGTTGGCAATGCCACAACTCTTTAGTTCACCATACTCACATATTTTGGGATTGCTCTAGATTGAGAAAATTTTGGAAGGACATCACTTCTACCCTGCAAGAACTGCAGTTAACCAAGACTGTTGTGAAATCTGCTCTTGGGTTCCCTCCAGTGGTTGTTGGTGGGAATGCAGTTGTCTCTGACTCACAGTCCTGGCCAGGTGTATCGGATAATTACAATTCTGACTGGGATATTTAGGTGTGCAGGATCCTTTAGCGCTTGCCAGTTGTCAATGTTTCTTTGGAAGTGTTGGATCTCTGCCTGGCCTCTCCTGCTTATCTGCCAGTTCAGCAAAGATAAGTGTCTGTTTCTTTTCCTGTGGCACACATGCAGTGTGCTTATTTTCAGTACTGTTCGTTTGTTTTTCTTTTGTCCAGATTAGACTGTGTCTGTGTTTTCTCAGTCTGGTTGGCTTCACTGGAGTTGCAGATTTACGCTCCTACATCTTTTAGTAGATTATACATATTAGTCCATATAATTATTGCTGGAACACATTCAAAAATCTAATATCACCCAAAAGGCCCCCAAGAATGTTATTCAGGGCCCAGAATGTTTTAGTTCAAAAATATAAATTTTTATTGATCCATAAGAAACAACTTTATAAAAAAACATATAAAATATGACAATTTGTACATGTACCTCCAATCCAAAAGAACAACAATTGACATGTGCTTAATAATAATACCTGACATGCATATTTCTCTTTGGTTGAATACCTTATTTCAAGTCAATTTTTATATGACAATGCTATGCAGGCTCTAAGTTACTATTACTGCAAGGTGGCTGCCTTAAAAATCACTAAAGTGCCAATGTGCTTATTTGTATGCCAGAATTTGGCGGCCAAAATCCACTATGGAAGTGCTAATATATATAAAGGTAAAGTAAATCGACTGTTTTTTTGGCTCAACCTCACTGGAAGGTCCCTTAGTGGTCACCTTAATAGTCCTGCACATACTCAGTTAGAATGTTACGATGGTAAGTATAAAATGTAAAAGCATATTCACCTTGCTGAAGCACACGCAATGGAAAACCCCTACGCGCGTTTCGATAGTATCTTCATCCGGGGCCGGATGAAGATACTATCGAAACGCGCGTAGGGGTTTTCCATTGCGTGTGCTTCAGCAAGGTGAATATGCTTTTACATTTTATACTTACCATCGTAACATTCTAACTGAGTATGTGCAGGACTATTAAGGTGACCACTAAGGGACCTTCCAGTGAGGTTGAGCCAAAAAAACAGTCGATTTACTTTACCTTTATATATATACCAAAAAAATAGACCAAACAGTATATGAGGCGTACCTCCAAAAGAATATATATCCAAAAAAGAAGGGAAGTAACAGACCAAAAATTAAAATATCAGAAATTTTATTCAATGTTATTAAAAGACAAAAATGCAATTCAAATATAAATTTAAACATAAACTAAGGGGAAACATGGCAGAATGAACCCACAGCAATCCGTACAGTGAATATATATAACGGAATGAGGAAAATCCACCAACTCAATACACATGCATCAGCAGGCTCTGGACTACAGAGAAAAAAAAATGACCACAAAGTAGTGCAATAAAAACCAATGGGATTGATCTCAAGGAATCATATAAATAATATAGTGTATGTAATTATATGTCTATGAATGACAAATGAGGGGAAACATGTCTCCTAAAAATCATTGAAGTAAACTGAGTAGGAACCATATGGTTAAATCTATGCACGGTGCCAAAGTGGCCAGAGGATAGCAAATAAAGTGTCAGTGCTTAGTGCAAATAACGTTAAGGGCCATATATATCCATGTGGAAGCCAAATCAGGCGGGTCATACGCATATTATCACCATAGTGTGCATACCTGCTGAGGGGAGGACTTGCCGTGGGACAGGATGAACCCCGACGCGCGTTTCGCAACGTAGCTTCTTCCAGGGGGTCGTAGTGGTATGTGGGACGCAGTGCGGGCTTTATGAAGTACGGCGGTTGTCATGGCGCTGGCGTCCATCCGGCACAGAGCAGGAAGCGGTGGGTTCGGCGTCCCACGTGATCAAGTCCCGCCCACCTCTGACGCGTCAGAGAGGTCGGGAACAAGAGGACGCTGCGGGACACGTTGCCACGGCAACCCGGCAAGGCCGATAGACGCAAGCGCACCACGCAGCACCCAAGAAGCACCAGCACAAGACTGCAGGTGAGTATAAACAGATATGTATAATACGGAGGTGTGGGGGCTGAGTAGATGTAAAAAAATATATATAAACCAGATGCTGAGAGAAATGAATAACGGAAGAGAACATAGGAAAAAGGAAAAAGTGTAAAAATGGAGTGATTAAAGGGCTTGCATAAAGGAGTGTAATGTACGAATGCGAGGAGTGTGACGCTATAATGGGTACTGAGAACGCAAAAGAAATAAAGTGCAATTATGCATATAAAGTGACGAACTACATATGCAGTATCCATGAAAATACAGTGTAAACAATATTGTAAAATACATAGCATAGAATACCAAAGAAGGTATACACAAAAAAATGATAATAGAAGACATTATGCAAATGTATACAAAAAATTGTTAATAAAAAGTGAAAAAATGAAAAGAAAAATTTTTTTTAAAAGAAATATATATTATTTTGAAGAATATTAATCTTCATCATATTTCTTCTTTCTTTTACACAGATCCGTGACCTAGATGGGTGATGTCAAACGCAGAAAACGAGTACACAGCAGCTGGTTAAGGTAATTTCACATAATTAGAACTATGAAAAAAGGGAAAAACAACAATTATTAATACCATAGTATATACAAACAAAAAAAGGGAATAATAAGGATAATGACATAATGAATGCAGATTAGTTGTATATATACAAAATTAAAAAAGCGGTACTAGCAAAAGTCCCTAAAATTATAAAAAGAATATAAAAAATGTTAAAGGAAGGGAGCAAAACTCATCACTTCATTCAGGCCCTTGGGTTGAAGTGAGCCTAGCCTAGAGATCCACTGGGTCTCAAGTTGAGCCAATTTATTTCTCACATCACCGCCTCTCAAGTCTTTCAGGATCCTGTCAATGCCAATCACTCTTAATAGACTGGAATCACAATTGTGGGCCAGTTTAAAGTGACGTGGTATGGGTTTAAGAGACATCACGTCACTAGCTTCACGGGCATTGATTATGTCACGGACATGTTCTCGAGTTCGTATTTTAAGTGGTCTGGATGTCATCCCTATATACTGAAGACCACATGGGCATGTGGCCCGGTACACCACATGATCCGTGCCGCAGGTAATGTTATGCGTAATCCGAATATTCTTGCCCTGTGAATCCTTGAATTCTTGGGTCTTATCCATATTGCTACAGGCCAGGCATCTCTTACAGGGGAAGAAACCCCAACTAGGTCTTCTGGAGTTGAAAATATTCTGGGTAGTCTTACCCCTGTACTGACTGTGGACTAGCATGTCTTTCAAATTCTGAGATCTCCTGTATGTGATAGATGGAGTAGAAGGAACACATTTAGCCAGGAGGGGGTCGTTGAGAATAATGGGCCAGAATTTGGAGAGAGCCTGTCTCATAGGCTTCCATTTTTCATTGTAGGTGGAGATAAATCTCACCGTCATGGATGTTGATGGTTTATTCCTAGGCTGTAGAAGTTCTGATCTGGGTTTGTTATTTGCTTTGGACCAACTCCGACGAATGATCCTGTTTGAGTACCCCCTCTGTGAGAACCGCTGAGCCAGTTCTAAGGACTGTGTTTGAAATGAAGACTCAGTAGAACAGATTCTTTTAGTTCTCAAAAATTGTCCATATGGAATGCTGTCTTTCAGGGGTCTAGGGTGTGATGAGGCAGCATGTAGCACCGAGTTCACAGACGTTTCCTTCCTAAACACCTCAGTGTGTAGAAGGCCATCCTCACCTTTAAAGATTTTGGTGTCCAGAAAGTCAATATTCGTTTGGCTGTATTTGCACGTCAATTTAATGTTCAGCGAGTTGTCATTCAAAAGTTGGATGAAGGAGGTGAGGTCTGTTTCGGAGCCCTGCCAAATCACAAAAATATCGTCAATAAAGCGTACCCAGGTACACACCTTCTCAATCAAGGGGATGACGTCAGTTAAGAAAATCGCACGTTCCCATGACCCCATGAATAAATTAGCATATGAGGGTGCAAACGCAGCCCCCATAGCAGTCCCCTGTAATTGGAGGTAGAGGACTTCTTTAAACATAAAGAAGTTGTGGGTCAGGGCGAATTCCAGTAAACTAAGTAAAAATTCAATTAGGTCATTATCGTTGGTAGACATGTGAAGGAAATATCTAGCTGCTTCGATCCCGTCACTGTGACGAATAGACGTATACAGTGATTCAACGTCCAAGGTTACCATCCACATATCAGTTTCTAGGGGTATGTCAGCCAATTTACGAAGTACGTCCCCAGTATCCTGAATGTATGACGGGAGACTCTCTACCATAGGTTTAAGGTGGAAATCCAGGAATTTGTTGATCTGTTCACACAATCCACCACCCCCGGAAACAATGGGGCGTCCAGGGGGATGAGTAGTGGATTTGTGTACCTTGGGAAGTAAATATAAACAAGGTGTGCGTGGTGTCTCAGGAATCAACCCATCCATTGTCTCCTTAGAAATTGTTCCATTGTAGAATGCTTGTTCTACCATATCCCTAAGTTGGTTCTGATAAATAAACGTAGGGTTGAAGGTCAAACGCTTATAACAGCTGGAGTCCTTAAGTTGCCTAGATGCCTCCTTCTCGTACATAGAGCAGGGCCACAGGACAATATTTCCCCCTTTATCAGAGGGTTTGATGACAACATTGTCAAGTGACTTTAATTCCTTAATGGCCTCTCTTTGTCGCCTCGTCAGGTTATCATGTTGTATCCCAGTAGGGATACGGCGAAATTCCTCAGTTACCAACCGGACAAATAAATCAATGTCAGGATACAAGCTAAGGGGGGGAAATTTCTTAGGCTTCGGTATGGTAAAATTACTCACAGTTGGTGTCGGAGTCTCATTGCTGAGTTCTTCCAGTATAGCGATGGTTTCCTGTTCTTGGGTGGACCACTCACTTGCAGTAGAAGGTTTATCATGTAATTTTTTAAGCACCAACTTCCTGGCGAACAGATGTAGATCCTTTAGAGCTGTGAAGTAATCGAAGGATGCCACCGGGGAAAAAGTTAGGCCCATGCTTAGTACTTCAATTTGATCTGTGGATAACTGAACATCAGACAAGTTAATTACCTGGAGTTTGGAGGATTTATTGGAGGATCTCAGATTCCTATGTTGGTATGGACTAAATCTATGACCTCCTCCACGTTTGCTCCTATTGCTGGAGCCTCCTTTGAATGAATGGGACCCAGACGTGCTCTCAGTAGATGATAAAGACGAGCTCGATGGAGCCCTTTGAAGTGGACGGGGTTGTTGCCATCTGTATACATTATTAGTCTGAAAGTCACTTAAATCTCGTTGAAATTTCTTGGTTTTGGTATCTTGGATCTCATTAACCCAAGTGGTTAAAAGTTTGTCCATTTCAGCTTTAAATATCTCCATATCAGAAGGTGATAGGGTACTGGTCAGTTTCAATTGGAGGGCCTCAATCTCACCCTCCAATGACTCCAAAGTTTTTTTGTTTATACCAATGAGGATCTCCATCAGAGATCTGGAGCAAGTGGTACAGGCATCTTCCCACCTACCACGAAAAAATGAATCCTCTACAGGGAATGACGGTAAAATTCTCACCCTTAGACCACGGGGGATAAGGCTCTTCATCAAGTAGTTCTCAAGGGAGGCCTTATTCCACCAGACACGGGCTCTTTTTTTGATTAAAAATTTAAATGAGTTTTTCAGTTCGAGAGTGCTCCCATCAACATTACCCACACTCTGCACATGTTCACCCTTGAAAATAGTATCAATATTGGAAAGCCATAATTGATCTCTGGCTTTAATGTCCATGGTCAAGAAAACTGTGAAAAACACAGGAAATCAATTAATATACCAAAAAAATAGACCAAACAGTATATGAGGCGTACCTCCAAAAGAATATATATCCAAAAAAGAAGGGAAGTAACAGACCAAAAATTAAAATATCAGAAATTTTATTCAATGTTATTAAAAGACAAAAATGCAATTCAAATATAAATTTAAACATAAACTAAGGGGAAACATGGCAGAATGAACCCACAGCAATCCGTACAGTTGAACGGATTGCTGTGGGTTCATTCTGCCATGTTTCCCCTTAGTTTATGTTTAAATTTATATTTGAATTGCATTTTTGTCTTTTAATAACATTGAATAAAATTTCTGATATTTTAATTTTTGGTCTGTTACTTCCCTTCTTTTTTGGATATACCTTTATATATATTAGCACTTCCATAGTGGATTTTGGCCGCCAAATTCTGGCATACAAATAAGCACATTGGCACTTTAGTGATTTTTAAGGCAGCCACCTTGCAGTAATAGTAACTTAGAGCCTGCATAGCATTGTCATATAAAAATTGACTTGAAATAAGGTATTCAACCAAAGAGAAATATGCATGTCAGGTATTATTATTAAGCACATGTCAATTGTTGTTCTTTTGGATTGGAGGTACATGTACAAATTGTCATATTTTATATGTTTTTTTATAAAGTTGTTTCTTATGGATCAATAAAAATTTATATTTTTGAACTAAAACATTCTGGGCCCTGAATAACATTCTTGGGGGCCTTTTGGGTGATATCTTTTAGTAGATGTAGGAAGTTTTTTGTATATTCTGCTGTGGATTTTTTGAAGGGTTTTAATACTGACCGCACAGAACTCTGTCCTATTCTGTCCTATCTAGCTAGAGTGGCCTCCTGTGCTAAATCCTGTTTTTTCTGCCTGTGTGTGTTTTTTCCTCTCCGACTCACCGCCAATATTTGTGGGGGGCTGTCTATCCTTTGGGGATTTTCTCTGAGGCAAGATAGTATTCCGATTTCCATCTTTAGGGGTATTTAGTCCTCCGGCTGTGACGAGGTGTCTAGGTGTGTTAGGTACAGGTGTTAAGTTCAGGGTTGCGGTCAGTATAGTGGCCACTTTCTCCAGGGAAAGTTCTCATGCAGCTCCAAGGTCACCGGATCATAACACAAGATTAATCTTCAGGCAACTGAAGTCCTGCTCTCCTTTCAATCCAAAAATTATAGGCCTAAAAAATATAAACCTTTGCTGATTGGCGCTGCAAAACATTTAATCACTCTACATTGGAAAAACGAATCTCCACCCACCTTGTTGGAGTGGTTTTCCAAGGTTATCCAAATTTCGCGTCTCGAGGAACTCTCAAGCTGGGAAATGAATAGCCATGATCTTTTTGTGCAGACTTGGGCACCTTGGAAAGAATTCCGAGCAGTCCAATCTGCATAACTTTCCGTCAATTGCCTGTTGTACTTTTATGTTGTTTCGGTTTTTGATTGTTAAAATTCCTTGAACTCATAACACTAATTGTATGGACTTTAAATCTTTGTACCACTGCAAGATCTAGTATGTTGATACTCCCTGTTCTTTTTCCCTTCCCCCTGCTCTTCCCCACCCTCTCTCCTCCCCTCCCTACTATCCTCAACCATTTGTATCCTTACTCCCCTCCACCTCACCATTCCCCCCTATTACACGCTTGCCCCCTCCCCTCTTCCCCTATTCCTCATGTCACTTTAAGGATTAACAATGGTCTAATTTCTGTAACACCTGACATGATAACTGTATTCCTGTTTGATTGACTTTGGTTGTTTATAAATAAAGAATTTACAAAAAATTAAATATATATATATATACATATATATATATATGAAAAAGAAGGAGAAACGGGAGCATATAGTCAATATTTAAAACGAACAATCTTTATTTATACATGAAAATTTAAAAGAAGGGTATAGGACATAAATATGTGTAATAATATTACCATGACATAATATAGATAGGGGAAAAAATCCCACATCCCACCACCCCGACGTAAAGTAGATCAGATGGTCGTAATATAACACCAGGTGGGCACCTATGCGGGTGACCACATAACGACACCAAACAAATAAGAACCAAAAAGCACACTGGCAGGAAGCAGAAATATCTACAACGATGCTAGCACTAGGCTAACAAGTGACTACCTGTGTGCGGGGCTAGAAAAAATGTCTATGCTAGCACTCATGGTCCCTGCCACGCAAAAAGACGTAACATATCTAGAGCAAGTAATACAGTAATATAGCGTGACAGGAAACCACCACTACACATAGCACTGAAATAGGGGTGCATAGCCAGCGTGCAAGGATGACCAAAGAACGGCAATAGTGCCGACAGTAAAAGAACACGCCAGGTGCTCACCTGATATCCGTGGGGGAAGAGAGATGCAGGGGTCCCGCCGGTAGAAACGCCCCGACGCGCGTTTCGCGGCGAAAACACGCCGCTTCCTCAAGGGGAGTACACACTGCCAGTGTGCTTTTTGGTTCTTATTTGTTTGGTGTCGTTATGTCATATGTCATATTTGATATTTGGAGCAATTATATAGAGTCTGGGGGATCATTACATATACGTGCCCGTTTTTTCCAGATTTCTGTTAATATGCATTTAGTTTCTTGGTTTATACATATATACATATATACCTATTCTATGCGTAGACACAGATTGATGTTGCAATATGTCACCAACCTGTTCACTCCATGGCTAGAAGACTTGGTGCTGTCCTTAAATATCATGAAGGTCATACAAAATACTAGATATAGTAATTTTTTATGTTGGGTGTATTTTATTTTTGCATCTACTAATTTGAGTAAAACTTAGGATTTAGCATTGAAAGTTGCAATATTAACCTTTTTTTCATCTTATGAGTTAAAAAACCCTCTATGAAGCTCAGGTTTGTCAAAGGTTTGTACACACATACATACACACATGGTCAAAATTGTTGGTACCCCTCGTTTAATGACAGCAAAACCAACAATGGTCACAGAAATAACTTGAATCTGACAAAAGTAATAATAAAAATCTATTAAAATGAACAAATGAAAGTCAGACATTGCTTTTCAACCATGCTTCCACAAAATTAAAAAAATAAAATAAAACTAATGAAATAGTCCTGGACAGAAATGATGGTACCCCTGAAAATATTGTGACAAAATGGACATGTTAAAGCAAGGTGTGTCCACTAATTAGCATCACAGGTGTCTACTGTTGTCTCATTATTTTCAGGGGTACCATCATTTCTGTCCAGGACTATTTCATGAGGTTTTTTTTAATTCTGTGGAAGCATGGATGAAAAACAATGTCTGACTTTCATTTGTTCATTTTCATCGATCTTTTAATTATTATTAATTTTGTCAAATTCAAGTTATTTCTGTGACCATTGTGAGTTTTTCTGCCACAAAACAAGGGGCGCCAACAATTTTGACCATGTGTGTACATATATATATATGTATAGATAGATAGATAGATATAGAGACATTGATGATGCAGTGATAGAATATTCCCTCAATGATGTGACTGATGTGATGTGCCAGCTGACAATGGAACTTTGGGTACCAACAGCTCCATTAAGCTTTTTCCAAGGCCTAATGATCGGCCTATTACAGTCAGTGGCTGACTGTGCAGGATACGGTAAAAAGCTGAAAAAATAAAATACACTGACTCCAAGCATGGTCTATTGTAAAGTTTACTGCAACACTTGAGTATAATGACTTTCCTTCAGGCCCATACAGTATATAGTAGCGTTGAGCGACTTTTACTTTTATAGGATCGGGTCGGGTTTCATGAAACCCGACTTTTTCAAAAGTCGGGTCAAGTGAAATCGGCCGATCCTATAAAAAAGTCGGGGTCGGGGTCGGCCGAAACACGAAACCCAATGCAGTGCATTGAGTTTCTAATGGTTCCCAGGGTCTGAAGGAGAGGAAACTCTCCTTCAGGCCCTGGGATCCATATTTAAGTGTAAAATAAAGAATTAAAATAAAAAATAGTGCTATACTCACCCTCTGACGCGCCCTGGTACTAAGCGGCAGCCTTCCTTCCTTAGAATCAGCGCGTGAAGGACCTTAGATGACGTCGCGGCTTGTGATTGGTCGCGCGACCAATCACAAGCCGCGACGTCACCGAAGGTCCTTCAAGCGCTGATTCTTAGGAAGGAAGGCTGCCGGAAAGAAGCTGGGCGCATCCGAGGGTGAGTATATTCCTATTAGGTATATACTCACCCTCGGACGCGCCCTGCTTCTTTCCGGCAGCCTTCCTTCCTAAGAATCAGCGCTTGAAGGACCTTCGGTGACGTCGCGGCTTCTGATTGGTCGCGTGAGCGGTCACATGGGCGGTCGCGCGACCAATCACAAGCCGCGACGTCATCTAAGGTCCTTCACGCGCTGATTCTAAGGAAGGAAGGCTGCCGGTTAGTACCAGGGCGCGTCAGAGGGTGAGTATAGCAATATTTTTTATTTTAATTCTTTATTTTACACTTAAATATGGATTCCGATACCGATTTCCGATATTGCAAATATATCGGAACTCGGTATCGGAATTCCGATACCAGATTCAGAAGATCGCCGACCTCATGGCCGACCCCACACAGGGGTCGGGTCGGGTTTCATGAAACCCGACTTTGTCAAAAGTCGGCGACTTCTGAAAATGGCCAACCCGTTTCGCTCAACCCTAGTATATAGGTCTAAGGCAATTTGATCTCTGACTAGCATTTAAACAACAGCACAAAAAGGAGAAAATGGTCTCTGGGAGAGAGATATTGATTTCTTGTCTTCTTAAAGCTGTATAATGAACTATTAATAAGTGTTTAGAGTACATGAGTCCCATAAATCCATACATGATATTATATCTATCTATCTATCTATCTATCTTTCTATCCATATATATATACACTGCTCAGAAAATAAATGGAACACTTAAATCCCACATCCTAGATATCACTGGATAAAATATTCTGGTTGCAAATCTTTATTTATTAAATAGTGGAACGTGTTGAGAACAATAAAACCTAAAAATGATGAATGTAAATCACAGCTTATATCCCATGGAGGTCTGGAGTTGGAATGGTGCTCAAAATCAAAGTGGAAAATCAAATTGCAGGCTCATCCAACTTCAATGAACATGACTCAAGACAAGGAAATGATGCTCAGTAGTGTGTGTGGCCTTCAAGTGCCTGTACGACATCCCTACAATGCCTGGGCATTGTGCTGATGAGGCTATGGATGTTATTCTGAGGGATCTCCTCCCAGACCTGGATTAAGGCATCAGTCAACTCCTGGACAGTCTGTGGTGCAACGTGACGTTGGTGGATGGTGCGAGACATGATGGCGGGCCAGTCCATAGCTTCAATGCATTCATCTTGCTGTAACTGCTGACACACTCCAGCAACATGAGGTCTGGAATTGTCCTGCTTTAAGAGTAACCCAGGGCCAACCACGCCAGCATATGGTCTGAGGATCTAATTTCGGTACCTAATGACAGTGAGGCTACATCTGGCAAGCACATGGAGGGCTGTGTGGCTCTCCAAAGAAATTCCACCCCACACCATTACTTACCCACTGCCAAACCGGTCATGCTGAAGGATGTTGCTGGCAGCAGATCGCTCTCCACGGAGTCTCCAGATTCTGTCACGTCTCTCACATGTGCTCAGTGTTAACCTGCTTTCATATGTAAAGAGCAGTCCTGCTGCTGGGTTGTTGCCCTCCTACGGCCCCCTCCATGTCTCTTGGTGTACTGACTCCAGCCTTTGGACACTACACTGACAGACACAGCAAACCTTCTTGCCACAGCTCACATTGATGTGGTATCCTGGATGAGCTGCACTACCTGAGCCACTTGTGTGGGTTGTAGAGTCCGTCTCATGCTACCACGAGTGTGAAAGCACAACCAACATTTAAAAGTGACCAAAACATCAGCCAGAAAGCATTGGTTCTGAGATGTGGTTTGTGGTCCCCACCTGCAGAACCACTCCTTTATTGAGTGTGTCTTGACAATTGCCAATAATTTCCATCTCTTGTCTATTCTATTTGCACAACAGCATGTGAAATTGATTGTCAAACAGTGTTGCTTCCTAAGTGGTCAGTTTGATTTCATAGAAGTTTGATTTACTTGGAGTTAGATTCTGTTGTTAAAGTGCTCCCTTTATTTTTTTGAGCAGAGTATATATATATATATATATATATATATATATATATATATATATATATATATATATAGCTGTTTGCCAAGGAAGAATGGGCAAGAATTTCAGTCTCTTGATGTACAAAACTGATAGAGACATACCCCAAGCGACTTGCAGCTGTAATTGCAGCAAAAGATGGCGCAACAAAGTATTAAGTTAAAGAATAATATTGCACGCCCCACTTTTCAGTTTTTGAATTTCCACAAAAATTTAAAATAACCAATAAATTTTGTTCAACTTCACAATTGTCTTCCACTTGTTGTTGATTCTTCACCAAAAATTAACATTTGGTATATTTATGTTTGAAGCGTGATATGTGGGAAAAGGTTGAAAAGTTCCAGGGGGCTGAATACTTTTGCAAGGCACTGTATATATACTGTATATATATACAAAGAGAGAAATATTAATACATTATTATTACTGCTTTTCTATTTCAGTTTTCTGTAATTTTTCATTAATGTTACCTGACCAAATCATGAAGCATGGCAAGTGGAGTCACTGGCAAAAATAAATGTGATGGCTATTAAAACTATGGGTTTGTACAGACAAGTTCCCTATTTCTGTGAACAAATTTGCTAAAGAAGTACCAAAATTCTGAATCAGAATATAATTTGGAACAAAATTGTTTTTACCACTTGTACGGATATTTTTAATACTTTGCACAGTTAAGCCAAATCCACTACTATAGTATAGTATAACATTTTTTAACTTTTGATGTTGAAACAGTGACCAAAATCATTATTTTGTCAAAACTTTTGATAATTAGGATGTATTTTGGCAAAGAGAATATTTTTTTCTCTTCAATTAGTGTGTGACCCCCCCACTCCCCAAGAAAAATCATCTTGTGTTAAAGTGAGAAGAGAAAATCAGGCTCAACACTATCCTTTAGGTTAATCTAGGTTTTGGGTGCTCTAATGAGCCTCATCAGATGCCAGCTGAAGAGGCATCTTAAGAGAGGTGTGATTTTCTCACAGGGCTCTCAACCAGTGGACGAACAGCTGATGCTAGCATGTAGGAGTGTTGGCTATCGGTATGAGCAAGTGTGCTGGGTCTAAGTGCTATTCAGTAGGCTTTTACCTGGAGGCCAACATTTTAGGATTTTCTCTTCTGCTGTTCTGGTAATTTCTTAATCTGCAAGAGAATTAAATAGTTTTGCATGAGACAGATTAGATGCATCTTAAACATCTTAAACTTGATGGTGATCATAGGGAGCTGTCACAGTATGCCAGAAACAGAGACAAAGATGTAGCAAACTTTAATTTGCTAAATAAAGTGTTTCATGCCGTGATTGATCAAAATGCTATGAAGCAGCAAAGCTTACAGCATACCTGTCACTTCAGGATAATGTTTTGATAAATTTGTCATTCATATGAATGAGAGAGAACAATATTTTTGGCTATTATATGCCTTGTATCCTGTAATTTTCACCATTTTTCCACTCTCAAAATAATAATCAGAACAGGCTATCAACGATTGATGCTCCCCTGACCTGACATGCGTTTAACTGGTGCTTCGTCAGGGGTCAACCTGGCATCCTGAACAATATTCCTGACAGTTGTGGATGACATTTTTGTTGGTCTACCTGACCGTGGTTTTGTTTTTACAGAGCCCCTGATTTTCCATTTGTTAATCACAGTTTGAACGCTGCCGACTGGCATTATCAATTACTTGGATATCTTTTTGTATCCCTTTCCTGTTTTATACAGTTCAACTACCTTTTCTCATAGATCCATTGACAATTCTTTTGTTTTTCCCATGACTCACAATCCAGAAATGTCAGAGTCTGGATGAAACATGCTAGAGTCTGTTTGGATCCCAGAAACTCACTCAGCTTTTATGCACACACTGATTACAAGCAAACAGGTCACAGGTGAGGATGTTACCTTTAGTAGCCATTCAAATCCATTTGTGTCAACTTCTGTGCATGTTATCAGGGCAAAATCCCCAGGGTATGTGAACTTTTGATCAGGGTCATTTGAATGTTTTGGGTTGTCATTATGATTTAAAAAGAGAGAACACAGTAGTGAGACAATAAATGGCTTCACCCAACCACTAACCATGAGTGGAGAAAAAGTTTTGGTCTTATCATTCATATTCTCTGAAAAAAGGCCAAGAAAGCAAAAATTCTGCCTGGGTATGTAAACTTTTGAGCACAACTGTACCTGCCATATTGACTTTCAGTGTTTATTACTATTTTTGACACATTCCTACTGGGGTCAGACACCAAGGTGTCTTTTTACCCCTTTCTCACATCTACACTATTTTTAAACCTCTAACTTTTCAGGTTAATTGCTTTTCTTTGGTGTCACCCTCAAGTTTCTACATCTGTGTTTGCTATGTTGGATTTTTTCTTTCCCCCATTTCCCTTTTCCCCATTTCATTAATAAAGATTTATATTGCTTGTATTGAACTCCATTCCAGCACATTTTTTTTGCTTTATCAATTCGGTTCATGCCGTGCATGTAGGACAGTTATCCTGCCTAAGGTCATAATCTCTTTGCTTATATATTTAACTAAAATATATAAGTATAATATATACTAAGAAGTAGCTGAAAACAATTGATAAATGCTTGACAAAAGCGGACGACTCAAGGACTTTCTATACTCTGAGTCTACCTTAGGTTTTCTCATTTTAGAGGATTTTAATGCCGTTTAATTAAAGTTTCCTAGCTATGATGCTCCTCTCCTGCTGTCATAACTGCTCAGTCTAACATCATTATTTGTCTTTTAAAGCTCTTATAACAGTTTATCAAAATGGATTTTTACATCTAAATGGACACACAGAAACTTAAGTCTATTTCCCCGGAGTCTTAACATGGATTATTTCATTGTGTATCATCTAAGTCGAAATAGATTTGTAGACTGAATTGAGGTTTGCACGACTTTAATGCCCACGGTGTACAGCTGTTTATATGACGGATCAAAATGATTGTGCAAAATATTAATCAGCCACCAGCTGTACCCAGGAGTAGGATTTCGCATACACACAGCGTCCTCTGTTTGCCATGCAAAACAAATACATGGAAACAATACTTTCTGTAGGTCAACAGCGTTTACCCACTAGCCATAAATATAATAATGCTTTCTATTAATTTGATCATTAATAATGATATCTTACTTTTTTTTTCATGGCGCTAACAAAGTTGTATTATGGAAACTTCATAAGTTTTGATGAGATATTGGGCATGGAAATATGTGTGTGCAGTAATGCTCATAACCAATTCAACATTGGGATTCATTTTTTACAATGGGGCTCTTGCTGCAGGCCAAAAACTTCTGAAATATTACTTGTGTGATTAACTAATCTTGATAAAGTGCTGTAACACATATTGGCATTATATTGAATTCCTGTAATAAGTCATTAATATACTATTATACTAGTACTGGACTTTTACCATTCGAATTTTACACTTGTGTTATCCTGTGAAATCAATAGGATATAGTATGAACATAAAGTATGTGCCAACATTTGTAACCATTTTGTGTCCCAAAGCATCTAAAATAAAAAAAATAGCGGTTTTGCAAATATTTTCATGAAAAGTATCCTACAGTTTTGCATTTGTAGCTCCTATGAGAATCAACTAATGTGTGTCAAGTAATGTAGCAGCAATTACATGAATCCAATATGTGCTATGATCCTATAGTCATATAATGTTTCATAGCGTCAGAGAATCATAGATTGTAAGAGTTGGATGGGACCTCCAGGGTCATCGTGTCCAACCCCCTGCTCAATGCAGGATTCACTAAACCATCTCAGATAGATGTCTGTCCAGCCTCTGTTTGATGACTTCCATAGTAGGAGAACTCACCACTAGGGTTGAGCGACCTTTACTTTTATAGGATCGGGTCGGGTTTCATGAAACCCGACTTTTTCAAAAGTCGGGTCGAGTGAAATCGGCCGATCCTATAAAAAAGTCGGGGTCGGGGTCGGCCGAAACTCGAAACCCAATGCAGTGCATTGGGTTTCCATGGTTCCCAGGGTCTGAAGGAGCGGAAACTCTCCTTCAGGCCCTGCAATCCATATTTTAGTGTAAAATAAAGAATTAAAATAAAAAATATCGCAATACTTACCCTCTGACGCGCCCTGGTACTAACCGGGAACCTTCCTTCCTTAGAATCAGCCTTCCAGGACCTTGCGGTGACGTCGCGGTGACGTCGCGGCTTGTGATTGGCCGCGCGGCCGCCCATGTGACCACTCGCGTGACCAATCACAAGCCGCGACGTCACCACGACGTCACCGAAGGTCCTGGAAGGGCTGATTCTTAGGAAGGAAGGCTGCCGGAAAGAAGCAGGGCGCGTCCGAGGGTGAGTATATTCCTATTAGGTATCTATAACCTAAAAGACTACAGCTACGAATAACTTCCTTCACTTCTCAAGTTTTCACCCTCAGCATTTACGTGATAATCTTCCAAAAGGTCAATTTTTGAGGGTAAGGCGAAACTGCAGTTCGGATTTGGATTTTCGCGAGGGGGCACATGACCTTACCACTCGTTTGTCTAAGAGAGGGTACCCGCGTAAGACCATAGCACGTGCTTTTGAGCATTCACGAAACAGCAATAGATTGAGTCTTCTAGACCCTAAGGCTCCTAAAAATATGCCAACCATTAATCTTATCACGGCATATAATAATCAGTGGCAGGATGTCCACAATATTCTGGGTAAGCATTGGGGGATACTGTTGAATGAGGCCAGATTGAGGCCTTTCCTTTCAGATAGACCGAGAATCATTGCCAGGAGGGCCAGGAATTTCAAAGATGTTCTCACCACTAGCCATTTTAAAAGGCCCACTGTGAGATTGGGATCAGGAAACAGGATGAAGGGAACTTTCCCATGTGGTAACTGTAACGTGTGTCCTTACATGGTTGCCACTGATTCTCTAACTCTGTCAATTTTTCCAGGAGAACTGAAAACAAAGACATACTCCAACTGCAGATCGAGGAATTTGGTCTACGTACTCATTTGTTCTTGTCCGAGGTTATATTTCGGACAGACAACCCAGGAGGTCAGACGGAGGGTCCAACAGCATATGTCGAACATTGCAAATGCTAAGGCGGATATTGAAAAAACAAAAACTATTTCATCTGTTGCTTCCCATTTCATGGAACATCACAATAGCAGGCATCATGGAATGCGGATCATGGTGGTTGACCAAGTTTTGGGTAATATTCGTGGGGGGATCTCACTAAGGAACTCCTACGACGAGAGTCACGTTGGATCTATAACCTAAAAAGCATATCGCCAAATGGACTGAATGAAGAACTTTTATTCACTGGCTTTTATGCCTAATTCACATTTAGGAATGGCAGGCTTTTTAGTGGTCTTTGACGGTTGGCATCCATCACAATACAGTGGAATGTACTGTCTGCTGTGTACTTAGGATGGTTAGTATATATATCTAGTGGTTCAGTCTATATCACAGTACCATATGGCATTCAGTGGTCTCAGGGCTCTGATTCATGTTTGTCATGTTATCATCTTGTCCATTTGTCTCCATCGACATAGTCTCCATATGACATTTTTTACCGGGGTCTTGTTATATCATATTATGTGAATAGGAGGTATATCACAGTACCTTATAGTACTAAGTGCATTTTTTCATATATTTTTTCATATTGTTTCTATTTTTTTGTCGCTTGCTATTTTGCCTCTATTCATCTAGCAAATATCTAAGAGCATTTTTGTGGACGAATGTGCACTGTGGTCTTGTGTGTAATGATGTTCATATTGCACTTATAATAAATATATGCGATGTTTAGGATATTTTTTATCATTGTATACATCTTTCATGACTGTCCCCCGTATCTTCCATTCCCTGGGTTATTTTGCTTATTTTGCATATTTAAAAAGTTCTCTACAGCTTGTATGTAATTGTAGTGGTTCGTTGTCACCACTGGGACTATACTGTTCAAAATCATGTCTGCGCCGTATTGCCTTCTCCTTTTTGTTTTTGCCTGGGTCTGGTGGACCTTAGTATGTCAGCGTCGCATTTTCTCCATGAGCATGCGTGGTTTTGTCTAATATTGTGGCTGTCATAAAAACACAACGGTTTCCTGACATCATGAGTGTGCTGCCAAATTCAGTGTAATTGTTCATTTTGGGACCGTCTTTTTGATAGGTGTGCGATCTCCCATGCAGCATTGTCCGAGAGCGCAGGCGCATTCTAGCATATTATTGGTCTGCTGAGGAGCAGCCACAGGTGCGCTTGCGCAGGTTTGCGGCGCCCAGTGCGCATGCTGGGGTCTGGTCATCACACAACTTCATCTGTTATGCGCCGTTACTCAGGATGACCGGGGCGCAGTTTCACGGCGCCCAGTGCGCATGCTCGGGTTATCACACAACTTTATTTGCTATGCGCCGTTGTTTAGGATGAACAATATGGCCGCAACCACCTGGCTCCATGTGCTCCTTCGCTGCCGCTCTCTAACAGGTGAACACCATTTAATTTCATTATGATTGGATATATGTCTCTGCTCAGCACTTCACACAATCTGCTATTTTTTTCCCTGAGGAAGCCGCCATAGTTGCGGCGACACGCGTGGGTTCGCACCCCACATTCCCTTTTCCCTCTCTTGTCTCTCTCCCTCATCCAGCTTGCTTAAGACCCTGAATTATCGCATGTAAGTGGCTCCTTTTAGGCGCAGGTATATGCTGGATTTAGGCATGTATAAGACCACCACGTTCAGGGGCTGACTGCAAATTTTGGCCTGGGGGGCAAGCACACAGCAGTGGCCCATGAGTAGTGGCTCATCCTTAAAGGGGTTGTCGGATCTTATGCTACATGTCTACAGTCACTATGTGTGAATCCTCATATCGTGCGCACTGTGCGCTGTGAAGATTCTCTTGTGCCAGCAACAGGTGGTCTTGTGATCACAAGCATGCAATATATAGTATATATATATATATATATATATATATATATATATATATATATTTTCCCAGCCACATTTCGACTAGACTGTTTTGGGCCTTGTTTAATACAGTTGCATTCGCCATGCAAGTCTAGTCAGCATGTGACCGCATGTATGCTAATCTCAAACTTGCAGCCAGACACCCGCCAAATAACCACAGCTCTGCGAGCAATGTGAGATGCACAAGTCTGCAGTCACATAGAATGACTCAGAGTGAATGCACCAATAACACACACACACACGCACAGCCCCACTGTATAATGACAGGCACACGCACAGCCCCACTGCATAATTACACACACGCATAGCACTATCTGTATAATGACAGGCACACACGCACAGCCCCACTGTATAATGACAGGCACACGCACAGCCCCACTATATAATGACAGGCACACACGCACAGCCCCACTGTATAATACACACACACAGCCCCACTGTATAATGACAGGCACACACGCACAGCCCCACTGTATAATGACAGGCACACACGCACAGCCCCACTGTATAATACACACACACAGCCCCACTGTATAATGACAGGCACACGCACAGCCCCACTGTATAATGACAGGCACACACGCACAGCCCCACTGCATAATTACACACACACAGCCCCACTGTATAATGACAGGCACACGCACGGCCCCACTGTATAATGACAGACACATGCACAGCCCCACTGTATAATGACAGGCACACACGCACAGCCCCACTGTATAATACACACACAGCCCCACTGTATAACGACAGGCACACGCACAGCCCCACTGTATAATGACAGGCACACACGCACAGCCCCACTGCATAATTACACACACGCATAGCACTATCTGTATAATGACAGGCACACACGCACAGCCCCACTGTATAATGACAGGCACACACGCACAGCCCCACTGTATGACAGACACACACGCACAGCCCCACTGTATAATGACAGGCACACACGCACAGCCCCACTGTATAATGACAGGCACACACGCACAGCCCCACTGTATAATACACACACAGCCCCACTGTATAATGACAGGCACACACGCACAGCCCCACTGCATAATACACACACAGCCCCACTGTATAATGACAGGCACACACGCACAGCCCCACTGCATAATTACACACACGCATAGCACTATCTGTATAATGACAGGCACACACGCACAGCCCCACTGTATAATGACAGGCACACACGCACAGCCCCACTGTATAATACACACACAGCCCCACTGTATAATGACAGGCACACACGCACAGCCCCACTGTATAATACACACACAGCCCCACTGTATAATGACAGGCACACACGCACAGCCCCACTGTATAATGACACACACGCACAGCCCCGCTGTATAATGACACACACGCACAGCCTTGCTGCATAATGACAGACACGCACAGCCCCGCTGTATAATATACACACATGCACAGCCCCACTGTATAATGACAGACACACGCACAGCCCCACTGTATAATGACATTCACACACGCACAGCCCCACTGTATAATATACACACAGCCACACTGTATAATGACAGACACGCACAGCCCCACTGTATAATACACACACAGCCCCACTGTATAATGACAGGCACACGCACAGCCCCACTGTATAATGACAGGCACACACGCACAGCCCCACTGCATAATTACACACACGCATAGCACTATCTGTATAATGACAGGCACACACGCACAGCCCCACTGTATAATGACAGGCACACACGCACAGCCCCACTGTATGACAGGCACACACGCACAGCCCCACTGTATAATGACAGGCACACACGCACAGCCCCACTGTATAATGACAGGCACACACGCACAGCCCCACTGTATAATACACACACAGCCCCACTGTATAATGACAGGCACACACGCACAGCCCCACTGCATAATTACACACACGCATAGCACTATCTGTATAATGACAGGCACACACGCACAGCCCCACTGTATAATGACAGGCACACACGCACAGCCCCACTGTATAATACACACACAGCCCCACTGTATAATGACAGGCACACACGCACAGCCCCACTGCATAATTACACACACGCATAGCACTATCTGTATAATGACAGGCACACGCACAGACCCACTGTATAATGACAGGCACACACGCACAGCCCCACTGTATAATACACACACAGCCCCACTGTATAATGACAGGCACACACGCACAGCCCCACTGCATAATACACACACAGCCCCACTGTATAATGACAGGCACACACGCACAGCCCCACTGCATAATTACACACACGCATAGCACTATCTGTATAATGACAGGCACACACGCACAGCCCCACTGTATAATGACAGGCACACACGCACAGCCCCACTGTATAATACACACACAGCCCCACTGTATAATGACAGGCACACACGCACAGCCCCACTGCATAATTACACACACGCATAGCACTATCTGTATAATGACAGGCACACACGCACAGCCCCACTGTATAATGACAGGCACACACGCACAGCCCCACTGTATAATACACACACAGCCCCACTGTATAATGACAGGCACACACGCACAGCCCCACTGCATAATACACACACAGCCCCACTGTATAATGACAGGCACACACGCACAGCCCCACTGCATAATTACACACACGCATAGCACTATCTGTATAATGACAGGCACACACGCACAGCCCCACTGTATAATGACAGGCACACACGCACAGCCCCACTGTATAATACACACACAGCCCCACTCTATAATGACAAGCACACACGCACAGCCCCACTGTATAATACACACACAGCCCCACTGTATAATGACAGGCACACACGCACAGCCCCACTGCATAATTACACACACGCATAGCACTATCTGTATAATGACAGG
Source organism: Ranitomeya imitator (assembly GCF_032444005.1). Lineage (NCBI taxonomy): Eukaryota > Metazoa > Chordata > Amphibia > Anura > Dendrobatidae > Ranitomeya > Ranitomeya imitator. The sequence continues at coordinate 590,128,963 of NC_091286.1, read as the reverse complement.
CACACACGCACAGCCCCACTGTATAATGACAGGCACACACGCACAGCCCCACTGTATAATACACACACAGCCCCACTCTATAATGACAAGCACACACGCACAGCCCCACTGTATAATGACACACACGCACAGCCCCGCTGTATAATGACACACACGCACAGCCTTGCTGCATAATGACAGACACGCACAGCCCCGCTGTATAATATACACACATGCACAGCCCCACTGTATAATGACAGACACACACGCACAGCCCCACTGTATAATATACACACAGCCACACTGTATAATGACAGGCACACGCACAGCACCACTGTATAATACACACACAGCCACACTGTATAATGACAGGCACACGCACAGCCCTACTGTATAATGACAAGCACACGCGCACAGCCCCACTGTATAATGACACACACGCACAGCCCCGCTGTATAATGACACACACGCTCAGCCTTGCTGCATAATGATACACACGCACAGCCCCGCTGTATATTGACACATACGCACAGCCCCACTGTATAATGACACACACGCACAACCCCGCTGCATAATGACACACACGCACAGCCCCGCTGCATAATGACAGACACGCACAGCCCCGCTGCATAATGACAGACACGCACAACCCCGCTGTATAATGACATTCACACACGCACAGCCCCACTGTATAATATACACACAGCCACACTGTATAATGACAGGCACACGCACAGCCCCGCTGAATAATGACACATACAGCCCTACTGTATGACACACACACCCACAGCGCCACTGTAAAATGACACACACGTACAACCCCACTGTATAATGACACACGCACGCAGCTCACACACAGGCACGCAGCTCACACACACAGCTCACACACACGTACACAGCTCACACACACACGCAGCATCACACACACGCAGCATCACACATGCAGCATCATACACACACGCAGCATCACACACACACGCAGCATCACACATGCAGCATCACAAACGCAGCTCACAAACACATTCAGCTATGACACAAATGCATCACACACACGCAGCCATCACACACAGCATCACACACGCAGCCATCACACCCACGCAGCCATCACACACACGCAGCCATCATACACACACGCAGCTCACACACACATGCAGCTCTGACACAAATGCATCACACGCAGCCATCTCACACACGCAGCCATCACACACACATGCAGACATCACACACACAAGCAGCCATCACACACACACACATGCAGACATCACACACACAAGCAGACATCACACACACATGCAGACATCACACACAAGCAGCCATTACACACATGCAGCCATCACACACACACGCAGCCATCACACACACATGCAGCCATCACACACACACGCAGCCATCACACACACACGCAGCCATCACACACACACGCAGCTCACACACACATGCAGCTCTGACACAAATGCATCACACACGCAGCCATCACACACGCGGCCATCACACACACACGCAGCCATCACACACACACGCAGCCATCACACACACACGCAGCCATCACACACACGCAGCCATCACACACACACTCAGCCAGCTCACACACACGCAGCTCTGACACAAATGCATCACACACACGCAGCCATCACACACACGCAGCCATCACACACACGCAGCCATCACACACACGCAGCCATCACACACACGCAGCCATCACACACACGCAGCCATCACACACACGCAGCCATCACACACATGCAGCCATCACACACACGCAGACATCACACACACATCACACACACGCAGCCATCACATACACACGGAGCCATCACACACACACACAGCCATCTCACACACACACAGCCAGCTCACACACACAGCCAGCTCACACACACGCAGCTCACACACACGCAGCTCACACACACGCAGCTCACACACGCAGGCAGCCATCACACACGCAGCCATCACACACACGCAACCATCACACACACGCAACCATCACACACACACGCAGCCATGACACACACACGCACCCATCGCACACACACGCAGCCATCGCACACACACGCAGCCATCGCACACACACGCAGCCATCACACACACACACGCAGCCATCACACACACACGCAGCCATCACACACACACGCAGCCATCACACACACACGCAGCCATCACACACACACGCAGCCATCACACACACGCACGCAGCCATCACACACGCAGCCATCACACACACGTGCAGCTCACACACACACACGCAGCTCTGACACAAATGCATCACACACACGGAGCCATCACACACACACGCAGACATCACACACACACGCAGCCATCACACACACACGCAGCCATCACACACACATGCAGCTCACACACACACGCGCAGCTCTGACACAAATGCATCACACACACGGAGCCATCACACACACGCGCAGACATCACACAAACACGCAGCCATCACACACACACACGCAGCCATCACACACACGCAGCCATCACACACACATGCAGCTCACACACACACGCAGCTCTGACACAAATGCATCACACACACGCAGCCATCACACACACGCGCAGCCATCTCACACACGCGCAGCCATCTCACACACGCGCAGCCATAACACACACGCACAGCCATAACACACACACGCAGCCATCACACACACGTAGACATCACACACATGCACACATCACACACACACATCACACACACACGCAGCCATCACACACACAAACAGCCATCACACACACACGCAGCCATCACACACACACACGGAGCCATCACACACACTCAGCCAGCTAACACACACGCAGCTGTGACACAAATGCATCACACACACGCAGCCATCACACACACGCAGCCATCACACACACGCAGCCATCACACACACAAGCAGCCATCACACACACATGCAGACATCACACACAAGCAGCCATCACACACACATGCAGACATCACACACATGCAGCCATCACACACACACGCAGCCATCACACACACACGCAGCCATCACACACACACGCAGCTCACACACACACGCAGCCATCACACACTCGGCCATAACACACGCAGCCATCACACATACACACAACCATCACACACGCAGCCATCACACATACACGCAGCCATCACACACACAAGTAGACATCACACACACATCACACACACGCAGCCATCACACACACGCAGCCATCACACACACGCAGCCATCACACACACGCAGCCATCACACACACGCAGCCATCACACACACGCAGCCATCACACACACGCAGCCATCACACACACGCAGCCATCACACACACTCAGCCAGCTCACACACACGCAGCTCTGACACAAATGCATCACACACACGCAGCCATCACACACGCAGCCATCACACACATGCAGCCATCACACACACGCAGCCATCACACACACGCAGCCATCACACACACGCAGCCATCACACACACGCAGCCATCACACACATCACACACACACATCACACACACGCAGCCATCACACACACACGGAGCCATCACACACACACGGAGCCATCACACACACGCAGACATCACACACATCACACACACACATCACACACACGCAGCCATCACACACACACGGAGCCATCACACACACACGGAGCCATCTCACACACACAGCCAGCTCACACACACGCAGCTCACACACATGCAGCTCACACACACGCAGCCATCACACACACAGCCATCACACACACACGCAGCCATCACACACACACGCAGCCATCACACACACGCAACCATCGCACACACACGCAGCCATCGCACACACACGCAGCCATCGCACACACACGCAGCCATCGCACACACACGCAGCCATCACACACACGCAGCCATCACACACACACGGAGCCATCACACACACACAGAGCCATCACACACACACGCAGACATCACACACACACGCAGCCATCACACACACACACGCAGCCATCACACACGCAGCCATCACACACACATGCAGCTCACACACACACAGCTCTGACACAAATGCATCACACACACGGAGCCATCACACACACACATGCAGACATCACACACACATGCAGCCATCACACACACGCAGCCATCACACACACGCAGCCATCACACACATGCAGCTCACACACACACACGCAGCTCTGACACAAATGCATCACACACACGCAGCCATCACACACACACACGCAGCCATCACACACATGCAGCCATCACACACACATGCAGCTCACACACACACGCAGCTCTGACACAAATGCATCACACACACGCAGCCATCACACACACGCGCAGCCATCTCACACACGCGCAGCCATCTCACACACGCGCAGCCATCTCACACACGCGCAGCCATAACACACACACACAGCCATAACACACACACGCAGCCATCACACACACGTAGACATCACACACATGCACACATCACACACACACATCACACACACACGCAGCCATCACACACACAAACAGCCATCACACACACACGCAGCCATCACACACACACACGGAGCCATCACACACACACGCAGCCATCTCACACACTCAGCCAGCTAACACACACGCAGCTGTGACACAAATGCATCACACACGCAGCCATCACACACACATGCAGACATCACACACATGCAGCCATCACACACACATGCAGCCATCACACACACATGCAGCCATCACACACATGCAGCCATCACACACACACGCAGCCATCACACACACACGCAGCCATCACACACACACGCAGCTCACACACACACGCAGCTCTGACACACATGCATCACACACGCAGCCATCACACACTCGGCCATAACACACGCAGCCATCACACATACACACAACCATCACACATACACGCAGCCATCACACATACACGCAGCCATCACACACACAAGTAGACATCACACACACATCACACACACGCAGCCATCACACACACGCAGCCATCACACACACGCAGCCATCACACACACGCAGCCATCACACACACGCAGCCATCACACACACGCAGCCATCACACACACACGCAGACATCACACACATCACACACACACACATCACACACACGCAGCCATCACACACACACGGAGCCATCACACACACACGGAGCCATCACACACACACGGAGCCATCACACACATCACACACACACATCACACACACGCAGCCATCACACACACACGGAGCCATCACACACACACGCAGCCATCTCACACACACAGCCAGCTCACACACACGCAGCTCACACACATGCAGCTCACACACACGCAGCTCACACACGCAGGCAGCCATCACACACACACGCAGCCATCACACACACACGCAGCCATCACACACACGCAACCATCGCACACACACGCAGCCATCGCACACACACGCAGCCATCGCACACACACGCAGCCATCGCACACACACGCAGCCATCACACACACACGGAGCCATCACACACACACAGAGCCATCACACACACACGCAGACATCACACACACACGCAGCCATCACACACACACACGCAGCCATCACACACGCAGCCATCACACACACATGCAGCTCACACACACACAGCTCTGACACAAATGCATCACACACACGGAGCCATCACACACACACATGCAGACATCACACACACATGCAGCCATCACACACACGCAGCCATCACACACACGCAGCCATCACACACATGCAGCTCACACACACACACGCAGCTCTGACACAAATGCATCACACACACGCAGCCATCACACACACGCGCAGCCATCTCACACACGCGCAGCCATCTCACACACGCGCAGCCATAACACACACGCGCAGCCATAACACACACACGCAGCCATAACACACACACGCAGCCATCGCACACACACACGCAGCCATCTCACACACGTAGACATCACACACACGCACACATCACACACACGCAGCCATCACACACACACGCAGCCATCACACACACACAGAGCCATCACACACACGCAGCCATCTCACACACTCAGCTGTGACACAAATGCATCACACACACGCAGCCATCACACACGCAGCCATCACACACACATGCAGACATCACACACACAAGCAGCCATCACACACACGCAGCCATCACATACACACGCAGCTCAAACACACACGCAGCTGACACAAATGCATCACACACGCAGCCATCACACACACACGCAGCCATCACACACACACACGCAGCCATCACACACACGCAGCCATCACACATACGCAGCCATCACACACACATGCAGACATCACACACACATGCAGACATCACACACACACACGCAGCCATCACACACATACACATCACACAATCTCTGTGGTGCAGGGGCGGCTGATGTCCATGTGCAGCTCTTCAGTTTCTCCTGCTCACAGCTCTGCACTGTCCCGGCACCTCCCCCGTCTCTCCTTCTCTGCCGGGATAGCAGATAAGAGCAGGAGAAGCCGGAGCTCCGTGCACACACAGGAGGTATGCTGAGTCACTGACCTTTCATCTTGATTGCTGCTGGCTCTCTCCCTCAGAGTGGCAGCGCCGCACAGGAGCCTGCTCATCACATACCCCCTGCAGGCTGCAGCCTACATGTCGAGGCTGCTGGCGGGATGACGCCATCGTGCACTACAGGTGGCGCTATGTATTGCAACCACTGCTACTGCTAGTCCTCCAGCGGCCCTGTGCAGCTGCTTAGGCACCGGCCCGGGGGGCATATGCATTCCTGCCACCTGGGCCAGTCCGCCCCTGACCACGTTTATCGCCTTTTGCATTTGCATTTGCATCTGTGTGCCATAAGTCTTTTTTCAGCAGCCGTTCAGGCATTGATTGCTATATGCCTGTTATTATCATTTTTTCCTTGGCTTTAATTTTTCTAGGACTATATGGTACTGTGATATCAGTAGGTCTATATATATAGGCATGTACCGCATTTTGTCAGTGGGGGTTTGAGAGTACTATACAGAGATTTTTTGTATTGTTTATATTGTTTATATTTTATATGGGTATATGGCCAAGCCATAGGCTATTACGTTGTGTATACTTATCTCTATTTTTGGGAGGGGAAAGGGATGTGGTTAGTCATTTTCCCCATATTAGGATATGACTGCTGTGTACGTCTGTTTTGTGCATATTGCATTTTTAAATGTTTTTAGTCTTGTTTTTGTGTGATGTATTATTGCTATATTTATCAATAAAAACTTTGTAATTTTTTGGTATTTGTTTGAGGTGCTCCCATCTTTGTGGACATGATCTTTTCTCTTTCTTGGTATTACAGAAGTGTAGAAGAGCAATGCTGCCTGTCATTGCACTTTTAACTGTAACGCCATCTTGGATGTAGAGACAGTTGAAGGCTGTCATGGAAGAGGGAACATAAGCTGATGCTCTCTCCTCCATCATTCTCCCCCTACGTTTGATGACTCAGTGCAGCAGGAGCAATGACATTACTACAATGAGCCCACTATGCTGAGAAGTGTAGCGCTGCAGAGGCACGTTGTGGAGACTGGACAAGCTGGGACCAAGGAGAAGTGAATATTTTATTTCTAAGTCAATTATACCATTGTGGGGCCAATTATACTGTATGGATGACTATGTGGGACCCATTGTACTGTATGGAAGGCTATTTGGCACCCATTATACTGTATGGAGAACTATGTTGGGCTGTTATTCTGTGTGGAGGACTATTTGGAGATCATTATACTATGTGGAAGACTATGTGGAGCCATTATTCTGTATTGATTATTATGTGGAGTCAATTATAATGTATGGAGTAATATGTTGGGGCTATTATACTGAATGTAAGGTAATGTGGTATGCACTATACTTCTTGGAAGGCAACATAGGGCTCACTATAATGTTTGGAGGACAATAGCAATAAATATGGAGCATACTGCTTACCAAAACATACCAAAACTTCTTTCTAGGCTATGTGGCGCTGTTTATACTATATAGAGAGCTATGTAGGGCCCATTATACAATATAGAGGGCTATGTGGGTCCCATTTTACTATACAGAATACTATGTGGGGGGCATTATACTATTTGCAGAGCTATGTGGGGCTATTATACTGTTTGGAGAGTTATGTGAGTGCTATTATATTATATGGAGAGATATGTGGGAGCCTTTTTACTTTATAGAGGGCTATGTGAGTGCCAATATACTGTTTGGAGGACTATGTGGGGGCCATTATATACACAAACACTATGTGCACAAACACTCTCCTGGAGACTTCCTCTCCAGGCCCTCAACAGCCCACCAACGCAGGACTTCAGCTTTTTAAAGCCAGACCATGTGATTCTCCATCATGTGGCTGATCACATGATCCTAAAAACCAAGAACTTGGGCGCACTGCTATATATTATAAGAGATATGTCGAGGGTGCAATGTCAGTAATAAAGCTACATTTGGAGCAAGGGAGAAAAGCATTACTGCAACAAGAATTGCACACCATCCAAAATAAGGAAATCAAATTGTTAAAATATAACAGGCTGATTTTATTGACACTTCAAAAACCCCACAAACAATTAAAACATAATTAAAAAGTGTACAAACACCATCCAATACACACAGGTAATAGAGACCATAATTCAGTATAATAATGTAACCCAAATATAACCTAATGGCTCATGAGTAGTGTTGAGCGATACCGTCCGATACTTGAAAGTATCGGTATCGGATAGTATCGGCCGATACCCGAAAAATATCGGATATCGCCGATACCGATATCCGATACCAATACAAGTCAATGGGACATCAAGTATCGGAATGTATCCTGATGGTTCCCAGGGTCTGAAGGAGAGGAAACTCTCCTTCAGGCCCTGGGATCCATAGTGAGGTGTAAAATAAAGAATTAAAATAAAAAATATTGATATGCTCACCTCTCCGGCGGCCCCTGGACATCACGCTGGTAACCGGCCGGCTTCTTTGTTTAAAATGAGCGCCTTTAGGACCTGCGAATGACGTTGCGGCTTATGATTGGTCGCGTGCCGCCCATGTGACCGGCACGCGACCAATCAGAAGCTGCGACGTCATTCGCAGGTCCTTAATTCCTAGAATTAGGAGTTTTGTGAATGAGAATGACGTCGCGGCTTCTGATTGGTCGCGTGCCGGTCACATGGGCGGCACGCGACCAATCAGAAGCCGCGACGTCATTCGCAGGTCCAAAAGGCGCTCATTTTAAACAAAGAAGCCGGGCCGGTTACCAGCGTGATGTCCAGGGGCCGCCGGAGAGGTGAGCATATCAATATTTTTTATTTTAATTCTTTATTTTACACATCCCTATTGATCCGATACCGATACCCGATACCACAAAAGTATCAGATCTCGGTATTGGAATTCCGATACCACAAGTATCGGCCGATACCCGATACTTGCGGTATCGGAATGCTCAACACTACTCATGATGAGGTAGTGCACAGAAAAAATCCCTAATTGGACAATACCATGAATAGCCTATTTAAGCACATGGTACAACATGCGAAGAGAAATAAATAAAAGGCAAAAGTGGTTGTCCAATATGGTATAAAGTTGACAAGCCAACCAGCAGGCTTAATTGTCACCTGCAAGTAGTAGTACTGGGTCTCATAAATATAAGCGGAGGAAACCTCCCATGGAAATACAACCTGGTGAAGCGATGCCCCACGCGTATTGCCTTGCGAACCAGGCTTCGTCAGGGAAGAACCCTTAAGCCTGCTGGTTGGCTTGTCAACTTTATACCATATTGGACAACCACTTTTGCCTTTTATTTATTTCTCTGCGCATGTTGTACCATGTGCTTAAATAGGCTATTCATGGTATTGTCCAGTTAGGGATTTTTCTGCGCACTACCTCATGAGCCATTAGGTTATATTTGGGTTACATTATTATACTGAATTATGGTCTCTATTACCTGTGTGTATTGGATGGTGTTTGTACATTTTTTAATTATGTTTTAATTGTTTGTGGTGTTTTGAAGTGTCAACAAAATCAGCCTGTTATATTTTTACAATTTGATTTCCTTATTTTGGATGGTGTGCAATTCCTGTTGCAGTAATGCTTTTCTCCCTTGCTGATCACATGATCCTGACATCACACAGGTCCTGTAAGGACACTGCAAGAGGAGATATGTGGACGAGGGTTGAGCGAAACGGGTCGGCCACTTTCAGAAGTCACCGACTTTTGGCAAAGTCGGCTTTCATGAAACCCGACCCCTGTGTGGGGTCGGCCATGAAGTCGGCGATCTTCTGAATGTGGTATCGGAATTCCGATCCCGATTTCCGATATGTTTGCAATATCGGAAATCGGTATCGGAATCCATATTTAATGTAAAATAAAGAATTAAAATAAAATATATCGTTATACTTACCCTCTGACGCGCCCTGGTACTAACCGGGAACCTTCCTTCCTTTGAATTAGCGCTTCCAGGACCTTGCGGTGACGTCGCGGCTTGTGATTGGTCGCGCGGCCGCCCATGTGACCGCTCGCGCGCCCAATCACAAGCCGCGACGTCACCTCGACGTCACGCACGGTCCTGCAAGCGCTGATTCGAAGGAAGGAAGGCTGCCGGAAAGAAGCAGGGCGCGTCCGAGGGTGAGTATATACCTAATAGGAATATACTCACCCTCGGACGCGCCCTGCTTCTTTCCGGCAGCCTTCCTTCCTAAGAATCAGCGCTTGCAGGACCTTGCGTGACGTCGTGGTGACATCGCGGCTTGTGATTGGTCGCGCGAGCGGTCACATGGGCGGCCGCGCGACCAATCACAAGCCGCGACGTCAACGCGACGTCACCGCAAGGTCCTGAAAGCGCTGATTCGAAGGAAGGAAGGTTCCCGGTTAGTACCAGGGCGCGTCAGAGGGTAAGTATAGCGATATTTTTTATTTTAATTCTTTATTTTACACTTAACTATGGATCGCAGGGCCTGAAGGAGAGTTTCCTCTCCTTCAGATCCTGGGAACCATTGGAAACCCAATGCACTGCATTGGGTTTCGAGTTTCGGCCGACACCGACCCCGACTTTTTTATAGGATCGGCCGATTTCGCTCGACCCGACTTTTGAAAAAGTCGGGTTTCGTGAAACCCGACCCGATCCTATAAAAGTAAAGGTCGCTCAACCCTAATGTGGACCCACTCCCTTCCGCCCTATGCAGGTCCACTAAAACCAACCTATGACATAACTTTCAATAAACCGACTCAACACATACTGTGCTGGAGGAAACGATTCTAGTTTTACATCACTGACACTGTCAAGCACATTGACGCGTATCTCCCCTCAGTTTTGTTGATATCATACCTTATGAGTGCAATGAAAGGGGAATCTAGAAACTTCAATAGAAGAAAATTACTTTGTAAAGGCTGCATAGTTGTGAATTTTTATCTTGTATGGCTCCCCCAAAATTATATTAATTATATTTATTTATTTATTGTTTAAAAGTTAGGGGCAGGTGCAATTAGAAAATGAGAAAACACATACCCATTTCAAGGCTGCTCACTGCTAACCATTTAGCCCATGGTAGATTTTTACTTGACCGCCACTTACTGTTAGGGCTAGCGGAACGCACCGGGTAAATATAGATGTTATTATTGGTGCGTTCGCAGCCCGGGGTCCACCGTGCAGGAGGAACCTGCTGCTAGCAAATGATGGCACTATATGGCAGTATAAACAAACTCTGTTACTTCACAGAGTCGCACAGAAAGAAGACGCTGTGCCCTGTTAACGTCACAGAGGAACACAGGTAACTGCTTAGCTGATGGCTTAGCTGATGACGGAATTCTAGAGGCTATGAGCCAGCCCTGAATACATTCATACAAAACTCCTCACCGGAGGTGTCAGTATTCTAGGGGCTTATTTCAGCCAAACCCTGTCCACATACAGCCGTAACCACAATAGCAAAGCTCATATACATGTTAATAGTAGCGCATGACCTTTTATAGCTGCAGCAACTTCAGGACCTTCCTAGAGGACCATTGGGAGCTGCTGCAGTACCTGAGCTTGTGACCCCTGACCTCCAATGAGAGGTCTTACCTTTGGCATGCTCAGAAGGGGAAAAGCAGGACTTAGTCCCAGAGACGTCTGCTTGCCGCTAGGGTTGAGCGACCTTGACCTTTTTAGAGTCGAGTCGTGTTTCGCGAAACCCGACTATCTTAGAAGTTGAGTCGAGTGGAATCGGCCGATTATGGCGAAAAGTCGGGTATCGCCCGAAACACGAAACCCAATGCAAGTCAATGGGGGAGCATAGTCGGCAGTGAGTGGAGGCCAGGAAAACACCTACACTGCCCATTTTAATGGCAAAAACATCCATTCTTGTTACAGAAGCTTGTCAATCGTAATTTAGCTTATAATAATTGGAAGGCATTTGAAATTGGGGGTCATTTGGCTAAAGTTGTGGGGGGTAGGGCTGGTTCAAGTAATTAGTGGGCCCAGTAAATCTGGACCACGTCACGGCAGTGGAGCAGGGAGAGGTAAGTATTTCAACTTTGCAAGTGCTGTGATCCTGAGCAAGCAGGGGGGGCCCACTCGTTGGCATTGGCACTGGCACAGGGCCCCTCAAAGTACAGCGGTGTGTTTGCACGGCGGGGGCGCCTCCCACCGGCAGCAACACTTTTGCGTACTATGAGAGGTCCTGTGCCAGTGACGTCGCCAACTAGTATTCCTCCCCCCACCTGATGAAGGAACCTGCACTTTCATCTGCACCTTCCTCTTTGTCCCCGTGTAAGGTGGTATGGTATGCGGGAAGAGGAACCTGACTTTCAGCAGGGTCACAATCTTGCTGTGTAGCGTGCACGGGGAATTTTGCGTTATCGGTCAATGTACCAGCAGACTCATCTATCACTGGCTGGGCAATGGGCAGGATGAGGAGGAAACACAGATATAGGCCCAAAGAATAAAGTTGGCTAAATGCAATTCAAAATTGGTAACACAGGACTAACCAGGGAACATTGCAGTGGAGGACAACTGGAATGAGAGGCTGACACAGAGAGTAGGCCCAAATCAGTAAGTAGTCGAAATGCAGTTCAAAATTGGCAACCGTAGTAAACAGGCGGCACAGCTTTGTTCAGTGGAGGAGAACAGCAAGGAGTGGCAGACACCGATAGTAGGCCCCAACCCAACTAGTAGGCCAAATGCAGTCTAACATTAACAACTACTTAACGAGAGCCTGAAAATGGAATTTCAGGACAGGAAACCAGGAGAACAGCAAGGAGTGGCAGACACCGATAGTAGGCCCCAAACCAACTAGTACGCCAAATGCAGTTGTTCCATTTAACCACAATTTAATGAGAGCCTGAAGATAGAAGTTCAGGAAAGGCAACCTGGAGAACACCTTGGAGTGTAACACACCATCTCTCTACACCCCATACCCAATTTGTAGGCCTAATGCAGCGTAGTTTCCAACAACTACTAAACGAGAGCCGGAAGATCGAAGCTCAGGAAAGGCAACCTGGAGAACACCTTGGAGTGGAACACACCATCTCTCTACACCCCATACCCAATTTGTAGGCCTAATGCAGCATAGTTTCCAACAACTACTAAACGAGAGCCAGAAGATTGAAGCTCAGGAAAGGCAACCTGGAGAACACCTTGGAGTGGAACACACCATCTCTCTACACCCCATACCCAATTTGTAGGCCTAATGCAGTGTAGTTTCCAAGAACTACTAAACGAGAGCCGGAAGATCGAAGCTCAGGAAAGGCAACCTGGAGAACACCTTGGAGTGGAACACACCATCTCTCTACACCCAATACCCAATTTGTAGGCCTAATGCAGTGTAGTTTCCAAGAACTACTAAACAAGAGCCGGAAGATCGAAGCTCAGGAAAGGCAACCTGGAGAACACCTTGGAGTGGAACACACCATCTCTCTACACCCCATACCCAATTTGTAGGCCTAATGCAGTGTAGTTTTCTAAAACTACTAAACGAGAGTCGGAAGACCGAAGCAATGTGGAAGAAACCTGGGGAACACCTTGGAGTGGAACACACCATCTCTCTACACCCCATACCCAATTTGTAGGCCTAATGCAGCGTAGTTTCCAACAACTACTAAACGAGAGCCGGAAGATCGAAGCTCAGGAAAGGCAACCTGGAGAACACCTTGGAGTGGAACACACCATCTCTCTACACCCCATACCCAATTTGTAGGCCTAATGCAGTGTAGTTTCCAAGAACTACTAAACGAGAGCCGGAAGATCGAAGCTCAGGAAAGGCAACCTGGAGAACACCTTGGAGTGGAACACACCATCTCTCTACACCCCATACCCAATTTGTAGGCCTAATGCAGTGTAGTCTCCAACAACTACTAAGCGAGAGCATGAAGATCGAAGCATTGGCGAGGAAACACCCAATTTGTAGGCCTAATGCAGCGTAGTTTCCAACAACTACTAAACGAGAGCCAGAAGATTGAAGCTCAGGAAAGGCAACCTGGAGAACACCTTGGAGTGGAACACACCACCTCTCTACACCCCATACCCAATTTGTAGGTGTAATGCAGTGTAGTTTCCAAGAACTACTAAACGAGAGCCGGAAGATCGAAGCTCAGGAAAGGCAACCTGGAGAACACCTTGGAGTGGAACACACCATCTCTCTACACCCAATACCCAATTTGTAGGCCTAATGCAGTGTAGTTTCCAAGAACTACTAAACGAGAGCCGGAAGATCAAAGCTCAGGAAAGGCAACCTGGAGAACACCTTGGAGTGGAACACACCATCTCTCTACACCCCATACCCAATTTGTAGGCCTAATGCAGTGTAGTTTTCTACAACTACTAAACGAGAGTCGGAAGACCGAAGCAATGTGGACGAAACCTGGGGAACACCTTGGAGTGGAACACACCATCTCTCTACACCCCATACCCAATTTGTAGGCCTAATGCAGCGTAGTTTCCAACAACTACTAAACGAGAGCCGGAAGATCGAAGCTCAGGAAAGGCAACCTGGAGAACACCTTGGAGTGGAACACACCATCTCTCTACACCCAATACCCAATTTGTAGGCCTAATGCAGTGTAGTTTCCAAGAACTACTAAACGAGAGCCGGAAGATCGAAGCTCAGGAAAGGCAACCTGGAGAACACCTTGGAGTGGAACACACCATCTCTCTACACCCCATACCCAATTTGTAGGCCTAATGCAGTGTAGTTTCCAACAACTACTAAACGAGAGCATGAAGATCGAAGCATTGGCGAGGAAACCTGGGGAACACCTTGGAGTGGAACACACCATCTCTCTACACCCCATACCCAATTTGTAGGCCTAATGCAGTGTAGTTTCCAACAACTACTAAACGAGAGCCAGAAGATTGAAGCTCAGGAAAGGCAATCTGGAGAACACCTTGGAGTGGAACACACCATCTCTCTACACCCAATACCCAATTTGTAGGCCTAATGCAGTGTAGTTTCCAAGAACTACTAAACGAGAGCCGGAAGATCGAAGCTCAGGAAAGGCAACCTGGAGAACACCTTGGAGTGGAACACACCATCTCTCTACACCCCATACCCAATTTGTAGGCCTAATGCAGTGTAGTTTCCAAGAACTACTAAACGAGAGCCGGAAGATCGAAGCTCAGGAAAGGCAACCTGGAGAACACCTTGGAGTGGAACACACCATCTCTCTACACCCCATACCCAATTTGTAGGCCTAATGCAGCGTAGTTTCCAACAACTACTAAACGAGAGCCAGAAGATTGAAGCTCAGGAAAGGCAACCTGGAGAACACCTTGGAGTGGAACACACCATCTCTCTACACCCCATACCCAATTTGTAGGCCTAATGCAGCGTAGTTTCCAACAACTACTAAACGAGAGCCAGAAGATTGAAGCTCAGGAAAGGCAACCTGGAGAACACCTTGGAGTGGAACACACCATCTCTCTACACCCCATACCCAATTTGTAGGCCTAATGCAGTGTAGTTTCCAAGAACTACTAAACGAGAGCATTAAGATCGAAGCAATGGCGAGGAAACCTGGGGCACACCTTGGGGAGGCAGACACCGTTTGTAGGCCCTACCAAAGTTGTACCCCCAATGCAGTTTTAAAATTCCTAGAGGCTGAAAACAAGACTATTGACGCTCAGCTTTTTTTAAAGGAACACAGCTGAATTGAGTGGCGCAGACAGACACAGGTAGTAGGACTTAACCCAAAAATGTGGCTCACTGCAGCTTAAAAAAGTTACAGGGGTACACAAGCAGCAGTGCTCTGGGCAGTGGAGGACAATTTCAATAGTGGACCGCAGACAGACTTTGTACGCCTACTATTAAAAATAGGATGCTCCATGCAATTAAAAATAGGTTCCAGGGGTCCACGGGCAGCAGTGGTGTGGTCAGTGGACGAGTATTGGAAGGAGGGACCGCAGACAGGCGTAGTAGGCCTAACATAACAAAATTAGGCTGTAGACACTGTAAAATTGGTTCCAGGGGTACACGGGCAGCAGTGGTGTGGTCAGCGGAGGAAAATTGGAATTAGGGACTGCAGACATACTTTGTAGGCTGTCCCCTGTGGACCATGCATCCAACACATTAACCCAGTGCGCCGTAATGTACACGTAACTTTTTGTGGACATGCCTACTGGTCCATGCGTCTCTTGTCAGGTGCACCTTTCTACTGTTTGATTGCCTGAGTGCTATGACAATGCAGAGTTTTTCATGCCTGTGGAGAGCTGGGATGGCTTTTCTCGCAAAAGAAATGTCGACTGGGTAGCTTGAACCGTTGCACAGCGTAGTTCATCTGGGCTTTCTAAATATAAAACAAAGAAAAAAAGGAGGCTACATGCACTTTCAGCTGGGTTCCAGGGGTACACGGCCAGCATTGGTCTGGTCAGTGGAGAACTATTGGAAGGAAGGACCGCAGACACGCTTCGAAGGCCTAACATAATAACAGATGGCTGTAGGCAATTTTAAATTGGTTCCAGGGGTACACGGGCAGCAGTGGTGTGGTCATTGGAGGCCTAGTGGAAGGAGGGACCGCAGACAGGCATCGAAGGCCTAACATAATAACACATTGCTGTTGGCAATTTTAAATTGGTTCCAGGGGAACACAGGCAGCAGTGGCCTGGTCAGTGTAGTAGTAGTAGAAAGAACGGACTGCAGACAGGCATCGAAGGCCTAAAATAAAAAAATTGGGCTGGCTGTAGGCAATTTTAAATTGGTTCCAGGGGTACACGGGCAGCAGTGGTGTGGTCAGTGGAGGCCTAGTGGAAGGAGTAACCGCAGACAGGCATCGAAGGCCTAACATAATAACACATGGCTGTAGGCAATTTAAAATTGTTTCCGTGGGTACACGGGCAGCAGTGGTGTGGTCAGTGGAGGCCTAGTGGAAGGAGTGACCGCAGACAGGCATCGAAGGCCTAACATAATAACACATTGCTGTTGGCAATTTTAAATTGGTTCCAGGGGAACACGGGCAGCAGTGGCCTGGTCAGTGTAGTAGTAGTAGACAGAACGGACCGCAGACAGGCATCGAAGGCCTAAAATAAAAAAATTGGGCTGGCTGTGGGCAATTTTAACTTGGTTCCAGGGGTACACGGGCAGCAGTGGTGTGGTCAGTGGAAGGAGTGACCGCAGACAGGCATCGAAGGCCTAACATAATAACACATTGCTGTTGGCAATTTTAAATTGGTTCCAGGGGAACACGGGCAGCAGTGGCCTGGTCAGTGTAGTAGTAGTAGAAAGAACGGACCGCAGACAGGCATCGAAGGCCTAAAATAAAAAAATTGGGCTGGCTGTAGGCAATTTTAACTTGGTTCCAGGGGTACACGGGCAGCAGTGGTGTGGTCAGTGGAGGCCTAGTGGAAGGAGTGACCGCAGACAGGCATCGAAGGCCTAACATAATAACACATTGCTGTTGGCAATTTTAAATTGGTTCCAGGGGAACACGGGCAGCAGTGGCCTGGTCAGTGTAGTAGTAGTAGAAAGAAGGGACTGCAGACAGGCTTCGAAGGCCTAACATAACAAAATTGGGCTGTTGGCAATTTAAAATTGGTTCCAAGGGTACACGGGCAGCAGTACAATGGTCAGTGGAGGCCTAGTGGAAGGAGGGACCGCAGACAGGCTTCGAAGGCCTAACATAACAAAAATGTCAATACAATGGTATTGTCAGTGCCAGGCATTGAAGGATGTCAGCGCATAGACTAATCATTGGTGGAGCTATGAGAGATAATTTTGCAAGTGGTAGAGCACTGTTTGAGCTGGGGGGGGAACTGTCTTGTGGCCGGCAGTACAGGCCCAGGGCCCCTCATATTACAACGGTGTGTCTGAAGTTGGGTGCGCACCACCACCGCCAGAGACACTTTATTGTATTATGAGGGACCCAGTGGCAGTGCCGTCGACCAAAAGCGGGCACACCCACCTCTTCAGAAAAAAAACAGCACTCTCACGGGTGCTGGCGCCAAGTGGCTATACCACGGCCCCGTCTGGGGAGTTTGGCCATTTAGGGAGGTGTAAACATGTCGTATGCTGGACAATCAGGTGCAGCAAATTACGATATTGGAAAAGTCATTCATAATAGTCCACAGGCAAGACCTTTTCATAGGAAAGCTAGGTGTCAGCCGGGCAAGGTGGGGCAAAAGATTTCGAAATCCAGTTGTGGTTCATTTTAATGAAGGTTAGATCATCTACATTTTGGGTAGCCAGACGAGTCCTTTTTTCTGTTAGTATTGAACCTGCAGCACTGAATACTCTTTCTGATAGGACACTAGCTGCCGGGCAAGCAAGCTCCTGCAATGCATATTCTGCCAATTCTGGCCAGGTATCTAATTTGGATGCCCAGTAATCAAATGGGAATGACGGTTGAGGGAGAACGTCGATAAGGGATGAAAAATAGTTTTTAACCATACTGGACAAATGTTGTCTCCTGTCACTTTGAATTGATGCTGCAGTACCTGTCCTGTCTGCGGTCATAGCAAAATCACTCCACAAACTGGTCAGAAAACCCCTCTGGCCAACGCCACTTCTGATTTCTGCCCCTCTAACACCTCTGGTCTGCTGGCCCCTGCAGCTCGTGAGAGAACGATCACGGGCACTGTGTGCAGGGAATGCCAGAAGCAAACGGTCAACAAGAGTTGATTGTTTGGTTGCTAATATTATTTCCAAGTTCTCATGTGGCATTATATTTTGCAACTTGCCTTTATAGCGAGGATCAAGGAGGCAGGCCAACCAGTAATCGTCATCGTTCATCATTTTAGTAATGCGTGTGTCCCTTTTGAGGATACGTAAGGCATAATCCGCCATGTGGGCCAAAGTTCCAGTTCTCAAATCTGCGGTTGTGATTGGTTGAGGGGCAGTTTCAGGCAAATCCACGTCACTTGTGTCCCTCCAAAAACCAGAACCCGGCCTTGCCGCGCCAACAATTTCCAGTGGCCCCGGAAAAGCTTCCTTATTAAAAATATAATCATCCCCATCATCCTCCTCGTCCTCCTCCTCCTCTTCGCCCGCTACCTCATCCTGTACACTGCCCTGGCCAGACAATGGCTTACTGTCATCAAGGCTTTCCTCTTCCTCAGCTGCAGACGCCTGATCCTTTATGTGCGTCAAACTTTGCATCAGCAGACGCATTAGGGGGATGCTCATGCTTATTATGGCGTTGTCTGCACTAACCAGCCGTGTGCATTCCTCAAAACACTGAAGGACTTGACACATGTCTTGAATCTTCGACCACTGCACACCTGACAACTCCATGTCTGCCATCCTACTGCCTGCCCGTGTATGTGTATCCTCCCACAAAAACATAACAGCCCGCCTCTGTTCGCACAGTCTCTGAAGCATGTGCAGTGTTGAGTTCCACCTTGTTGCAACGTCTATGATTAGGCGATGCTGGGGAAGGTTCAAAGAACGCTGATAGGTCTGCATACGGCTGGAGTGTACGGACGAACGGCGGATATGTGAGCAAAGTCCACGCACTTTGAGGAGCAGGTCGGATAACCCCGGATAACTTTTCAGGAAGCACTGCACCACCAGGTTTAAGGTGTGAGCCAGGCAAGGAATGTGTTTCAGTTGGGAAAGGGAGATGGCAGCCATGAAATTTCTTCCGTTATCACTCACTACCTTGCCTGCCTCAAGATCTACAGTGCCCAGCCACGACTGCGTTTCTTTCTGCAAGAACTCGGACAGAACTTCCGCGGTGTGTCTGTTGTCGCCCAAACACTTCATAGCCAATACAGCCTGCTGACGTTTGCCAGTAGCTGCCCCATAATGGGAGACCTGGTGTGCAACAGTGGCAGCTGTGGATGGAGTGGTTGTGCGACTGCGGTCTGTGGACGAGCTCTCGCTTCTGCAGGAGGACGAGGAGGAGGAGGAGGGGGTGCGAACGGCTACAGCCAACTGTTTCCTAGACCGTGGGCTAGGCAGAACTGTCCCAAAATTGCTGTCCCCTGTGGACCCTGTATCCACAACATTCACCCAGTGTGCCGTGATGGACACGTAACGTCCCTGGCCATGTCTACTGGTCCATGCATCTGTTGTCAGGTGCACCTTTGTGCTCACAGATTGCCTGAGTGCATGGACGATGCGCTCTTTAACATGCTGGTGGAGGGCTGGGATGGCTTTTCTGGAAAAAAAGTGTCGACTGGGTAGCTCGTAGCGTGGTACAGCGTAGTCCATCAGGGCTTTGAAAGCTTCGCTTTCAACTAACCGGTAGGGCATCATCTCTAACGAGATTAGTCTAGCTATGTGGGCGTTCAAACCCTGTGTACACGGATGCGAGGCTAAGTACTTCCTTTTTCTAACCATAGTCTCATGTAGGGTGAGCTGGACTGGAACTAGCGGGGGTGCCGGTGGACATGGCAGACTGAGAGACGGTGGGAGATGGTATTGTTGCCGCCGGTGCCCTAGATGCAGTGTTTCCTACTACGAAACTGGTGATTCCCTGACCCTGACTGCTTTGGCCTGGCAAAGAAACCTGCACAGATACTGCAGGTGGTGCGGAAAATGGTGGCCCTACACTGCCGGAAGGGATGTTGCGTTGATGACTAGCTTCATTGGCCGAGGGTGCTACAACCTTAAGGGACGTTTGGTAGTTAGTCCAAGCTTGCAAATGCATGGTGGTTAAATGTCTATGCATGCAACTTGTATTGAGACTTTTCAGATTCTGCCCTCTGCTTAAGGTAGTTGAACATTTTTGACAGATGACTTTGCGCTGATCAATTGGATGTTGTTTAAAAAAATGCCAGACTGCACTCTTTCTAGCATCGGATACCTTTTCAGGCATTGCAGACTGAGCTTTAACCGGATGGCCACACTGTCCTCCAACAGGTTTTGGCTTTGCCACGCGTTTTGGGCAAGATACGGGCCCGGCAGATGGAACCTGTTGCGATGTTGATGCCTGCTGCGGCCCCTCCTCCTCCGCTTCAGAACTGCTGCCGCCTGCACCCTGTTCCCCCAATGGCTGCCAATCGGGGTCAAGAACTGGGTCATCTATTACCTCTTCTTGTAGCTCGTGTGCAACTTCGTCTGTGTCACCGTGTCGGTCGGTGGTATAGCGTTCGTGATGGGGCAACATAGTCTCATCATGGTCTGATTCTTGATCATTACCCTGCGAGGGCAATGTTGTGGTCTGAGTCAAAGGACCAGCATAGTAGTCTGGCTGTGGCTGTGCATCAGTGCACTCCATGTCAGATTCAACTTGTAATGGGCATGGACTGTTAACTGCTTCACTTTCTAAGCCAGGGACGGTATGTGTAAAGAGCTCCATGGAGTAACCCATTGTGTCGCCTGCTGCATTCTTCTCTGTTGTTGTTTTTGCTGAAGAGGACAAGGAAGCGACTTGTCCCTGACCGTGAACCTCCACTAACGACGCGCTGCTTTTACATTTACCAGTTTCACGAGAGGAGGCAAAAGAGCTAGAGGCTGAGTCAGCAAGATAAGCCAAAACTTGCTCTTGCTGCTCCGGCTTTAAAAGCGGTTTTCCTACTCCCAGAAAAGGGAGCGTTCGAGGCCTTGTGTAGCCAGACGATGAACCTGGCTCCACAGCTCCAGACTTAGGTGCAATATTTTTTTTCCCACGACCACCTGATGCTCCACCACTACCACTACCCTCATTACCAGCTGACAATGAACGCCCCCGGCCACGACCTCTTCCACCAGACTTCCTCATTGTTTTAAAAACGTAAACAAACTAACGGTATTTGTTGCTGTCACACAACTTACACGGTGAGCTATAACTTCAGTATGATTTAGCTACCCCTTTACAGGTGGGTGAGACCGCAAGGAAAATCAGGCACAATGTTACACACTCTGTTTTTGGTGGCAACAAATGAGAGAGATGCCACACACGCAGGACTGTCACTGAAGCACAAATGTAAATATTAACCCCTTTCTGACATCGGACGTACTGTCCCGTCCATGTGGGGTGGGCCCCTATGACCATGGACGGGATAGTACGTCCAGCGCGATCGGCGGCGCTCACGGGGGGAGCGCCGCCGATCGCGGCCGGGTGTCAGCTGCCTATCGCAGCTGACATCCGGCACTATGTGCCAGGAGCGGTCACGGACCGCCCCCGGCACATTAACCCCCGGCACACCGCGATCAAAGATGATCGCGATGTGCCGGCGGTACAGGGAAGCTTCCCGCAGGGAGGGGGCTCCCTGCGGGCTTCCCTGAGCCCCCCGCAGCAACACGATGTGATCGCGTTGCTGCGAGGGTCTCACCTCCCTCCCTGCTCCCTCCAGCCCCGGATCCAAGATGGCCGCGAATCCGGGTCCTGCAGGGAGGGAGGTGGCTTCACAGAGCCTGCTTAGAGCAGGCACTGTGAAGGCTGCAGCGCTGCATGTCAGATCAGTGATCTGACAGAGTGCTGTGCAAACTGTCAGATCACTGATCTGTGATGTGTCCCCCTGGGACAAAGTAAAAAAGTTAAAAAAAAATTTCAAATGTGTAAAAAAAAATAAAAATAAATATTCCAAAATAATGAAAAAAAAATATATATATTATTCCCATAAATACATTTCTTTATCTAAATAAAAAAAACAAACAATAAAAGTACACATATTTAGTATCGCCGCGTCTGTAACGGCCCGACCTATAAAACTGGCCCACTAGTTAACCCCTTCAGTAAACACCGTAAGGAAAAAAAAAAAAAAACGAGTCAAAAAACAACGCTTTATTATCATACCGCCAAACAAAAAGTGGAATAACACGCGATCAAAAAGACAGATATAAATAACCATGGTACCGCTGAAAACGTCATCTTGTCCCGCAAAAAACGAGCCACCATACAGCATCATCAGCAAAAAAATAAAAAAGTTATAGTCCTGAGAATAAAGCGATGCCAAAATAATTATTTTTTCTATAAAATAGTTTTTATCGTATAAAAGCGCCAAAACATAAAAAAATGATATAAATGAGGTGTCGCTGTAATCGTACTGACCCAAAGAATAAAACTGCTTTATCAATTTTACCAAACGCGGAACGGTCATTCTGCCTCACAAAAATCGGAATAAAAAGCGATCAAAAAATGTCACGTGCCCGAAAATGTTACCAATAAAAACGTCAACTCGTCCCGCAAAAAACAAGACCTCACATGACTCTGTGGACTAAAATATAGAAAAATTATAGCTCTCAAAATGTGGTAACGCAAAAAATATTTTTTGCAATAAAAAGCGTCTTTCAGTGTGTGACGGCTGCCAATCATAAAAATCCGCTAAAAAACCCGCTATAAAAGTAAATCATACCTCCCTTCATCACCCCCTTAGTTAGGGAAAAATTAAAAAAATGTATTTATTTCCAATTTCCCATTAGGGCTAGGGTTAGAGTTAGGGCTAGGGTTAGGGCTAGGGTTAGGGCTAGGGTTAGGGCTAGGGTTAGGGCTAAGGTTAGGGTTAGGGTTAGGGCTAGGGCTAGGGCTAGGGTTAGGGTTAGGGCTAGGGTTAGGGCTAGGGTTAGGGTTAGGGCTAGGGTTAGGGCTAGGGTTAGGGCTAGGGTTAGGGTTAGGGCTAGGGTTAGGGCTAGGGTTAGGGCTAGGGTTAGGATTAGGGCTAGGGTTAGGGCTAGGGCTACAGTTTGGGTTGGGGCTAAAGTTACAGTTAGGGTTTAGATTACATTTACGGTTGGGAATAGGGTTGGGATTAGGGTTAGGGGTGTGTCAGGGTTAGAGGTGTGGTTAGGGTTACTGTTGGGATTAGGGTTAGGGATGTGTTTGGATTAGGGTTTCAGTTATAATTGTGGGGTTTCCACTGTTTAGGCACATCAGGGGCTCTCCAAACGCGACATGGCGTCCGATCTCAATTCCAGCCATTTCTGCGTTGAAAAAGTAAAACCGTGCTTCTTCCCTTCCGAGCTCTCCCGTGTGCCCAAACAGGGGTTTACCCCAACATATGGGGTATCAGCGTACTCAGGACAAATTGGACAACAACTTTTGGGGTCCAATTTCTCCTGTTACCCTTGGGAAAATACAAAATTCGGGGCTAAAACATATTTTTTATGGGAAAAAAAAGATTTTTTATTTTCACGGCTCTGCGTTATAAACTGTAGTGAAACACTTGGGGGTTCAAAGCTATCACAACACATCTAGATGAGTTCCTTAGGGGGTCTAGGTTCCAAAATGGTGTCACTTGTGGGAGGTTTCTACTGTTTAGATACATTAGGGGCTCTGCAAATGCAATGTGACACCTGCAGACCATTCCATCTAAGGCCTCATTCCAAATGGAGCTCCTTCCCTTCCGAGCCCTCCCATGCGCCCAAACAGTGGTTCCCCCCCACATATGGGGTATCAGCGCACTCAGGACAAATTGGACAACAAATTGTGGGGTCGAATTTCTCCTGTTACCCTCGGAAAAATACAAAACTGGGGGCTAAAAAATAATTTTTGTGGGAAAAAATTTTTGTTTTATTTTTACGGCTCTCCATTATAAACTTCTGTGAAGCCCTTGGTGGGTCAAAGTGCTCACCACACCTCTAGATAAGTTCCTTAGGGGGTCTACTTTCCAAAATGGTGTCATTTGTGGGGGGTTTCTACTGTTTAGGTACATTAGGGGCTCTGCAAACGCAATGTGACACCTGCAGACCATTCCATCTAAGTCTGCATTCAAATGGCACTCCTTCCCTTCTGAGCCCTCCCATGTGCCCAAACAGTGGTTCCCCCCACATATGGTGTATCATCGCACTCAGGACAAATTGGGCAACAAATTTTGGGGTCCAATTTCTCCTGTTACCCTCAGGAAAATACAAAACTGGGGGCTAAAAAAATAATTTTTGGGGGAAAAAAATTTTGTTTTATTTTTACGGCTCTGCATTATAAACTTCTGTGAAGCACTTGGTGGGTCAAAGTGCTCACCACACCTCTAGATAAGTTCCTTAGGGGGTCTACTTTCCAAAATGGTGTCATTTGTGGGGGGTTTCAATGTTTAGGCACATCAGTGGCTCTTCAAACGCAACATGGCGTCCCATCTCAATTCCTGTCAATTTTGCTTTGAAAAGTCAAACGGCGCTCCTTCCCTTCCGAGCTCTCCCATCCGCCCAAACAGTGGTTTACCCCCACATATGGGCTATCAGCGTACTCAGGACAAATTGTACAACAACTTTTGGGGTCCAATTTCTTCTCTTACCCTTGGGAAAATAAAAAATTGGGGGCAAAAAATAATTTTTGTGAAAAAATATGATTTTTTATTTTTACGGTTCTACATTATAAACTTCTGTGAAGCACTTGGTGGGTCAAAGTGCTCACCACACCTCTAGATAAGTTCCTTAGGGGGTCTACTTTCCAAAATGGTGTCACTTGTGGGGGGTTTCAATGTTTAGGCACATCAGTGGCTCTTCAAACGCAACATGACGTCCCATCTCAATTCCTGTAAATTTTGCATTGAAAAGTCAAACGGCGCTCCTTCCCTTCCGAGCTCTCCCATCCGCCCAAACAGTGGTTTACCCCCACATATGGGCTATCAGCGTACTCAGGACAAATTGTACAACAACTTTTGGGGTCCAATTTCTTCTCTTACCCTTGGGAAAATAAAAAATTGGGGGCGAAAATATAATTTTTGTGAAAAAATATGATTTTTTATTTTTACGGTTCTACATTATAAACTTCTGTGAAGCACTTGGTGGGTCAAAGTGCTCACCACACCTCTAGATAAGTTCCTTAGGGGGTCTACTTTCCAAAATGGTGTCACTTGTGGGGGGTTTCAATGTTTAGCCACATCAGGGGCTCTCCAAACGAAACATGGCGTCCCATCTCAATACCAGTCAATTTTGCATTGAAAAGTCAAATGGCACTCCTTCGCTTCCGAGCTCTGCCATGCGCCCAAACAGTGGTTTACCCCCACATGTGGGGTATTGGCATACTCAGGACAAATTGTAAAACAATGTTTGGGGTCCATTTTCTCCTGTTACCCTTGGTAAAATAAAACAAATTGGAGCTGAATTAAATTTTTTGTGAAAAAAAGTTAAATGTTCATTTTTATTTAAACATTCAAAAAATTCCTGTGAAGCACCAGAAGGGTTAATAAACTTCTTGGTTTTGAGCACCTTGAGGGGTGTAGTTTTTAGAATGGTGTCACACTTGGGTATTTTCTATCATATAGACCCCTCAAAATGACTTCAAATGAGATGTGGTCCCTAAAATAAAATGGTGTTGTAGAAATGAGAAATTGCTGGTCAACTTTTAACCCTTATAACTCCCTAACAAAAAAAAATTTTGGTTCCAAAATTGTGCTGATGTAAAGTAGACATGTGGGAAATGTTACTTATTAAGTATTTTGTGTGACATATCTCTGTGATTTAATTGCATAAAAATTCAAAGTTGGAAAATTGCGAAATTTTCATAATTTTTGCCAAATTTCCGTTTTTTTCACAAATAAACGCAGGTACTATCAAAGAATTTTTACCATTGTCATGAAGTACAATATGTCATGAGAAAACTATGTCAGAATCACCAGGATCCATTGAAGCGTTCCAGAGTTATAACCTCATAAAGGGACAGTGGTCAGAATTGTAAAAATTGGCCCGGTCATTAACGTGCAAACCACCCTTGGGGGTAAAGGGGTTAATCTCCCACTGATTTGTTTTTTTTTGTTTTTTTCAGGGAGACTTTAGAAAAAAAATAATAGAATGAAATGATTTTTTAAGGAAGAATTTAGAAACCAAATAAAATAAAATGATTTCTTCAGGGAGAATTTAGAAAACAAATAAAACAAAAAATAGGCTTTCTATGGCCCACTGAGTGAGAGATGACGCACACAGGAGTCAGGAGTGGCACACAAGCCCAGAGGCCAATATTGTTCTCCCAATGATTGATGTAGTGATTTTTTCAGGTAGATTTTGGAACCCAAGTCAACCTACAAAAATAATAGGCTTTCTATGGCCCACAATTGGAGAGAGAGAGAGAGATGGCACACCCAGGAGTCAAGACTGACACACAAGCAGAAAGGGCAATAATAATCTCCCACTGATTTTTTTTTTTTTTTTTTTTTTTTCAGGGAGACTTTAGAAAAAAAAAATAATAAAAAAAATTGATTTTTTTCAGGAAGAATTTAGAAACCAAATAAAATAAAACAATTTTTTCAGGGAGAATTTAGAAAACAAATAAAACAAAAAATAGGCTTTCTATGGCCCACTGAGTGAGAGATGACGCACACAGGAGTCAGGAGTGGCACACAAGCCCAGAGGCCAATATTTATCTCCCACTGATTGATTTAGTGATTTTTTCAGGTAGATTTTGGAACCCAAATCAAGCAAAAAAAAAAATAGGCTTTCTATGGCCCACAATTGGAGAGAGAGAGAGATGGCACACCCAGGAGTCAAGACTGGCACACAAGCAGAAAGGGCAATATTAATCTCCCACTGATTTTTTTTTTTTTCAGGGAGACTTTAGGAAAAAAAAAATAATTAAAAAAAATGATTTTTTTCAGGAAGAATTTAGAAAGCAAATAAAATAAAATGATTTCTTCAGGGAGAATTTAGAAAACAAATAAAACAAAAAATAGGCTTTCTATGGCCCACTGAGTGAGAGATGACGCACACAGGAGTCAGGAGTGGCACACAAGCCCAGAGGCCAATATTGTTCTCCCAATGATTGATGTAGTGATTTTTTCAGGTAGATTTTGGAACCCAAATCAAGCTAAAAAAATAATAGGCTTTCTATGGCCCACAATTGGAGAGAGAGAGAGAGATGGCACACCCAGGAGTCAAGACTGGCACACAAGCAGAAAGGGCAATATTAATCTCCCACTGATTTGATTTTTTTTTTTTTTCAGGGAGACTTTAGAAAAAAAAAATAATAAAAAAAAATGATTTTTTTCAGGAAGAATTTAGAAACCAAATAAAATAAAACGATTTTTTCAGGGAGAATTTAGAAAACAAATAAAACAAAAAATAGGCTTTCTATGGCCCACTGACCCACTGAGTGAGAGATGACGCACACAGGAGTCAGGAGTGGCACACAAGCCCAGAGGCCAATATTTATCTCCCACTGATTGATTTATTGATTTTTTCAGGTAGAATTTAGAACCCAAATCAACCAAAAAAATAAATAGGCTTTCTATGGCCCACTATTTGTGAGAAAGATGGCACGCTCAGGACTGGCACACAAGCCCAGAGGCCAATATTAATCTCCCCCTTTTTTTTTTTTTCAGGGAAAATTTATAAACCCAATAAAATAAATAATAAATAGGCTTTCTATGGCCCACTATCTGAGAGAGAGAGATGGCACGCTTAGGACTGGCACACAAGCCCAAAGGCCAATATTAATCTCCCACTGATTGATTTATTGATTTTTTCAGGTAGAATTTAGAACCCAAATAAAGCAAAAAAAAAAATAGGCTTTCTATGGCCCACTGAGTGAGTGATGATGCACACAGGAGTCAGGAGTGGCACACAAGCCCTGAGGCCAATATTTTTCTCCCACTGATTGATGTAGTGATTTTTTCAGGTAGATTTTGGAACCCAAATCAAGCAAAAAAATAAATAGGCTTTCTATGGCCCACTGAGTGAGAGATGGCACACACAGGAGTCAGGAGTGGCACACAAGCCCTGAGGCCAATATTTTTCTCCCACTGATTGATGTAGTGATTTTTTCAGGTAGATTTTAGAACCCAAATCAAGCAAAAAAATAAATAGGCTTTCTATGGCCCACTGAGTGAGATATGACACAGACAGGGATGGCACTCTAGCAGAAATGCCAATCTTAATCTCCCACAAAAAAAAAAAAAAAAGGAACTGTCCTTCAATTACTATCTCCCTGCAGTAATCTCAGACAGGTATGGCAGGCAGCAATAAGGAGTGGACTGATGCACAAATGAAATAAAAAGTGTGGACAAACAAACAAGATAGCTGTGCAGAAAGGAAGGAACAACAGGATTTGTGCTTTGAAAAAAGCAGTTGGTTTGCACAGCGGCGTACACACAGCAATGCAGCTATCAGGGAGCCTTCTAGGGCAGCCCAATGAGCTACAGCGCTGAGGGAAAAAAAAAAAATGTAGCTTCCACTGTCACTGCACACCGAAGGTGGTGTTGGACAGTGGAAATCGCTACAGCACAAGCGGTTTGGTGGTTAATGGACCCTGCCTAACGCTATCCCTGCTTCTGACGAAGCGGCAGCAACCTCTCCCTAAGCTTAGATCAGCAGCAGTAACATGGCGGTCGGCGGGAACGCCCCTTTATAGCCCCTGTGACGCCGCAGACAGCAAGCCAATCACTGCAATGCCCTTCTCTAAGATGGTGGGGACCAGGACCTATGTCATCACGCTGCCCACACTCTGCGTTTACCTTCATTGGCTGAGAAATGGCGCTTTTCCCGTCATTGAAACGCGACTTTGGCGCGAAAGTCGCGTACCACATGGCCGACCCCGCACAGGGGTCGGATCGGGTTTCATGAAACCCGACTTTGCCAAAAGTCGGCGACTTTTGAAAATGAACGACCCGTTTCGCTCAACCCTACTTGCCGCTGACCAGTACTGGCTATAATGGCAGAACCTGGAAGAACAGCAGTTACCAGGCGCAGAGTAGCTGCCTGAGCCAGGCGCTGGGACCAACATCTCTGCTGAGCAGGCTATACTGCGGCTGGAGAAGGATGGGAGACCGCAGCGGAGATGGCTCGAGATTCCCCCTGTGCAGAGGCGGGAACTCGTAACTAGAGTTGAGCGACCTTGACCTTTTTAGAGTCGAGCCGGGTTTCGCGAAACCCGACTATCTCAAAAGTCGGGTCGAGTGAAATCGCCCGATTATGACGTAAAGTCGGGATCGACCGAAACACGAAACCCAATGCAAGTCAATGGGGCAGCATAGTCGGCAGTGAGTGGGGGCCAGGAAAACACCTAGAGTGCCCATTTTAATGTCAAAACCATCCATTCTTCTTAATGAAGCTTGTCAAGCGTAATTTACCTTATAATAATTGGAAGGCATTTGAAATTGGGGGTCATTTGGCTAAAGTTGTGGTGGGTAGGGCTGGTTCAAGTAATTAGTGAGCCCAGGAAATCTGGACCACGTCACGGCAGTGGAGCAGGGAGAGGAAAGTATTTCAACTTTGCAAGTGCTGTGAACCTGAGCAAGCAGGGGGGGCCCACTCGTTGGCATTGGCACTGGCACAGGGCCCCTCAAAGTACAGCGGTGTGTTTGCACGGCGGGGGCGCCTCCCACCGGCAGCAACACTTTTGCGTACCATGAGAGGCCCTGTGCCAGTGACGTCGCCAACTAGTATTCCTCCCCCCACCTGATGAAGGAACCTGCACTTTCATCTGCACCTTCCTGTTTGTCCCCGTGTAAGGTGGTATGGTATGCGGGAAGGGGGACCTGACTTTCAGCAGGGTCACAATCTTGCAGTGTAGCGTGCACGGGAAATGTTGCGTTATGGGTCAATGTACCAGCAGACTCATCTATCACTGGCTGGGCAATGGGCAGGATGAGGAGGAAACACAGATATAGGCCCAAAGAATAAAGTGGGCTAAATGCAGTTCAAAATTGGTAACACAGGACTAATCAGGGGGCATTGCAGTGGAGGACAACTGGAATGAGAGGCTGACACAGAGAGTAGGCCCAAATCAGTAAGTAGTCGAAATGCAGTTCAAAATTGGCAACAGTAGTAAACAGGCGGCACAGCTTTGTTCAGTGGAGGAGAACAGCAAGGAGTGGCAGACACCGATAGTAGGCCCCAACCCAACTAGTAGGCCAAATGCAGTCTAACATTAACAACTACTTAACGAGCGCCTGAAAACGGAATTTCAGGACAGGAAACCAGGAGAACAGCAAGGAGCGGCAGACACCGATAGTAGGCCCCAAACCAACTAGTACGCCAAATGCAGTTGTTCCGTTTAACCACAATTTAATGAGAGCCTGAAGATAGAAGTTCAGGAAAGGCAACCTGGAGAACACCTTGGAGTGGAACACACCATCTCTCTACACCCCATACCCAATTTGTAGGCCTAATGCAGCGTAGTTTCCAACAACTACTAAACGAGAGCATGATGATCGAAGCATTGGCGAGGAAACCTGGGGAACACCTTGGAGTGGAACACACCATCTCTCTACAGTGGAACACACCATCTCTCTACACCCCATACCCAATTTGTAGGCCTAATACAGCGTAGTTTCCAACAACTACTAAACGAGAGCCGGAAGAACGAAGCAATGGAGAGGAAACCTGGGGAACACCTTGGAGTGTAACACACCATCTCTCTACACCCCATACCCAATTTGTAGGCCTAATGCAGCTTAGTTTCCAACAACTACTAAACGAGAGCCGGAAGATCGAAGCTCAGGAAAGGCAACCTGGAGAACACCTTGGAGTGGAACACACCATCTCTCTACACCCCATACCCAATTTGTAGGCCCAATGCAGCGTAGTTTCCAACAACTACTAAACAAGAGCCGGAAGATCGAAGCAATGGAGAGGAAACCTGGGGAACACCTAGGGAGTGTAACACACCATCTCTCTACACCCCATACCCAATTTGTAGGCCTAATGCAGCGTAGTTTCCAACAACTACTAAACGAGAGCCGGAAGATCGAAGCAATGGAGAGGAAACCTGGGGAACACCTTGGAGTGTAACACACCATCTCTCTACACCCCATACCCAATTTGTAGGCCTAATGCAGCATAGTTTCCAACAACTACTAAACGAGAGCCGGAAGATCGAAGCAATGGAGAGGAAACCTGGGGAACACCTTGGAGTGGAACACACCATCTCTCTACAGTGGAAAACACCATCTCTCTACACGCCATACCCAATTTGTAGGCCTAATGCAGCGTAGTTTCCAACAACTACTAAACGAGAGCCGGAAGATCGAAGCTCACGAAAGGCAACCTGGGGAACACCTTGGAGTGGAACACACCATCTCTCTACACCCCATACCCAATTTGTAGGCCCAATGCAGCGTAGTTTCCAACAACTACTAAACGAGAGCCGGAAGATCGAAGCTCAGGAAAGGCAACCTGGGGAACACCTTGGAGTGTAACAAACCCTCTCTCTACACCATGGAAGGGCTGATTCTTAGGAAGGAAGGCTGTCGGAAAGAAGCAGGGCGCGTCCGAGGGTGATTATATTCTTATTAGGTATATACTCACCCTCGGACGCGCCCTGCTTCTTTATTTGTAATGAATGTTTATTTGCAATGTGGTTTTGACTTACTCTATTTTTTTGGTAAATAATGATTTTATTATTTTCATTGTTTTGCATCTTCTTGGCAATAATATAAAGAAGACGCGACAGGACAACACTCGGTGGATGCCATATCTGTGTTTAAAATTGAAAAAACCTTTCAGTTAACTACTTGCAGGAGAAAGTTATTGTAGCTGGTGGCCATTTTTAGTACTGTACCAGATTTTTGTTGTATGTGTTTGTTTTTAATGTTAAAATGTCTGCATTTGATATCTCTCCAGTATTTTCTTTTTTATAAGCAAAATACTTATTTTTATATTTTCTGATGTTGGTTCCAGGGGTACACGGGCAGCAGTGGTGTGGTCAGTGGAGGCCTAGTGGAAGGAGTGACCGCAGACAGGCATCGAAGGCCTAAAATAATAACACATGGCTGTAGGCAATTTTAAATTGGTTACAGGGGTACACGGGCAGCAGTGGTGTGGTCAGTGGAGGCCTAGTGGAAGGAGTGACCGCAGACAGGCATCGAAGGCCTAAAATAATAACACATGGCTGTAGGCAATTTTAAATTGGTTCCAGGGGTACACGGGCAGCAGTGGTGTGGTCAGTGGAGGCCTAGTGGAAGGAGTGACCACAGACAGGCATCGAAGGCCTAAAATAATAACACATGGCTGTAGGCAATTTTAAATTGGTTACAGGGGTACACGGGCAGCAGTGGTGTGGTCAGTGGAGGCCTAGTGGAAGGAGTGACCGCAGACAGGCATCGAAGGCCTAAAATAATAACACATGGCTGTAGGCAATTTTAAATTGGTTCCAGGGGTACACGGGCAGCAGTGGTGTGGTCAGTGGAGGCCTAGTGGAAGGAGTGACCGCAGACAGGCATCGAAGGCCTAAAATAATAACACATGGCTGTAGGCAATTTTAAATTGGTTCCAGGGGTACACGGGCAGCAGTGGTGTGGTCAGTGGAGGCCTAGTGGAAGGAGTGACCGCAGACAGGCATCGAAGGCCTAAAATAATAACACATGGCTGTAGGCAATTTTAAATTGGTTACAGGGGTACACGGGCAGCAGTGGTGTGGTCAGTGGAGGCCTAGTGGAAGGAGTGACCACAGACAGGCATCGAAGGCCTAACATAACAAAAATGTCAATACAATGGTATTGTCAGTGGCAGGCATTGAAGGATGTCAGCGCATAGACTAAACATTGGTGGAGCTGTGAGATAATTTTGCAAGTGGTAGAGCACTGTTTGAGCTGGGGTGGGGGGAAACTGTCTTGTGGCCGGCGGTACAGGCCCAGGGCCCCTCATATTACAACGGTGTGTCTGACGTTGGGTGCGCACCACCACCGCCAGAGACACTTTATTGTACTAGGAGGGACCCAGTGGCAGTGCCGTCGACCAAAAGCGGGCTCACCCACCTCTTCAGACAAACTGCACTCTCACGGGTGCTGTCGCCAAGTGTCGATACCACGGCCCCGTGTGGGGAGTTTGGCCATTTAGTGAGGTGTAAACATGTCGTATGCTGGACAATCAGGTGCAGAAAATTACGAGATTGGAAAAGGCATTCAGAATAGTCCACAGGCAAGACCTTTTCATAGGAAAGCTAGGTGTCAGCCGGGCAAGGTGGGGCAAAAGATTTCGAAATCCAGTTGTGGTTCATTTTAATGAAGGTTAGATCATCTACATTTTGGGTAGCCAGACGAGTCCTTTTTTCTGTTAGTATTGAACCTGGAGCACTGAATACTCTTTCTGATAGGACACTAGCTGCCGGGCAAGCAAGCTCCTGCAATGCATATTCTGCCAATTCTGGCCAGGTGTCTAATTTTGATGCCCAGTAATCAAATGGGAATGACGGTTGAGGGAGAACATCGATAAGGGATGAAAAATAGTTTGTAACCATACTGGACAAATGTTGTCTCCTGTCACTTTGAATTGATGCTGCAGTACCTGTCCTGTCTGCGGTCATAGCAAAATCACTCCACAACCTGGTCAGAAAACCCCTCTGGCCAACGCCACTTCTGATTTCTGCCCCTCTAACTCCTCTGGTCTGCTGGCCACTGCAGCTCGTGTGAGAACGATCACGGGCGCTGTGTGCAGGGAATGCCAGAAGCAAACGGTCAACAAGAGTTGATTGTTTGGTTGCTAATATTAGTTCCAAGTTCTCATGTGGCATTATATTTTGCAATTTGCCTTTATAGCGAGGATCAAGGAGGCAGGCCAACCAGTAATCGTCATCATTCATCATTTTAGTTATGCGTGTGTCCCTTTTGAGGATACGTAAGGCATAATCCGCCATGTGGGCCAAAGTTCCAGTTCTCAAATCTGCGGTTGTGCTTGGTTGAGGGGCAGTTTCAGGCAAATCCACGTCACTTGTGTCCCTCAAAAAACCAGAACCCGGCCTTGCCGCGCCACCAATTTCCAGTGGCCCCGGAAAAGCTTCCTCATTAAAAATATAATCATCCCCATCATCCTCCTCGTCCTCCTCCTCCTCTTCGCCCGCTACCTCGTCCTGTACACTGCCCTGGCCAGACAATGGCTGACTGTCATCAAGGCTTTCCTCTTCCTCAGCTGCAGACGCCTGATCCTTTATGTGCGTCAAACTTTGCATCAGCAGACGCATTAGGGGGATGCTCATGCTTATTATGGCGTTGTCTGCACTAACCAGCCGTGTGCATTCCTCAAAACACTGAAGGACTTGACACATGTCTTGAATCTTCGACCACTGCACACCTGACAACTCCATGTCTGCCATCCTACTGCCTGCCCGTGTATGTGTATCCTCCCACAAAAACATAACAGCCCGCCTCTGTTCACACAGTCTCTGAAGCATGTGCAGTGTTGAGTTCCACCTTGTTGCAACGTCTATGATTAGGCGATGCTGGGGAAGGTTCAAAGAACGCTGATAGGTCTGCATACGGCTGGAGTGTACGGGCGAACGGCGGATATGTGAGCAAAGTCCACGCACTTTGAGGAGCAGGTCGGATAACCCCGGATAACTTTTCAGGAAGCACTGCACCACCAGGTTTAAGGTGTGAGCCAGGCAAGGAATGTGTTCCAGTTGGGAAAGGGAGATGGCAGCCATGAAATTCCTTCCGTTATCACTCACTACCTTGCCTGCCTCAAGATCTACAGTGCCCAGCCACGACTGCGTTTCTTTCTGCAAGAACTCGGACAGAACTTCCGCGGTGTGTCTGTTGTCGCCCAAACACTTCATAGCCAATACAGCCTGCTGACGTTTGCCAGTAGCTGCCCCATAATGGGAGACCTGGTGTGCAACAGTGGCAGCTGCGGATGGAGTGGTTGTGCGACTGCGGTCTGTGGACGAGCTCTCGCTTCTGCAGGAGGACGAAGAGGAGGAGGAGGGGGTGCGAACGGCTACAGCCAATTGTTTCCTAGACCGTGGGCTAGGCAGAACTGTCCCAAACTTGCTGTCCCCTGTGGACCCTGCATCCACCACATTTACCCAGTGTGCCGTGATGGACACGTAACGTCCCTGGCCATGCCTACTGGTCCATGCATCTGTTGTCAGGTGCACCTTTGTGCTCACAGATTGCCTGAGTGCATGGACGATGCGCTCTTTAACATGCTGGTGGAGGGCTGGGATGGCTTTTCTGGAAAAAAAGTGTCGACTGGGTAGCTCGTAGCGTGGTACAGCGTAGTCCATCAGGGCTTTGAAAGCTTCGCTTTCAACTAACCGGTAGGGCATCATCTCTAACGAGATTAGTCTAGCTATGTGTGCGTTCAAACCCTGTGTACGCGGATGCGAGGCTAAGTACTTCCTTTTTCTAACCATAGTCTCATGTAGGGTGAGCTGGACTGGAGAGCTGGAGATCGTGGAACTAGCGGGGGTGCCGGTGGACATGGCAGACTGAGAGACGGTGGGAGATGGTATTGTTGCCACCGGTGCCCTAGATGCAGTGTTTCCTACTACGAAACTGGTGATTCCCTGACCCTGACGGCTTTGGCCTGGCAAAGAAACCTGCACAGATACTGCAGGTGGTGCGGAAAATGGTGGCCCTACACTGCCGGAAGGGATGTTGCGTTGCTGACTAGCTTCATTGGCCGAGGGTGCTACAACCTTAAGGGACGTTTGGTAGTTAGTCCAGGCTTGCAAATGCATGGTGGTTAAATGTCTATGCATGCAACTTGTATTGAGACTTTTCAGATTCTGTCCTCTGCTTAAGGTAGTTGAACATTTTTGACAGATGACTTTGCGCTGATCAATTGGATGTTGTTTAAAAAAATGCCAGACTGCACTCTTTCTAGCATCGGATACCTTTTCAGGCATTGCAGACTGAGCTTTAACCGGATGGCCACGCTGTCCTCCAACAGGTTTTAGCTTTGCCATGCGTTTTGGGCAAGATACGGGCCCGGCAGATGGAACCTGTTGCGATGTTGATGCCTGCAGCGGCCCCTCCTCCTCCGCTTCAGAACTGCTGCCGCCTGCACCCTGTTCCCCCAATGGCTGCCAATCGGGGTCAAGAACTGGGTCATCTATTACCTCTTCTTGTAGCTCGTGTGCAACTTCGTCTGTGTCACCGTGTCGGTCGGTGGTATAGCGTTCGTGATGGGGCAACATAGTCTCATCAGGGTCTGATTCTTGATCAGCACCCTGCGAGGGCAATGTTGTGGTCTGAGTCAAAGGACCAGCATAGTAGTCTGGCTGTGGCTGTGCATCAGTGCACTCCATGTCATATTCAACTTGTAATGGGCATGGACTGTTAACTGCTTCACTTTCTAAGCCAGGGACGGTATGTGTAAAGAGCTCCATGGAGTAACCCGTTGTGTCGCCTGCTGCATTCTTCTCTGTTGTTGTTTTTGCTGAAGAGGACAAGGAAGTGACTTGTCCCTGACCGTGAACATCCACTAACGACGCGCTGCTTTGACATTTACCAGTTTCACGAGAGGAGGCAAAAGAGCTAGAGGCTGAGTCAGCAAGATAAGCCAAAACTTGCTCTTGCTGCTCCGGCTTTAAAAGCGGTTTTCCTACTCCCAGAAAAGGGAGCGTTCGAGGCCTTGTGTAGCCAGACGACGAACCTGGCTCCACAGCTCCAGACTTAGGTGCAATATTTTTTTTCCCACGACCAGCTGATGCTCCACCACTACCACTACCCTCATTACCAGCTGACAATGAACGCCCCCGGCCACGACCTCTTCCACCATACTTCCTCATTGTTTTAAAAACGTAAACAAACTAACGGTATTTGTTGCTGTCACACAAATTACACGGTGAGCTATAACTTCAGTATGATTTAGCTACCCCTTTACAGGTGAGTGAGACCACAACGAAAATCAGGCACAATGTTACACACTCTGTTGTTGGTGGCAACAAATGAGAGAGATGCCACACACGCAGGACTGTCACTGAAGCACAAATGTAAATATTAATCTCCCACTGATTTGATTTTTTTTTTTTTTTCAGAGAGACTTTAGGAAAAAAAAAATAGAATAAAATGATTTTTTCAGGAAGAATTTAGAAACCAAAGAAAATAAAATGATTTTTTCAGGGAGAATTTAGAAAACAAATAAAACAAAAAAAGGCTTTCTATGGCCCACTGAGTGAGAGATGACGCACACAGGAGTCAGGAGTGGCACACAAGCCCAGAGGCCAATATTTATCTCCCACTGATTGATGTAGTGATTTTTTCAGGTAGATTTTGGAACCCAAATCAAGCTAAAAAAAATAATAGGCTTTCTATGGCCCACAATTGGAGAGAGAGAGAGATGGCACACCCAGGAGTCAAGACTGGCACACAAGCAGAAAGGGCAATATTAATCTCCCACTGATTTGTTTTTTTTTTTTTTTTTTCAGGGAGACTTTAGGAAAAAAAAAATAGAATAAAATGATTTTTTCAGGAAGAATTTAGAAACCAAATAAAATAAAATGATTTTTTCAGGGAGAATTTAGAAAACAAATAAAACAAAAAAAGGCTTTCTATGGCCCACTGAGTGAGA
This sequence comes from Ranitomeya imitator, assembly GCF_032444005.1. Classification (NCBI taxonomy): domain Eukaryota; kingdom Metazoa; phylum Chordata; class Amphibia; order Anura; family Dendrobatidae; genus Ranitomeya; species Ranitomeya imitator. The sequence continues at coordinate 590,090,583 of NC_091286.1, read as the reverse complement.
GATGACGCACACAGGAGTCAGGAGTGGCACACAAGCCCAGAGGCCAATATTTATCTCCCACTGATTGATGTAGTGATTTTTTCAGGTAGATTTTGGAACCCAAATCAAGCTAAAAAAAATAATAGGCTTTCTATGGCCCACAATTGGAGAGAGAGAGAGAGATGGCACACCCAGGAGTCAAGACTGGCACACAAGCAGAAAGGGCAATATTTTTCTCCCACTGATTTGTTTTTTTTGTTTTTTTTTCAGGGAGACTTTAGGAAAAAAAAATAGAATAAAATGATTTTTTCAGGAAGAATTTAGAAACCAAATAAAATAAAATGATTTTTTCAGGGAGAATTTAGAAAACAAATAAAACAAAAAAAGGCTTTCTATGGCCCACTGAGTGAGAGATGACGCACACAGGAGTCAGGAGTGGCACACAAGCCCAGAGGCCAATATTGTTCTCCCAATGATTGATGTAGTGATTTTTTCAGGTAGATTTTGGAACCCAAATCAAGCTAAAAAAAATAATAGGCTTTCTATGGCCCACAATTGGAGAGAGAGAGAGAGATGGCACACCCAGGAGTCAAGACTGGCACACAAGCAGAAAGGGCAATATTAATCTCCCACTGATTTGTTTTTTTTTTTTTTTTTCAGGGAGACTTTAGGGAAAAAAAAATAGAATACAATGATTTTTTTCAGGAAGAATTTAGAAACCAAATAAAATAAAATGATTTTTTCAGGGAGAATTTAGAAAACAAATAAAACAAAAAAAGGCTTTCTATGGCCCACTGAGTGAGAGATGACGCACACAGGAGTCAGGAGTGGCACACAAGCCCAGAGGCCAATATTTATCTCCCACTGATTGATGTAGTGATTTTTTCAGGTAGATTTTGGAACCCAAATCAAGCTAAAAAAATAATAGGCTTTCTATGGCCCACAATTGGAGAGAGAGAGAGAGATGGCACACCCAGGAGTCAAGACTGGCACACAAGCAGAAAGGGCAATATTAATCTCCCACTGATTTGTTTTTTTTTTTTTTTTTTCAGGGAGACTTTAGGGAAAAAAAATAGACTAAAATGATTTTTTCAGGAAGAATTTAGAAACCAAATAAAATAAAATGATTTTTTCAGGGAGAATTTAGAAAACAAATAAAACAAAAAAAGGCTTTCTATGGCCCACTGAGTGAGAGATGACGCACACAGGAGTCAGGAGTGGCACACAAGCCCAGAGGCCAATATTTATCTCCCACTGATTGATGTAGTGATTTTTTCAGGTGGATTTTGGAACCCAAATCAAGCTAAAAAAAATAATAGGCTTTCTATGGCCCACAATTGGAGAGAGAGAGAGAGATGGCACACCCAGGAGTCAAGACTGGCACACAAGCAGAAAGGGCAATATTAATCTCCCACTGATTTGTTTTTTTTTTTTTTTTCAGGGAGACTTTAGGAAAAAAAAAATAGAATACAATGATTTTTTTCAGGAAGAATTTAGAAACCAAATAAAATAAAATGATTTTTTCAGGGAGAATTTAGAAAACAAATAAAACAAAAAAAGGCTTTCTATGGCCCACTGAGTGAGAGATGACGCACACAGGAGTCAGGAGTGGCACACAAGCCCAGAGGCCAATATTTATCTCCCACTGATTGATGTAGTGATTTTTTCAGGTAGATTTTGGAACCCAAATCAAGCTAAAAAAATAATAGGCTTTCTATGGCCCACAATTGGAGAGAGAGAGAGAGATGGCACACCCAGGAGTCAAGACTGGCACACAAGCAGAAAGGGCAATATTAATCTCCCACTGATTTGTTTTTTTTTTGTTTTTTTTCAGGGAGACTTTAGGGAAAAAAAAAATAGAATAAAATGATTTTTTCAGGAAGAATTTAGAAACCAAATAAAATAAAATGATTTTTTCAGGGAGAATTTAGAAAACAAATAAAACAAAAAAAGGCTTTCTATGGCCCACTGAGTGAGAGATGACGCACACAGGAGTCAGGAGTGGCACACAAGCCCAGAGGCCAATATTTATCTCCCACTGATTGATGTAGTGATTTTTTCAGGTAGATTTTGGAACCCAAATCAAGCTAAAAAAAATAATAGGCTTTCTATGGCCCACAATTGGAGAGAGAGAGAGAGATGGCACACCCAGGAGTCAAGACTGGCACACAAGCAGAAAGGGCAATATTAATCTCCCACTGATTTGTTTTTTTTTTGTTTTTTTTTAGGGAGACTTTAGGAAAAAAAAAATAGAATAAAATGATTTTTTCAGGAAGAATTTAGAAACCAAATAAAATAAAATGATTTTTTCAGGGAGAATTTAGAAAACAAATAAAACAAAAAAAGGCTTTCTATGGCCCACTGAGTGAGAGATGACGCACACAGGAGTTAGGAGTGGCACACAAGCCCAGAGGCCAATATTTATCTCCCACTGATTGATGTAGTGATTTTTTCAGGTAGATTTTGGAACCCAAATCAAGCTAAAAAAATAATAGGCTTTCTATGGCCCACAATTGGAGAGAGAGAGAGAGAGAGATGGCACACCCAGGAGTCAAGACTGGCACACAAGCAGAAAGGGCAATATTAATCTCCCACTGATTTTTTTTTTTTTTTTCAGGGAGACTTTAGGAAAAAAAAATAGAATAAAATGATTTTTTCAGGAAGAATTTAGAAACCAAATAAAATAAAATGATTTTTTCAGGGAGAATTTAGAAAACAAATAAAACAAAAAAAGGCTTTCTATGGCCCACTGAGTGAGAGATGACGCACACAGGAGTCAGGAGTGGCACACAAGCCCAGAGGCCAATATTTATCTCCCACTTTTTTTTTTTTGTTCCAGGGAAAATTTATAAACCCAATAAAAAAAATAATAAATAGGCTTTCTATGGCCCACTATCTGAGAGACAGAGAGAGATGGCACGCTTAGGACTGGCACACAAGCCCAAAGGCCAATATTAATCTCCCTTTTTTTTTTAAGGGAGAATTTATAAAACCAAAAAAAAATAAATAAATAGGCTTTCTATGGCCCACTATTTGTGAGAGAGATGGCACGCTCAGGACTGGCACACAAGCCCAGAGGCCAATATTAATCTCCCACTTTTTTTTTTTTCCAGGGAAAATTTATAAACCCAAAAAAAATAAAAAAAATAAATAGGCTTTCTATGGCCCACTATCTGAGAGAGAGAGATGGCACGCTTAGGACTGGCACACAAGCCCAAAGGCCAATATTAATCTCCCACTGATTGATTTATTGATTTTTTCAGGTAGAATTTAGAACCCAAATAAAGCAAAAAAAAAAAAAAAGGGCTTTCTATGGCCCACTGAGTGAGTGATGATGCACACAGGAGTCAGGAGTGGGACACAAGCCCTGAGGCCAATATTTTTCTCCCACTGATTGATGTAGTGATTTTTTCAGGTAGATTTTAGAACCAAAATCAATCAAAAAAATAAATAGGCTTTCTATGGCCCACTGAGTGAGTGATGATGCACACAGGAGTCAAGAGTGGCACACAAGCCCTGAGGCCAATATTTTTCTCCCACTGATTGATGTAGTGATTTTTTCAGGTAGATTTTATAACCCAAATCAAGCAAAAAAATAAATAGGCTTTCTATGGCCCACTGAGTGAGAGATGACACAGACAGGGATGGCACTCTAGCAGAAATGTCAATCTTAATCTCCCACAAAAAAAAAAAAAAAACAGGGAGTGTCCAACAATTACTATCTCCCTGCAGTAATCTCAGCCAGGTATGGCAGGCAGCAATAAGGAGTGGACTGATGCACAAATTAAATAAAAAGTGTGTACAAACCAAAAAGATAGCTGTGCAGAAAGGAAGGAACAAGAGGATTTGTGCTTTGAAAAAAGCAGTTGGTTTGCACAGCGGCGTACACACAGCAATGCAGCTATCAGGGAGCCTTCTAGGGCAGCCCAATGAGCTACAGCGCTGAGGGGGAAAAAAAAAAAAATGTAGCTTCCACTGTCCCTGCACACCGAAGGTGGTGTTGGGCAGTGGAAATCGCTACAGCACAAGCGGTTTGGTGGTTAATGGACCCTGCCTAACGCTATCCCTGCTTCTGACGAAGCGGCAGCAACCTCTCCCTAAGCTCATATCAGCAGCAGTAACATGGCGGTCGGCGGGAACGCCCCTTTATAGCCCCTGTGACGCCGCAGACAGCAAGCCAATCACTGCAATGCCCTTCTCTAAGATGGTGGGGACCAGGACCTATGTCATCACGCTGCCCACACTCTGCCGCTCTGACCTTTCACATGTTTGCACATCATCATCTTGTTCCTCAATAAAACTGCAAGTCATGACCCAAAGTGAGAGGCACTAGAAATTCAGCACAAGCGATGGCAATGGGGAGAAACAGCTAGAACGGATGGGTTATGCTTGGGGCAGTGGACGTGAACAAGAAGGTGAGTAAAAGTGTTTTTTTTTTTGTTTTAACATTTTATTGTCCTTTTGCAGTTCATCTACCACCATTTTTCTGAATATACATGGAAGCACATGACAAAAACATTCTCATTTTGGCACATATTTTTGTAAAATTTGAGAATTCAGTATCACTCAAATTTATTCTTTCATCTGTAAATTCAAGGATATGTTGTAGGTTTGTCTTCTCCTAAATATGTCTCTGTGGTAAGACTTGCAGATTTGTTCAGAAAGTGGTTTGACCACATTTTTCTGTTGGAATTTGCACTGTAGGTCATGTAATAGAAGATAAATGATAATATGTGTTTGTCTGTTTGATAATACCACTTGTTGAGGATAATGACAGTATTATTTAAGCCCCTTGCTCTAATTTTTGTCCTCACAATCAGCACTAAACATGGCCTCCTGTATAATTAGCTGTCTATGTAGCAAAAGGCTCTTTACACAAGCATATAGACTACTGTAAGTGAGTTCACTGCTGTAGGCTCTTCTAGTGAGGTGGATTCTCTAAGCCGTTGGTGAAAGTGAACAACATAAACCAAAAGCCATGACACAGCAGTAAGAGCAGTGATGAAGAGACAAACTGAACATTTTCTTGTAGAGAACATACAGTTCTACAGAACTATTCAAGCGCGCTTTAAAAACCCATCTCTTCAAACAAGCCTACCACATCAACTACTCAGTAAACTAACTTTGTCCTGTTCCCTCCTTCTAAATATTATCTGCATGTGAATCTGCACCCTACTATTCCTCTGTCTCCACACCCTCCATGCACACGATAACTGCACTTGATACTTGGCTATTGCACTTAAACACACGGGCTGATGACCGGATCATGCAGCTTTATATGAAAATCCCTATTTATTATAATTGCCTGACCTGAAATAACAAGCACTTTTCACCTATTGTACCCCCCATTTCCTTGTAGATTGTAAGCTTGCGATCAGGGACCTCACTCCTAATGTCACTGTTTAAATTGTCTTAACTTATACTGAATTTATTGTCTGTACATGTCCCCGCTTAATTGTAAAGTGCTGCGGAATATGTTGGCACTATATAAATAAAAATTATTATTATTAATTATTACAGTTGCCACAATGTTTGTAGTGTGAACAGCAGCAGAAAAGAGTTTGTTATGCTTACAGCAGACAAGGGGTTAACCAGCAAACAAATGATTAGCTGTAGGCAACAATGATGAATAGGCAAATTAAAGGGAACCTGTCACCCCAAAATCGAAGATGAACTAAGCCAACCAGCATCAAGGGCTTATCTGCAGCATTCTGGAATGCTGTAGGTAAGCCCCCGATGTAACCTGAAAGATGAGAAAAAGAGGTTAGATTATACTCACTTGGGTGGGTGGTCCGATCCGATGGGCGTCGCGGTCTGGTGAGGTGCCCCCTATCTTCATAGGATGACATCCTCTTCTTGTCTTCACGCTGCGGCTCCGGCGCAGGCGTACTTTGTCTTCCCTGTTGAGGACAGAGCAAAGTACTGCAGTGCGCAGGCGCCGGGCCTTTCTGACCTTTTCCAGAGCCTGCGCACTGCAGTACTTTGCTTTGCCCTCAACAGGGCAGACAAAGTACACCTGCGCCGGAGCTGCAGCGTGAATACAAGAAGAGTATGTCATCGTAAGAAGATGGGAGGCCCCGAACCGGACCGCGACGCCCATCAGACTGGACCGCAGTGGGACCGCCCCTGGGTGAGTATAATCTAACCTCTTTTTCTCATTACAGAATGCTGTAAATAAGCCCCTGATGCTGGTGGGCTTAGCTCATCATCAAATTTGGGGGTGACAGGTTCCCTTTAAATACTTGCTTGTAGAGAAGGTCCTCACTTTTTCAGCATCATTTGTAGTTTGAACAGCACCAGAGAAGAGTCTTCTATGCTTACAGCAGATAGTTGAGGAACAGGAGTTTGCTAAAGAGAGCTGAGAGAAACAGATGGTGAAACAAACTCCAAAGCACACCATAAATTTATATGAAGCTTACTCAACCTGTAAGCTTACTTACATTTATAATGACCACTGACAAGATAAAGATCCCCTATTCACATCAGGACTACAAGATACCAGGTACTTTCAGCTGCATCACTTCTAATATGGTGTACTTAATTATTTGTACTAAATGTCCAACTGGGGGTCTGTATATAGGTGAGACAGGGCAGAAACTGAGAACAAGGATGAACTCTCATCGCCATACAATAAGAGAAAAAAGAATGGATCTACCTGTGGAAATACATTTTTTGTCTCCCTGATCATAGCATTATGGACATGAAATTACTTGTATTAAAAGGGAACTTCAAATCTCAGAGAGACAGAAGAGTGTGGGAATATAAGATGATGATGACCTTTGACACTGTCAGTGCAGGAATGAATCTGTCGCATGGATGTATGTATTTTTACACCAATTAAGGAATTTGCTCCTCAGACCATTACGGTCATCACAAAATAGAAGCAGACCCCAATTAAAGGACAATAAAACATTCACACTCCTTATCTATGAACTGTTCCAATATTTATGGACATAACTGTTTATCACTCACATAATGGTAGTTCTGCTTCACGTTACCTGTCTTATCTATGGCATTTTTCTGTGCTGTGTTGTGCATAAATATGCGATTGTTCAGAATTTCTATTAGTCTATGCCTAATGAAGAGACTGGAGTATTCTCGAAAGCTTGCAATTTGTTACCATCTTTTCAGTTAGCCATTAAAAGGTATCAACCACTGAGGACTTTCAATTCTAAATATTTTTTTATGAAGCTTACTAGACACATATAGCCATCTGAGTCAGTTTAAAATGAAGTCACTAGAGGTCTCAAGGCAAATTGTTAAATGCATCAAGGACCACAGTAAAGAAAGGGGCCTATAAGGGAATGGAGGAGGGTTTTGCTCTGAATACTGGACTGGCTGAGATAAACATACATGCCAACTGCCCCAAATTTGCCATGGCCATTCAGAGTTCTCGAATACAGTTGGAGCAAATTTGCAATGTCTCAAGCCAAAAGGCGTGGGGTTTACACAAATACCACCCACAAATGTGATTTTTTTTTAGCGGGATTATAAATATCCCAGTTGGGACAAGAGAATGGGACTAAAGCATTTGTCATTGCTGTTAGGGGTCGAGTTCCTGCCTCTGCACAGGGGGAATCTCAGGCCATCTCCGCTGCGGTCTCCCATTCTTCTCCTGCCACAGTGGAACCTGCTCAGCGGAGACTGTTATGATCCGGTGACCAAGGAACTGCATGAGAACTTTCACTGGAGAAAGTGGCCACTGTACTGACCACAATCCTGAACTTAACACCGCAACTAGAAGTAGCCGTGGAGTGTACCTAACACACCTAGACACCTCGTCACAGCCAGAGAACTAAATACCCCTAAAGATGGAAATAGGAATACTATCTTGCCTCAGAGAAAATCTCCAAAGGATAGACAGCCCCCCACAAATATTGGCGGTGAGTCGGAGAGGAAAAAACATACACAGGCAGAAAAACAGGATTAGCACAGGAGGCCACTCTAGCTAGATAGGACAGGATAGGAGAGAGTTCTGTGCGGTCAGTAAAAAACCCTTCAAAACATCCACAGCAGAATATACAAAAACTTCCTACATCTACTAAAAGATGCAGGAGCGTATATCTGCAACTCCAGTGAATCCTACAATCAGAGCAGGAATAAAACTGAAACAAGCACACCGGCAGTGTGCCACAGAAACAAAAACCAAACACTTATCTTTGCTGAAATTGGCAGCGAGCAGGAGAAGTCAGAAAGTGATCCAACACTTCACAAGAAACATTGACAACTGGCAGGGACTAAAGAGTCGAGCAAAGCTAAATACCCCAGTCAGCCTTGCAATTAGCGGATACACCTGTCCAATCCTGCAGTCCAGGCACAACTGCATTACCATTGATATGGAAATTTGGGTTGGATAAATCTACCCGTGTGTGCTGCGGCCGCTCCCAATTATTTCTGAGCCCTTAAAGAATGAGTCTGACACGTGGTGACAGCTTGACATTCAATCAAAGACTGGCCATTTATTTCCTGATACATAGTTTTTATAATAGCATATAGAAAGGTGTGGTTGGGGCGGTTAGTTAATTAACATACAATTCAGTTATTGGTTATCTGATATATATGGAATATTGTGATTAATGCTCATATGACTGCTGATTATGCAACTAAAATGTAGCTCTCTGTATGTAGGGCAAAGTTGAGGCATCTGACCAGGACTCAGTTGAGACAACTCATCAGCACTTAATACATCTGGAGTTCTTCTGCTTTTTGGGTGGAAAACACCGAACAGTCTGTCTGGCTTATATTAGTTTATGTCAGCCATTTTAAGCAATTGATTATAAAGTAGCTGAGTAGATAGATATATATATTTGCTTTGTGTAAGTATATGTGATTTAAAGGAATATACATGCAAGTGAGATCTACATGATATAAATATTTCTATCACAAGCCCCCCTTAGATATCACTTGCCCTAAGCCTAGCCTCCTGTCCCAAAGCGCTGCAACTCTTTTGTGCTGCCGGCGATCCGACGCAATCCTAGTGTCTATGCCCTACACCGTACAGTCTTTCGCAATGAGCGATCAGGAGATCTGTCCCTAAATGGGGGTAGAAATATACATGGTCTCATATTGGCGACTCTGTGCGATCAGTTCCACATATTCGTCGTCATCAGGATTGGAGGAGCCATCAGGTGGGTGAATCTGAATTCGGATAGGTTCGTCCAGGAGGAGATGCGGCATCAGGTTTGTTGTTTCCTTGACTGTCTTTTCCATCATCAGGATCATTCTGGCTTAGGCGTATCTTCTGGTACGGGAGCCTTCTTGCAGTGTGATGCGTGGATCTAAGTGGGCCTTCCCTCTAGTTTCACAGAGGTTGGTGTCTTTAGCAGCACTTGGAAGGGACCGTCAAATCTGGGGTCGAGCGATCTCCTCACAAACTTCTTCACCAACACCCAGTCTCCTGGTTTCAGGGAGTGTGAACCAGGTACCGATCCTGGATCTGGTAATGAAGAGAAAACTCGAGAATGGATGTTAGCAAGTTTCTTGGTGAGTTCAATTACATAACCAGACAAAGTATCATATTGCATTGTCAACTGCTGAGGGAAGAATACCCCTAACCGAGGGCTGGACCCAAACAGAATCTCATGAGGTGACAGGTTTTCTGGGCCCCGGGGAGTGTGCCTGACACTAAACAGTGCAATGGGAAGTGTTTTGTGCCATGGTTTGCGTTTCTCTTGGGCAACTTTTAACATCCTGTTTTTGAGTATCCCATTCAGTCTTTCTACTTTCCCGCTACTCTGGGGGTGGTAGGGAGTGTGTAGGCCTAAGTCTGACCCTACTGCTGACCAGATCTCCCTTGTGAGGTTTGCTGTGAATGCGGGCCCCTGATCACTCTCTATCACTTCTGGGACCCCGTATCTTCACACGATCTCCGAGAGTAGCTTCTTTGCAGTAGTCTTTGCTGACTGATTCCTTCGTCAGCGCTATCAGTTCTGCTTCTTGGGCTGACAGGCTAGGTGGCAGACTCCTGGACCAGAGGATTTCTTGATTGCTGGTCACTGCACATCCCGTGTGAAATCTTCCTTCATCATCTGCAAATCTGGAGCCATCTACATAGAGGATCAACTCTGGGTTGGCCAGTGGCTCTTCTGCCACATTGGGTAGTCCTGCTGTTTCCTGTTGCATGATGCTGAAACAATCATGATCATCTTGTCGGAGCAAATCCAGATCCTTGTGGAAGGTATCATGCAGATTTTGATCTGGAAGATTCGTATCTGTATCCCCCTTGGGAGTGGGAGTAGAGTGGCTGGATTGAGGACTGTACATCTGGAGATGGTGACGTTGTCAGGCAGTAGTAGTAAGCACTGTAGACGAAGATGTCTTGCGGTGGAGAGATGTTTTGGCTGGGTTTGATTGAGAATTGCTGAGATGTCATGTGGAGCCAGGATTTCCAGTGGATGTCCAAGAATGATGTCAGCTGTTTTGTCCAGGAGGGCGTGTGCTGCAAATACTGCTCTCATGCAGGAGGGGGCTCCCCTTGCAACTGGATCCAGGCGAGCTGAAAAATAGCCTAGAGGTCTCTGTCTTCCCCGTGAGTCTGTGTCAGGACTCCAGTAGCATGGCCTTCTTTCTCCATCAGGTAGAGACGGAATGGCTTCTCGTAGTCAGGTAGGCCTAGCGCTGGCGCTGAGACTACTCAGTCTTTTAGCTTCTTGAACGAACTGAAGGCCACATCTGTTAGCAGGAACGGGGTTACGTTAACGCAGTCATACAGAGGTTGCATTAGGACTGAGGCATCAGGGATCCAGGTTCTGCAGTACGATACTAGACCAAGAAAAGCTTGTAGTGCCTTTGGAGATGTTGGGGGAGCCATCCTCTCCACTGTGGTCTTCCGGTCATCTGTCAGGTGTTTAGTCTGGTGAGCAATGCAGTGCCCAAGGAATGTAACTCGCTTCAGACACCACTGGACTTTGTTTTGGCTGGGTTTGATTGAGAATTGCTGAGATGTCATGTGGAGCCAGGATTTCCAGTGGATGTCCAAGAATGATGTCAGCTGTTTTGTCCAGGAGGGCGTGTGCTGCAAATACTGCTCTCATGCAGGAGGGGGCTCCCCTTGCAACTGGATCCAGGCGAGCTGAAAAATAGCCTAGAGGTCTCTGTCTTCCCCGTGAGTCTGTGTCAGGACTCCAGTAGCATGGCCTTCTTTCTCCATCAGGTAGAGACGGAATGGCTTCTCGTAGTCAGGTAGGCCTAGCGCTGGCGCTGAGACTACTGAGTCTTTTAGCTTCTTGAACGAACTGAAGGCCACATCTGTTAGCAGGAATGGGGTTACGTTAACGCAGTCATACAGAGGTTGCATTAGGACTGAGGCATCAGGGATCCAGGTTCTGCAGTACGATACTAGACCAAGAAAAGCTTGTAGTGCCTTTGGAGATGTTGGGGGAGCCATCCTCTCCACTGTGGTCTTCCGGTCATCTGTCAAGTGTTTAGTCTGGTGAGCAATGCAGTGCCCAAGGAATGTAACTCGCTTCAGACACCACTGGACTTTGTTCTTCGAGACCTTGCAGTGTTGTTTCGCCAGGTAGAGTAGGAGAGACACGGAATGTGCTTTACACGTGTCAAAGTCAACTGCACAAAGGAGTAGATCGTCCACGTATTGTAGCAGGGTCACTTCTGCATGTTCTGTGATCCAGTTGGCGAGAACTGTGGACATTGCTTTGGTGAATTGCGAGGGGCTGTTCTGGGCCCCCTGGGGCATCACCGCCCATGTGTACTGTGCCCCCTGATGCGTGAAGGCAAACAGGAACTGATCATCTGGATGGAGGGGAACACTGAAGAAAGCATTTGCCAGGTCGATCACCGTGAACACTGTTGCTGTGGAAGGCACATTTGAGAGCAGGGTGTGTGGATTCGGCACAATTGGAGTTTCAAATACTGTAGCGTCATTCACCGCTCTTAGGTCATGTACCATTCTGAACTTGGCTGGCTCTCCTTTTACAGTCTTTTTCTTGACAGGGAAAAGCGGGATATTGCAAGGAGAGGTGCAGGGGACAACGACCCCTATTTCCAGGAACACCTTCAATTGGTCTGAGACGGCTTGACTCTGTGCGATGGACAAGGGATACTGGGCCTTACGAGGATATGGAGTACCTGGCTTGAGCGATACCCGCACCGGGGCAACCTGAAGTTTTCCCACATCTTGGGGTCCCTTAGACCATAGACTTTCTGGTACTACGTCCAGTACCTCCTTGGGTAGGCCTTCATGGGTTGTTTGAGGTTCCTGTAAGGCTGCCAGCATGACTGACTCTTCCTGGGTCAGAGGTGAAGAAAGGGTCACGGTCCCATCTTCCTGGAACACTATGGTTGCTTTTAGTTTCTGTAGAAGGTCTGCCCCCAGTAGGTTGAGTGGGCAGGTTCTTGACACCACAAACTGGGATAGGATAGAGTGTCCTGGCTGAGTGCACACGCTCAGAGGCTTTGTAAGCTGAGAATTTCTGACTTGACCGTCGATGCCTACGCAAGACACAGAGGATTTTGATAGGCAGGTAGGGTCAGGGAGTTCCACATGTCTCATCACACTTCTGGCTGCACCAGTGTCCACAAGAAAAGACCTGACAACGCCATCCACTTTCAGGGTAATTTGAGGGGTTGGTCCTGCTGAAGGGGTTTTGCATGTCAGGAGCGTGGTGTCTTGCGGACCTGGCTTGCCCCTGTCCTATGGATTGGGCGCTTCACTGTCCACCTTGTCTGCTCCTCGGCTTGCTCCTCTGGGCAGGGTCTTGGGTTGTGATGGAGCTCTGCACCGGCTCTGGTAATGACCCAATTTGCCGCAGTTGAAACATCTGACGTTCCTTCTGTCTCGGTATTGCGGTGGCTCTTCAGAGTCTATGGCCGCCATAAGGGGTGTTGTCTTCCGCACTCCTGGTTGGGACTCAATCCCTTTGGCTACGGTGAGCAGGGTGTCCATTGCTATTGACCTGTACTCGGGTCTAGCCACTATCAGTGGCTTCTTGATTGGTTCTCTGAGTCCATGCACAAAGGCCTGTGCCAACATCTGCCTGTGTATCTGATCATGAATGGTGAAGCCCAGGTCCTGGAAAACCTGCATTACTCTGCCATGAAACTTCTCCACAGTCTCTGTCTTCTCCTGACTCATGTCATGTAAGCTGAGGGCCTGTCCGGCCAGCCTGCCTTTGGCCCACTCTCTGAGTTGTTCAATCAGCTTCGGCCCTGACTCCCAGGCATGTACGTCTAAATCTGCTGAAAGCTTGAAGTGTTCTTTCATGATTGGCCAGAAGGCATCACCTGCCTTTATCTCCATCACTGCCCACAGATCATTCCAGGTGGCTGCATATGTGCGCTGGTTCTGCTGCATTCTTCTGTAGAATGGCATGGGGTGCATCTCTGGATCTGGAAGATTGTTGAGGATACTGGTCACCTGACTTGGGGTGAAGTGCACATAGTGTAATGGTGGTGCTTCTATCTGCCCCTGTCTCCTAGGTGCCCATGGGTTTTTCTTTCTAGTACTGGGTAGCATGTATGAAGTCCCCTCTTCATCCTCATCAGAGAAATAGTTGTGATAGAGTGCACTGGGGTCATGCAGTGGCTGATAAGCGGTCTTGGATATTGTCTTTTTGTGAGAGGATGTGTCCCCACCCTGCTGAGGCTGTGGAGGATTATAGTTCCATTGTGGTGTGAATGTTGGCTGCTCTGACCGGGGATACTGATCACCATCTGATGGTGATGCCTGTCTCCCCCCCCCCTGTCCCCGTACCTGAGCTGCCTGCTGCTGGGTTTGCCTGGGGGAAGCCTGCTGCGGCTTGGGGGGTGCCTTCTACTGGGGGATCTCCACCCTCCTCCCCCGATACCATGACTGTCAGTGGCTGGGCTGTATTGGGAACATAGAATGTGTCTTGTGCTGTGAGCACTGGATACAGAGACACCACACTGCCTGGGCTCGGCACCTGCCTGACAGGCAGCAGATCAGGAGAAGGAGAGTGTGACACAGAGTAAGGAAAAGATGGGTGATTTAGAGGAAGGGGAGAGTGCTTCAGAGAGAGAGAGAGAGGAGGAGATGAAAAGTGTGAAGGAGGTGGGTGTGGTGTAGGAGGAGGAGGTGAAGAAGAAGAAGAAGAAGGAGGTGTGTGTGGTGTAGGAGGAGGAGGTGCAGAATAATGAGAAGGGTGAGGAAGAGAAAGAGGAGGAGAAAGAGGTGGAGATGAAAGAGGAGGAGGAGAGGGCAGTGCAGAAGACGGAGAGGAAAAAGATGGAGGAGAAAGACAAGAAGAGAATTCCTTCTTCTTTGATGCAGCCCGTGCCGGCATTGTCAGAGTAACAGTGCCATCTCCCTGTACCAAGTTTGGGCGGGGCGCACCACATGCTGAGCAAGTCTCCCTGTGCAATGGATTCTGCTGGGTGCAGACTGCACACACCCAATATTTTTCATCCCCATATGGGGGAGGTGCTGATGGTTTAACACCTTTCCCTACTTTGTACACATAAAAATCACTTCCTGACTCCTTCACATATCTTTCAGTGCTCCCTAGACGTTGTAAGTCTGTAGCCACCTTATACCATGTTGTTGCAGTGGGCAGCAAGTTAGTATCAACTAGCTTTCCTTTCTTTCTTTTTAAGACATCATGCCACTCTGCCTTCCTGGTGGATTTCACATACTTTCATGAGCTGCCTGTAATTCTTCACATATCTGACACCTTCATGCTCCGCTACTATTTGAGGAGCCGTTTTCTCATCAGGAAGCAAAAGGCTCTCCTGTTGCTTGCCCAAATTATTCCCCATTGCAAAAAGAAAAAAAGAAATAAAAAACACAACAATAAAAATCTCAAGTAGGTAAGTATATAAAAACACGAAAAGTAGAAGAAAAAGGGAGCTTTCAAAAAAATTGATGCAAGATGTTGAAATCAAAACATAAAAGAACCATAAAAAAACTGGGTACACGATCCAAAACTCAGGATCTTCACAGAGAAGGAAGAAAAATAAATAAATAAAAACCCCTTTTAAACAAAAAAGGTGAAGAGGCAGAAAAGAAAAGAAACTTTGAAAAACTTATAAAAAGTCTAAAAACTTAAAAAAAATGCAACAAAAAACAGAAAATAAAATAAAATTAAAACGGCTTCTCCTCTCCCCCCTCTTTTTTTTTTTTTTCTGTACGCTGCGCTCAAATGCAGTCAGAGACACACTTCCCCTTTTTTACCAGCAGCTGCTGTTATACCAAAAATCACGTATGTCACAGCAAAAATGATAGATATCATTTAGTTTCAACTCTTCAAATAAATGTCATATATATGCAAAAACAGAAAACTTAGCAACAAAAAAGAATAGAAAAAAGGACAAAAAAAAAACGGTTGTGACCGTGTGATTTACAATGCATATATTTCTCCTAACTGCATGGAGGAGGGGAAGTTCTAAATAGAGAACAGACAGGGAGAGAGAAGAGAAAAAAAAAACTTATTTTTCGATTCTACGCAGTTAAGCGACAGTACGTGACATTAACAGACAAAGAACATTGACATCCAGGAGATTCGATACCCTCTTTATTATTTTGTGACACGTGCAGGAAACTCTGGGAAACAGACTACTGCCAATCGCACTGAGCACACCTATGCCCGGGCCGCCTGAGTGAGAAACACAACAGGTGGGATTTCTACCACCCCGTTCCAACCTATCTAACTAGATAGTCGGCACTACGGGAATCTGCAGTAGCCCTCTAAGTTATCACTACCCGTGCCTGGAGCCTGGGGTCAGCTGCCCCGGGATTAACTATCTCTCCTATGCACGGGAATCCTGCAATAACTTATCGAGCGATTTGACCTCCTGCGGTCTGTTACCCAGCAACCACAAACAGTCACTGTTCCTTGCTTCTCCCGGATGTTACACAAACACAGAACATATACACGGCACACAGCAGACACCTCGACTTATATCCCAGGGTTTAGGTTCAGGCTCGGACTTTCTACACTACCTGGGAATGCGGTGGTGACCACACCTGACCGGCTAAAGGTACAGACCCGGACTGGGCACAGGGGACATTCAGGTAAGATGATAGAATTTTCTTACCTTACTCTGATGGAGCTGCAGTCTCCGTCCCGTGGGCCAAGGCCGTGGCCCGCACCCTCGTCTGTGCGGTCAGCCGGATCCCCTCCTGTGATATCTTCGTCTGGCCTCGCAGGGGCGCCATTTGTTATGGAAATTTGGGTTGGATAAATCTACCCGTGTGTGCTGCGGCCGCTCCCAATTATTTCTGAGCCCTTAAAGAATGAGTCTGACACGTGGTGACAGCTTGACATTCAATCAAAGACTGGCCATTTATTTCCTGATACATAGTTTTTATAATAGCATATAGAAAGGTGTGGTTGGGGTGGTTAGTTAATTAACATACAATTCAGTTATTAGTTATCTGATATATATGGAATATTGTGATTAATGCTCATATGACTGCTGATTATGCAACTAAAATGTAGCTCTCTGTATGTAGGGCAAAGTTGAGGCATCTGACCAGGACTCAGTTGAGACAACTCATCAGCACTTAATACATCTGGAGTTCTGCTTTTTGGGTGGAAAACACCGAACAGTCTGTCTGGCTTATATTACTTTATGTCAGCCATTTTAAGCAACTGATTATAAAGTAGCTGAGTAGATAGACATATATATATTTGCTTTGTGTAAGTATATGTGATTTAAAGGAATATACATGCAAGTGAGATCTACATGATATAAATATTTCTATCACACCATCTACAACCACAGGAGGGAGCCCAAAAGCAGAATTCACAACAGGAGACGTCGATCCCAGCGTCTCGCTCAGTCTGACTCTGTGCTAAGAATTACTGCTGCATTTCCTGCTTCTGCCATTGAAGTCAGTGCTGGGCAGCGGCGAGCAGACACTTCTGGGACTAAGTCCTGCTTTTCACGTTCTGAGCATGCCCAGAGTAAGATCTCTCAGTGGAGATCGAGGGTCACATGATCAGATACTGCAGCTAGGTCATTGGTCCTTCTTGGAAGGTCCTATCGGTGCTAGGACTGAGTCCTGCTTTGCACTCTGAGCATGCCCAGGGCAAGATCTCTCAGTGGAGATCTGGGGTCACATGCTCAGGTACTGCAGCAACTCCATTTGTCCTTCTTTGAAGGTCCTAAACGTGCTGCAACTACTTAAGGCTCGCATGGCCGCACGGCCATGCGCTTTTATTGACAATTGTAATCGTGTGTGTGTTGATGAGTGCAAGTCTTTCCTTAAAAAACCCATCCCTTGTGTATGACTGTTCGCGAAAGGTGTATGGCTGCAATCTAGCGCTCGGCTGAACTCACAGCATTTAAACACGAAACAGCGCCTACTGCTGTGACCGCCAGTGCGGTGCCACGCGCCATTTGAGTGCTTCTTTAACCCAAGTCAGGGAGGTTAGTGGCGTCCGCCAGTACGGCACAGTTCGCACTCTCGTGCTATTTAATTATTAGTTTTGTTACGTGTGGTACTGCGGCCCTGTGACCCAACAGGGTTCGCTTCCTTCACACAGGGTGATGTTAACCCATGTGTGTATTCACATTGTATCGCCATATCGTCCGTCTCTACTAGCAGCAGGGTTTTCACCTGCACGGTGGACCTCAGACTGCGAACGCACCTAATACTATTTCATCTTAAACTTGGTGCGTTCCGCCAGTCCTAACAATTGCTATGAACAGTATTAGAAACCACTGTATGCAACTGCTGATGTAGAAAGTTGATCCGTGCTCGCTTTTTATGAAGCAATCATCGGCAGTGTTCAAACTGCACGTGGGCAAACAAATAATACTATAATTATAATTATAGTATAATTTTACATATAACATGTGTAAAATTGCATATATAAGTTTACATTATTCAATTATTTTTATTAGCTGACACGTGAACATTTGCTTATTTGTATTCAATGCCAGCAATGATTGAGCACAAGTTTTCTTATGAATTCTCATTTTGCCTATCAAAGCTTGTGTAAAGGTCTTCATTATTATATATGAACTATAGATGCACAGTGAGATCATAATTATGCATCTGTGCTTGCGCCACCCCTTTATGGGAAGAAGATCAGCACCAGGAGTAATGGTACCAGAGTGAGATTTTCAGTGGGAAGACCATTCATTCAAACAATAATTTGCTAATCAGGGAACAAAAGATGGTGACAGTGGAGGTGAGCTTTGGAAAGATGACAATGCAAGGCCAAGCCCCCTGCACTTGTGGCTAATTAGCATAAAATTGAATAAAGGATTACAATGAAACAAGAATGTTATAAAAACGAACATGTAGATTTATTTTGAATTACAGCAACCAAACTTAGATGTATTTGGTTTGTGGTAGGAAAACCTGCTGACAGGTTCCCTTTAATATATACATTTTTCAATCTAAATAACATTTCACATATATTCCTACAAAGTAGCTGCTATGAAAGCTTATTATTATGTGGACCTTGCTGTGGACAAGGATTAGCATCAATTCAATTTTCTTTTCATATTTGTTATTTTGGTGCAGAGGCAGGAAAGTCATTCTAGAAAGGTTGCTGAATGCTATCATATGACTTAGATGTATTCACTGATTTATGCAGTATTTATGAGCAGGTTGAAATCAGTTTGCCTACCTTATTTTAAAAGTGACAGGTCTTGTTGCTTTCTAGCAAAGGTTTAACATAGTTTTGTCAAAATTGCAAGTTATCCCCTATCCAAGTGATAGGGGATAACTTGCTGATCACTAAGAGTCTGAATGTTGGGACCCTAAACAACCTTTACAATGGGGCCCCTTACTAGCTCAAGAATACCAGCTGGCAGCTTTAGTTTGGCTGGATGTAAAAAATGGGGAGACCCCGCACCATTTTTTAAATTGTTTATTTAAATAATTAAAAAAAACTGCATGGGGACCCATCTATTCTTGATAACCAGCCTTGCTATAGCTGACAACTGAGGTTTGCAGCCCACAGCTGTCAGTTTTTCCATGGCTGGTTATCAAAAATACAGGTTACCCCACGTCAATTTTTCTTCTTCATTATTTATTTATAGCATAATTGATGACACTTTTCCTGTTGTTTGCCCCTAATTTGACCTCAATTTAAGATTGGTACCACGGGGATACCGAGACAGAGAGGGGCCAGAAGACCACGGTGTCTGGTTTCACGAACTCTTGCACTAGTTAGAAGTACTTCACCATTGAATTAAAAAGTTCAGATTTTTTCTTTGCTAGTAATGCAAGAGTTAATTAGTTCAGTTGAAGCTCTTGGAATTTCTCGCTTGAATGGTCTCTGTTCAGTGTTGGCCACTTACGGATTATTATTATTATTTATTTATATAGCACCATTAGTTCCATGGTGCTGTACATGACATTGGGTTACACCAAAATACAAATATCACTTACGGTAAACAAAACTAACAATAACAGACTGATACAGAGGGGAGGTGCCCCTGCCCTTGCTGGCTTACATTCTACAGGATTGTGGGGAAAAAGACAGTAGGTGGGGGGTTGTGATAGCTCCGATGGTGTTGAGGTGGTTGTGTGGTCATTACAGGTTGTAAGCTTCTTTGAAGAGATGGGTTTTCAGGTTCCGTTTGAAGGATCCAAATGTGGCAGATAACAGGAAGTGTTGGGGCACAGAATTCCAGATGATGGGGGATATTCGGGGGAAGTCTTGAAGGCAATTGGGTGAGGAGCAAATAAGCGTGCAGGAGAGACGGAGGTCTTGGGAGGATCGGAGATTACGTGAGTGAAGATATTGAGAGATTAGTTCGGAAATATACGGTTATGGCTTTTTAGGTCAGTGTTAGTAGTTAAACTGGATATGCTGGGAAATTGGGAGCCAGTGAAGGGATTTGCAAAGAGGGGAAGCAGGAGTGTAGCGAGGAGAGAGAGTAACTAGTCGGATAGCAGAGTTAAGGACGGACTGGAGGGGTGCGAGAGTGTTAGAGGGTAGGCCACAAAGGAGGATGTTGCAGTAGTCAAGGCATGCACAAGCATTTTGGTAGAGTGAGGGTTGTGGAAAGGACGAATTCTGGAAATATTTTTGAGTTGGAGGGGACAGGAGGTGGCGAGATCTTGGATGTGCAGCTTAAAGGACAGGCAGAGTCAAGGGTTACTCCGAAGCAGTGGATTACCGGGATGGTGGAAAGTGTGAATCCATTTATTGTGATAGATAGATCAAGTAGGGAAGGTGTGCAAGAGGAGGAAAGATAATTAGTTCAGTTTTGTCCACATTGAGCTTGAGGAAGCGAAAGGAGAAGAAGGTGGATATGGCTGGTAGACACTCTGGGATTCTGGAGAGCAGAGAGGTGACATCTGGGCCAGAGAGGTAGATCTGAGCGGCATAGGCATATAGATGGTACTGGAAGCCATAGGACTTTATGAGTTGTCCCAGGCCAATGGTATAGATTGAGAAGAGAAGAGGTCCTAGGACATAGCCTTGAGGGACACCAACAGAGATGGGGTGACATGAAGAGGTAGTATGGGAGTAGGAAATGCTAAATGTGCAGTTGGTAAGGTATGAGAAGATCCAGGATAGGGCGATGTCTTTGACACCAAAGGAAGATAGGATCTGCAGTAGGAGGCAGTGGTCAACTATGTTGAAGGCAGAGGACAGGTCTAGAAGGTCTAAAAGTCCAAACACCATTGTTACAATTGGTTTCTTCAAAGCCCTTTTTTCTGGGTTCCAGTGCTTCATTCACAGAATTGCTGAGGGTCCCAGAAGTTGGACCCAATCAATCAGCAAATTATGGTTAGGAAATAGTTTGCACTTTTGGGAAAAATCCCTGAAGGAACCACAAGGATCAAAGGAACCCTAGTTTGCAATGCCTGTACTAAGGCAATTAGGGTCAATCTTTTAGTATGGCTTAGTCCCTGGATATTAAACTATGTTTTTCTCTGACACGCAGTAGTGTTTCAGAGTTAAACATATGGCTGAAAACATACAGCCAATGTCCGATATTTGCTGCCCTTGGATCGAGCAGCATGTTTCTGCTGTCAGGTTCCATAATTCGCTCATTTTTTGGCCCCACGGTATACCACAGTCAAAAATCTACTCTAAAAATGAGCTGGAGAAGATTTCAGCAATAGTTTTTGCCAATTTCTAGCATAAATCGGTTTGACTTCACTTTTTAAAAACTTGTCAGAGCTGTCACAAGACACCCAAAATCAAAACATTTCTGCATAACTGTATTTTCTAAAAATATTTCTAACTTTTATATGCCAGGAAAGTTTTGGAACGTGCTAGATGAATTCCCCTAATATGAGCAGCATAGTAATAAGGGAATCCTGTTCTGAGCTGTGTTCCATTACTATATTTTCAAAATGCCACAATGTCAGTATAAATCCTTTTTTTTAAGTGCTAATTATAATTATGTCTGGAACCCGTATTTGTGAATACACAGTGCACCAGCTGCTAACCAGTTGGAAGTGAAAGGAAGGACACATAGCAGGAGAAAATAAGCCTGGAATTATTACTGGTTAATAATATTTCCAGGCATGAAGATAATATTTCCACTAGGTCAGAAAGAAAGATGGCTGAAGACATCTTCTCCATCTAGGACTAACATGAGATATGAGTTTTCCTACAGTTTTTCTTCACTATTCCATTATTACAATTTCATCATTTATGCCTTTTTAAACCAAGCACATTGGCATGATAAATTAATGAGATTCATTATCCACCCCCAAAATTTCTCAAGTCCCCACATGAAGGAGGAATGGACAGGATTCATGACATCATTCGTGGTATTCCTTTTTGAGTCACTTGGCATATATGGCTTACTGAGTAATTATCCTCATTATTCATCAGACGTTTGATGAGCAGTGATATTACGCTTTATTCCCACTCGTGCGGCCTATTTTGGGTAAATTGTTTATTTAGTACGCTACCGTAACGTAATATATACACTCCTCCATAGTCCAGGCAGGATTGGGATACATTGAAAATGTAAGGAGACTATTCCAGAAACCTGGTCATGATGTTCAGACTTTTTGTGTTTAAAATCTATTTTAACATCATGATTCAAATGACAGTAAATTACACTGAGTTCATAAGCATATTTCCATATAGAATATATTAAATAATACTGTCAATAAATGTCTGACAATTTCATATCAAGTATTAATTAATATGGAGGATGGAAGACGTAATATAATGTAATATATATGATCAAATTTGTTTGAGACAGAATTGAATTGAACCTTTTTTTTATTAAGATTTGCTTGAAAACAAATTTTGTTTGTTATTGATTTGGTGCAAATCAAGAAATATGGCCATTTAGATGGATTGCAGAGAATAGAGAAAGGGGTTAAAGTATAAAAAATAGGTAAGAGTAAAGGAAGTCCAG
The DNA here is from genome assembly GCF_032444005.1 of Ranitomeya imitator. Lineage (NCBI taxonomy): Eukaryota > Metazoa > Chordata > Amphibia > Anura > Dendrobatidae > Ranitomeya > Ranitomeya imitator. The sequence continues at coordinate 590,068,329 of NC_091286.1, read as the reverse complement.
CACAACCACCCATCCGTAAAACATTATTTCATTTTAATAATCCATTAAAATTAGAAAAAAAAAGTTGGTGAAGGAAATTTTAAAAACTCTTACGCGTTTCAAGCGGAACAACTGTCCTTAATAATAGCATGCTATGGACTTCATTATTAATAACGTGGACGTCCTTTCTCCTTACCTGTTTGTGCCGACTCTGCCACCAGGATACGACACCCTCCAGTCGATACATAGAGCAGAGTGGGCAAACTATTGGCAGGACTGGTGAGTTTTTTACTTTTTCAATTTAAAAAATGACATATTCACCTCGCCACCTCTGCTGGCTCCTTCCGGTCTCTTTTGGTTTTTATGTTGGGCAATGTCTTCTTCCATTTCTTACTTCATTTTATGGTGATGCTTCCTGCCCGGATTAGGTCTTGGGCAAAGCACGTCGTTATCACGGGGTGGGAAACTACAGCAGCAAAGCTGGTGAGTGGAGATGATATTAGTATATTTTTTATTTTAAACCACTATGATTATATTGCTATGGGGTCTGGATATTTTCTGAACAAAATCGAGCAAACCTTAAAATTTGGATTTTGGTAGATTTTCTCATCACTATAAATTAATTTAAAAAAAAAAGAATAAAAAACATGACTATAAATTTCGTAATGACTAAATGGGTTACGCCCGATCAAGGGACTATGAAGAATTCCCTCAATCTATCCACTTGGACTTAACTAATGTGCTTCCATTAGGAGCAACTGTGTGAATGACCGATATCACCCAATCCTCTCCATTAATTGTATCTGAATGCATGGCTTGGCTGTTTCCGTCAGCACCATAAAAATAAATAAAATGACAATGTCCATGCCTGACCCTCTTCAGATGAATTTGAGCCCCCAAGAATCATATAACAATGCAAAATTGTTACTATTGTAGTTTGTACAATTACATTATATAGGATTTACAGAGGTACCAAGAATTAACGGGGATCTGGCACTAGATTTTTGCTACCTCTTCTGAGAGCAACATAATGTAGGAAAGAAACCCTGATTCCGTGATATTTTACTTAGATAACTGGGTCCGGCAGTTGTGACACAACCAGTTTTTAGATGTACCATGAAGCAGAGATCAGAAAGCTTCCCTGACCTCACCACAGCTTTTAGTGTGTATTGTATATTGACAGTAAGCTGCTTATTAATGCTGGGGGTGTGGGTGGACCAATATGCACTCAATGTATTAAAACACTCATTGTATTGAACCACCACACAGCATAATAAGTGACACATCACTGAAATAAGTATATCAGCTTCTACCTTATGCTGTACTAAGATTACATAGAAAAATCCTGGTGACAGATTCCATTTAACACTAGGACTACTGGACTCGTGAACCCTGACTAGAACTACTGCAAGTAAGTAGTCAAAATGACTATACCAGTAGTCCTTCTGTATTATTGAAGGCTGCTATGATCAGGCCTAATCACACTCTGTTTCTCCAGTGTATTTGGTGTTTCCATCTGAATTTTTGAAAAAAAAAAGGATCCCAACAGAGCCACGCCCCGCTATAACACAAGCAAAGTTGAAATGACTTTTTTGTGCTCTATTCTGAAATTAAATGATTTTGAACTTTGAAGTCTTGTAGCAGCTGATAACTCCATTGAGAGATTTGCTTGGATCACATTTTTCAGGATTCAGATAGAATACCTGGACACACCTAAAACAAATTGGGAACAGGACCTTAGGAGGAATTTTAAAGGAATTGAGATTTAAAGCTGTGAGGATAAATCATCAATGTCAGATCAGTGTGGGCATGAATTGATATTGCACCTTCACTGATCAACTATTTTTAGCTCTGGAAGTGGATGAATTAAACTATGAGCATAAGGCCGGAGTCACACTAGTGAGAAATACGGATGAGTGCTATACGTTAAAAAATCGCATATCACTCGGACCAATGTTAATCTATGGGGCATCTCCCATCTTCCGTAGTTTTTTCGGCTGGGTTATACGTGCGGAGGAAATTGCAGCATGCTGTGATTGTCACTGAATTACATCCAAAATACGCCAATGAAAGTCTATGGGTGTGATAAAAACTCGCACACCACACGGACCATTAGTGTGACTTGCGAGAAATACACTGCGATGACCTATAGAAAAGCCGGCAATTCAGTGCGGTGTAATGTAAAATCACACTGACCGCTTAAAATAGAATAGATGTCTACACATAGTATAGGTAGATACATATATATACATTGCTCAAAAAAATAAAGGCAACACTTAAACAACAGAATATAACTCCAAGTAAATCAAACTTCTGTGAAATCAAACTGTCCACATGATGTTGTGGAAATAGAATAAACAACATATGTAAATTATTGGCAATTATCAAGATACACTCAATAAAGGAGTGGTTCTGCAGGTGGGGACCACAGACCACATCTCATTACCAATGCTTTCTGGCTGATGTTTTGGTCACTTTTGACTGTTGGTTGTGCTTTCACACTCATGGTAGCATGAGACGGACTCTACAACCCACACATGTGGCTTAGGTAGTGCAGGTCATCCAGGATGGCACATCAATGCGAGCTGTGGCAAGAAGGTTTGCTGTGTCTGTCAGCGTAGTGTCCAGAGGCTGGAGGAGCTACCAGGAGACTGGCTAGTACACCAGGAGATGTGGAGGGGGCCGTAGGAGGGCAACAACCCAATAGCAGGACTGCCACCTCAGCCTTTGTGCAAGGAGGAACAGGAGGAGCACTGCCAGAGCCCTGCAAAATGACCATCAGCAAGCCACAAATGTGCAGGAGTCTGCACAAACGGTTAGAAACCAACTCCATGAGGATGGTCTGAGTGCCTATTGTCCACAGGTGGGAGTTGTGCTCATAGCCCAACACCGTGCAAGATGCTTGGCATTTGCCACAGAACACCAGGATTGGCAAATTAGTCACTGGCACCCTGTGCTCTTCACAGATGAAAGAAGGTTCATACTGAGCACGTGTGACAGACGTGACAGAGTCTGGAGACGCCGTGAAGAGTGATCTGCTGCCTGCAACATCCTTTAGCATGACCGGTTTGGCAGTGGGTCAGTAATGGTGTGGTGTGGCATTTCTTTGGAGGGCGGCACAGCCCCCCATGTGCTCACCAGAGGTAGCCTGACTGCCATTAGGTACCGAGATGAGATCCTCAGACCCCTTGTGAGACCATATGCTGGTACAGTTGGCCCTGATTCCTCCTTATGCGGGACAATGCCAGACCTCATGTGGCTGGATTGTGTCAGCAGTTCCTGCAAGATGAAGACATTGAAGCTATGGACTGGCCCGCCCGTTCCCCAGACCTGAATCCGATTGAACACATCTGGGGCATCATGTCTCGCACGATCCACCAACGTCACATTGTAGTACAGACTGTCCAGGAGTTGGCGGATGCTTTAGTCCAGGTCTGGGAGGAGATCCCTCAGGAGACCATCTGCCGCCTCATCAGGAGCATGTCCAGGCATTGTAGGGATGTCATACAGGCACGTGGAGGCCACACACACTGCTGAGCATCATTTCCTTGTCTTGAGGCATTTCCACTAAAGTTGAATCAGCCTGTAACTTCATTTTCCACTTTGATTTTGAGCATCATTCCAACTCCAGACCTTCTTGGGATTTTAGTTGTCATTTACGTTAATTATTTTTAGGTTTTATTGTTCTCAACAGATTCCACTATGTAATGAATAAAGATTTACAACTGGAATATTTCATTTAGTGATAGCTAGGGTGTGGGATTTTAGTGTTCCCTCTATTTTTTAGAGCAGTGTATATATTATTATTATTATTTATTATGATTTATTGTTATAGCGCCATTTATTCCATGGTGCTTTATATGTGAGGAGGGGTATACATAATAAAAACAAGTACAATAATCTTAAACAACACAAGTCATAACTGGTACAGGAGGAGTGAGGACCCTGCCCGTGAAGGCTCACAATCTACAAGGGATGGGTGAGAATACAGTAGGTGAGGATAGAGCTGGTAATGCAGTGGTATATATATAGACTATATATGCTTGCACGAATATTTGAGGCCATGGATCCATTATATGTCCATTATGCAAGCAGGTGAGAAATTCTCGACATACGGATGTCACACGGATACTTTAATGAGAAAAAAATCGCATCCTCGCATTGCACACGAATGACATACAGATCACTGTTGGGGAACATTTCTGCGAATCTCAGCCGTGAAAAACGGACTGTTTTTTTATACGTTGTGTGTGACTCCTGCTTTACAGCGCAGCTTTATTCACTGTGTAGTGCATCAATAATCACCACTGGAATAGGGTCAGGCACTAAATAGGTCATAAGACTCACTGACTGGCCATAGCACCGGCCTGCTGAATTATCCACTTACGACAATGGCACTAAACCCAGCAAATATACCTTAGAGAAGAGATGGCACTCTGCGGACTTGTAAAAAATCTTATTTATTTCATGAAGATTAAAAACATGGATGTGGGGGAGCTGGTACAGTAGTGGACGATAACCGTTTCGCGGGACCCGTTAAAGTGTAAGAAATAAGCGAAACGGCCGTCGTTCACCACTGAACCAGCTCCCCCGCATCCATCCATGTTTTTAATCTTCATGAAATAAATAAGATTTTTTTTGGCCAGATCGCAGAGTGCCATCTCTTCACTACGTCTTTTGGATTCCACATTCCTCACTTATTCAGGCAATTCATGAGCTGGAACTCGGCATCCTGAATGTCTTATCGACTGAAGAGCACAAAAGAAATAATTTTTCTGCAAATTTCAGAGTTTATTGTGAAATACCAGATTAAAAGTGATTGGAGCTACGTTATACATAGCAGGGCGGGAACATTATGTGATAACTAGTGTTGAGCATTCCGATACCGCAAGTATCGGGTATCGGCCGATATTTGCGGTATCGGAATTCCGATACCGAATTCCGATACTTCCCGCGTATCGGATACCGGAATCGGAAGTTCCCAGAATTCAAATTGAACGCAGCAGCCAATGAGGAATGAATGAAAGTGTGGGCACATCCTGTTTAGCATGGTGGGCATGTAAGTACTGGCAAGGCTTGGATTGGCTGCTGAAATGATGTCACTCTGCACTATAAAAAAGCGCTGCCGCCATTTTGCGCTCACTCTGCTGTGATTTCAGTTAGGGACAGGACGCTGTGTTCTAACTGAGGGCCAGTTGAGCTAGCTAATTGCTTTATTTTCCTTTCCAAAGGCTAATTTAGCAAAACGCTGTGTGTTCTTCACTGTTCACCTTGCTCTTGCCTTGCAGCGCTGTTTTAACAGCGTTCTGCAAGGTCTCTGTGTGTGTGTGTGTGCAGCTCACTCTGTAGTCTGTGTGCAGCCATATACCCGGTTGTATTCAGCTCAGGGGGGGTTCACACTGCCTCACACAGTTGTTCTTTTTTGCTCTTAGTGCAGCCTGCTGCACATTTTTTCTCAAATTTCCTATTAGTGTTTTTCCACCAGTCTCCAGCTCTATTGTGGAAAAACACTACATAGGATAACCTAGAGGGGGGTTTTTGGGCCTTGCAGCGCCGTTTACGGCTGTCTGCACGGTCTCCGTGTGAGCCCAGCTCGCCCTGTAGTCTGTGTGCAGCCATAGCCGGTTGGATTCAGCTCAGGGTTCGTTACTGGCTCATACCTTGAGAAAAATTTTCCTTTTTTTCAAATAGTGCAGCCTGTTTAAAATTTGAAAAAAAAAATTCCTATTAGTGTCTTTCCACTCGTATCCAGCTAAATAGTGGAAAAACACTATATAGGATAACCTAGAGGAGGGTTTTTTGGCCTTGCAGCGCCGTTTACGGCTGTCTGCACGGTCTCCGTGTGAGCCCAGCTCGCCCTGTAGTCTGTGTGCAGCCATAGCCGGTTGGATTCAGCTCAGGGTTCGTTACTGGCTCATACCTTGAGAAAAATTTTCCTTTTTTTCAAATAGTGCAGCCTGTTTAAAATTTGAAAAAAAAAATTCCTATTAGTGTCTTTCCACTCGTATCCAGCTAAATAGTGGAAAAACACTATATAGGATAACCTAGAGGAGGGTTTTTTGGCCTTGCAGCGCCGTTTACGGCTGTCTGCACGGTCTCCGTGTGAGCCCAGCTCGCCCTGTAGTCTGTGTGCAGCCATAGCCGGTTGGATTCAGCTCAGGGTGCGTTACTGCCTCATACCTTGAAAAACAATTTCCTTTTTTTCAAATAGTGCAGCCAGTTTAAAATTTGAAAAAAAAAATTCCTATTAGTGTCTTTCCACTTGTATCCAGCTAAATAGTGGAAAAACACTATATAGGATAACCTAGAGGAGGGTTTCTTGGCCTTGCAGCGCCGTTTACGGCTGTCTGCACGGTCTCCGTGTGATTTAAACTAGCTCTGTAGCCCGATCTGCACCAAAAAAAAGGTTAAGTTCACCAAACACAACTTACACTTGTGTAGGCCACATTTGAAAAATAATAAAGTTTAGTCCACAATTTACAACATTAGTGTTTCTTACACCTGTTAGGAGGAGCATTACAGGAATAAGCACACTAAGGCCTTAGTACTTTTCTGCTTATCTTTATCTGTCAACCAAGATGAAGAGGGCAGGGAGTAAGGCACGTGGGCGTGGGCGCGGAGCAGGGAGAGGAGCAGGGAGAGGACGTGGTGATTCTGTGCCTGCTGCGGGCGCCGGTGACTCGTCGTCACTCAGTTTCAGCAGGGAACAGTCCTTCATGCGCAGCTTTGTCGGAGAGCGCCGTGCACCGCTGCTGCGTGAAGACCAAATTGAAGCCGTTGTCGGGTGGATGGCAGCTAACGCCTCGGCATCGACTTCAGTTAGTGCCACATCCTCTCAGGCACAGAGCACTGGAGAGCAGCCATCTGTCTCTTCACCACCTGCCAAATTGGCCAGGCAGTCAGAGAGCCCAGGACAGGAGCCGTCTCTACTTCTGTTCTCTGAATCTCTTGGCTTGGAAACAGGGGGCCAGCCAAGCAGCATTGGAGAAATGGAAGAAGAGGCAGTGTGCAGTGATGCCCAAAAGCTTTATCTCTCTGACTCTGAAGAGGCAGGTGGGCCAGTGCCTCCGGTGACCACAGCGCAGTACGCATCTGATGATGAAACTCAGGTGCCGCTTTCTCGTGCGTACTGTGCTGCTGAGACTACCCAGGAGGAGCAGTTGGTGGCAGAGGGTAGTGGAGATGATGAGGTCCTTGATCCATCGTGGCGTGAGGAACAGGAAGGTGGTGGGAGCAGCTCAGAGGAAGAGCTTCCTCTTACGGGCCAAAGAGGGAGAGGGAGGGGGAAGACTGCGGAGCCTGTAGCCTCCACTTTGGCACCCGTTAGGAGCCTGTCTCTTTCCAAAGCCAAAAAGGGCGCTCCCAAGACTTGCAGTGCCTGGTCCTTTTTTGACACAGTTGCAGATGACATTTGTTTTGTCAAATGCAAGCTGTGTCATCATAAAGTAAAAAGAGGGAAAAATGTCAGCAACCTCAATACCACAAATATGTGGAAACATGTGCGGACCAGGCACGCGGTGGAGTTACAGAAACACACTGAAGATGTAGGCCAACCAACAGCGGCAGCTACCACCTCTTCAGCTCGTGTTGCCTCTTCCTCCAGCTCACGCACAGCTGGTTTGGCTTCCTCCCAGAGACCTTGTGTAATTCCACCCACAGCACCACCTTCCCAGTCATCCTCACACTCCCAGTCTACTCTACAGCCATCGGTAGTACAGGCATGGGAGAAAAGGCGGGCATTCTCGGCCAACCACCCCCGAGCACAGGCTCTGAATGCAGGCATTGCCAAACTGTTGTCCCTGGAAATGCTCTCGTTCAGGCTGGTGGAGACTGACAGCTTCCGTGACTTGATGGCATTGGCAGTCCCACAGTACAAGGTGCCCAGCCGCTTTTACTTCAGCAGGCAGGCTGTCCCTGCCCTGCACAGGCATGTTGAGGCAAACATAAAACATGCGCTACTGAACGCCGTCAGTAGCAAGGTCCACCTCACCACCGATGCGTGGACCAGTCAGCATGGACAGGGGCGATATGTTTCCCTCACTGCCCATTGGGTTAATGTTGTTGAGCCAGGTACAGATCGTGCGAGTGGCGCAGGACGTGTCCTGCCCACTCCAAGGATTGCAGGAATCCAGTCTGTACGCATCGACTCCTCCTCTTACACCAGTTCCTCTGATTCCTCTCTGCAGGATCCGTCACAGTCCACCCCCACATGGACCCGTGAACGTTTACCTATGACCGACATGAGCACAGCCGTGGCCAAACGTCAGCAGGCCGTCTTGAAACTAGTTTCATTGGGGCATCGAAGCCACACAGCGCAGGAGCTCTGGAATGCCATAAAGCAGGAGAGCGATGTGTGGTTACTGCCAGCGAATCTCCAGCCAGGCATGGTAGTGTGTGACAATGGCCGAAATCTGGTGGCAGCTTTGGCCCTTGGCAACCTCACTCACATCCCATGTCTGGCACATGTGCTCAATTTGGTTGTGCAGAGTTTTCTGAGGGACTATCCGGATCTTGATGCCCTGCTGCACAAGGTCCGCCTAGAGTGTGCTCACTTGCGGCGTTCCAGCTTGGCCAGATCCCGCATTGCTGCTCTGCAGCGCCGATTCCGCCTTCCGGAACACCGCATCATATGTGACCTACCTACCCGGTGGAATTCCACGTTACATATGTTGGAGCGGTTGTGTGAGCAGCAGCAAGCAGTTATGGAGTACCAGCTGCATCAGGCGCAAAGAAGTCGCAGTCAGCGCCGATCAGACTTCACAACCACAGAGTGGGCCACTATGAAGGACGTCTGCCAGGTTTTGCGTCCTTTTGATTATTCCACGCGGATGGCAAGTGCAGATGATGCACTAGTCAGCATGACTGTCCCCCTTATCTGCCTGCTTCAGCAAACTTTGCAAGGGTTAAGGGATGATGTGGTGGAAGAGGTGGAGGATGAGGAGTCACCTTTTCCATCAGCTTCTGGAGAGTCAGCGCCACGTGGTTCCTCACAAAGGGGTACGCAGGGGCCAATTTGTGAGGAGGATGAGGAGGAGTCAATGGAGGAGGAAGAGCTCCGTCCAGAGGAGGGAGCGACACAATTGTCCAGTGGTCAGTGTGTACAGCGAGGGTGGGGTGATGACGAGCGGGCAGAGATCATGTCTCAAGCAGGGGACAGCGTTTCTGGGCCGGTTGGCACTCTGCAGCACATGGTGGATTTCATGCTGCAGTGCCTGAGAAACGACCGCCGCATCGACCACATTCTCAACATGCCTGATTATTGGGTGTTCACCCTCCTCGATCCTCGCTACCGGGACAACGTCCAAAACCTCATCCCTGCGTTGACCCGGGAGCGTAAATTGCGGGAGTACCACGACACACTGGTGAATTCCATCATCTTCTCCTGTCCAACTGAGAGGAGTGCTGCTAGTGCTTTACAAAGCAGCTCAGTGCGTCGAGGCAGTGGGGGAGGCTCTGCCCAAAGAGGGAGCAGAAGCAGTGCCTCTGCCCAAGGCAAGCCCAGTATGGCACAACTCTGGCACACTTTTGTGTGCCCGCCCCAAATGTCTACACCATCACCGGCGGCTCCAGTCAGCAGGAGGCAACGGTTCCGTCAGATGGTGACAGACTACATGGCTTGCCCTCTTACTGTACTCCCAGACGGCTCTTCCCCGTTCAAGTTTTGGGTCTCTAAGCTGGATACATGGCCAGAGCTAAGCCAGTATGCATTGGAGGTGCTGGCTTGCCCTGCGGCTAGTGTCTTATCGGAACGTGTCTTTAGTGCCGCAGGTGGTGTACTAACAGACCGTCGCATGCGACTATCCTCCGATAACGTTGACCGGCTTACTTTCCTGAAAATGAACCAGGCCTGGATCTCGCAGGAATTTGCCACTCCTCTGCCTGATTAAGTAATTGGGTGTCATCCAGGTCTCCTGCTGTGTTCATCTTTCTACCACCTGAACTGCTATTCCTGGGCTCCAACACCGCCAGTTGCGGCTCAGAAGTGCAGGCTGCACAGTAAAAACATACGACCCAGTGTTATTGGGTTTCAGTAACGTCAGCTGATCCCCAGCTGTGTAGCCGGCAATGTGTCCTGCGACCGCCACGCTGGCACAACAACCTAAATGTAAGGGAACCTGTCCCCCCCCCCCCCGTCGTTTGTTACTGAAAGAGCCATCTTGTGCAGCAGTAATGCTGCACAAGGAAAAGGTAGCTCTTTTTTTTTAGCTCTTTGCACACGCAGAACTTAACACTTATAAAATGTGTTCACTGATACCGTTATACCGTCCCGGAGCTGGGACTTTCCTTCGTAATGTGACGCAGCACAGCCGTCATTCCTACCCCCTTGGTGCCATGCGCTGCCTCCTCAGCGTTGTTTTAAGCTGTCACGGAGCCTGCGCTGTTCTGTTATCCCTTGGGCATGCCCTATTTGCGCTGCCTGTCTTCTGACATAATTTGGTGTCAGGCTGGCTGCGCCTGTGCGGCCGCGCTGCCCGAGATCCCGCCTCGCAGTGTCTTCTGATTGAGTCACACTGCGGGCCTGGGATCCATGGGCATGCGCAGTGCATATCTTCCCCTCGGGCTCTCGCTCATTTCCCTCCGCCTTCTTTAGACTGTGCGCCGTCAGCTGATCCCTAGCATGCCACGGCCGTGACACCGCACAGTCTGAAGAAGAGGGAAGGAGGGGAGTGAGAGTCGAGGTTATGCACTGTGCATGCCCATGGTTCCAAGGCCCGCAGTGGGATTACGTTAGATGAGACTGCGAGGTGGGATCTGGAGCAGCGTGGACGCACAGGCACTGACAGCCTGACACCAAATTATGTCAGAAGACAGGCAGCGCTAATTGGGCATGGCCAAGGGCTAACAGAACAGCGCAGGCTCCGTGGCAGCTTAAAACAACGCTGAGGAGGCAGCGCACGGCATCAAGGGGATAGGAATGACAGCTGTGCTGTGTCCCATTACGAAGGAAATTCGCACCTCCGGAACGGTTTAACGGTATAAAGGGACACATTTTTAGTGTTTACTTCGGTGTTTGCAAGGAGCATAATTAAAAGAGCAACCTTTTCCTTTTGCATCCTTAGTGCTGCACAACATGGCTCTTTCAGCTACAAACGTCTTGGGGGGGGGGGTTAAAGGTTTCCTTTCAACTTGCTCCAATCAGGCTTCGGCCTACACTCTGTTCCTCTGCTCCTCCTGCTGTCCCTGGGCTCTAACACCGCCAGTTGGTGCCTGGAAGTGCTGTGTGCACAGTCAACAGTCGCTCCTCTGTTATTGGGGTTCAGTAACGTCAGCAGATCCCCAGCTGTGTGTGCGGCAATACCTCCAATCTGCTCCTCCTGCTGTCCCTGGGCTCTAACACCGCCAGTTGGTGCCTGGAAGTGCTGTGTGCACAGTCAACAGTCGCTCCTCTGTTATTGGGGTTCAGTAACGTCAGCTGATCCCCAGCTGTGTATCCGGCAACGTGTCATGCGACCGCCACGCTGGCACAACTAAAATGTAAGGGGACCTGTCCCCCCCCCCCCTAGGCGTTTGTTACTGAAAGAGCCACCATGTGCAGCACTAATACTGCACAAGGGAAAGGTCGCTCTTGAAATTATGCTCCTTGCAAACGCTGAACTACACACTCATGTAATGTGTCCCCTCACACCGTCCAACCGTCCCGGAGGTGGGACTTTCCTTTGTAATGTGACACAGCACAGCCGTCATTGCTACCCCCTTGGCACCGTGCGCTGCCTCCTTAGCGTTGTTTGATTCCGTCATGGACCCTGCGCTGTTATGTTATCCCTTGGCCATGCACAGTTTGCGCTGCCCGTCCTCTGACATCATTTGTTGTCGTCCTGGCTGCGCCTGTGCGTCCACGCTGCCCGAAATCACACCTCGCAGTGTCGTCTAATGTGATCCCACAGTGGGCCTGGTATCCATGGCCATGCGCAGTGCATATACTAGCCTCTCACTCCCCTTCTTCACGCTTCTTCAGACTAGGCGGCGTCAGCTGATCCCTAATAGCATGCCACGGCCGTGACGCCGCACAGTCTGAAGAAGCAGGAAGGAGGTGAGTGAGAGGCGATGATATGCACTGCGCATGCCCATGGATCCCTGGCCCGCAGTGGGACTACATTAGATGACACTGCAAGGTTGGATCTCGGGCAGCTTGGACGCACAGGCACTGCCAGCCTGACACCTACATGATGTCAGAAGACGGGCACCGCTAACTGTGCATGGCCAAGGGATAACATTACAGTGCGGGCTCCGTGACAGAACCAAACAACGTTGAGGAGGTGGTGCCCGGCACCAAGGGGGTTGGAATGACGGCTGTGCTGTGTCACATTACAAAGGAAAGTCCCACTTCCGGGATGGTTTGACGGTGTGAGGGGACACATTATATGAGTGTGTACTTCAGCGTTTGCAAGGAGCATAATTTTCGGAGCCACCATTTTCCATGTGCAGTATTACTGCTGTACAAGATGGCTCTTTCAGCAACAAATGCCTGGGGGGGGGGGGGTTAAAGGTTCCCTTTCAACTTGCTCCACTGCAGGCTTCGGCCTACACTCTGCTCCTCTTTGATTCCCTGGGTTTCAACACTGTCAGTTGCCACCTGGAAGTGTTGTCTACACAGAAAAAAACACTAGGTGATGTGTCAGTGGGGTTCAGCACCGCCAGCTGTTCCCCTGCTGTGTAGTCGGCAACGTGTCCAGCACAAGCCACGCTGGCACAACAGAACAAAAGCTGCCACCAGTGCAGGCTTCGGCCTACACTCTGCTCCTCTCCTCCTCCTGCTGACCCTGGGCTCAAACACCGCTAGTTTTTGCCCGGAAGTGCTAGCTGCACAGAGAAAAACACCAGCCAATGTGTTAGTGGGGTTCAGCAACGCCAGCTGTTCCCCTGCTGTGTAGCCGGCAACGTGACCTGCAAACGCCATGCAGGCACAGGAACTGAAATTAAAAGGGAACCTGGCCCCACCCCCCCAGGTGTTTCTATGTATAACAGCCACCTAGTACAGCAGTACTGCTGCATTTGTACAAGGTGGCTGACTTTTTCTCCTTGCCCACGTGGAACTCAACACGTACAAAATGTGTCTCATTGAGACCATTCCACTGTCCCTGAGGTGTGACTTTCCTTTGTAATGATACGCAGCACCCCCCTTGGTAGCGTTTCCCGTCTTTTGTCATCATGGTTAGCTGGCTGCGCCTGTGCATCCGCCCTGCTAGAAACAACGCCCCTCGTTGTCATATTTATTTTGTCAGCGAGGGTGTGGTTTATGGGCACGAGCAGTGCATATGTTCGCCTGTCTTAACTCATCTCCTTCCGCCTTCTTCAGACTGTGCGGCCTCCTGGCCGTGGTAGGCGATAAGGGATCAGCTGAGGCCGCCCAGTCTGGAGCAGGTGTAAGGACATGTGTAAGCGGCCAACCTATTTACTGCACAAGGCCACGAATCCCAGCCACGCAGTGTGATTTTTTGAAAACACACTGTGGGTCTGGGATTCATGTCCATCGCTAACCGCAACGGCCGACATGAAATGAGGTCAGAAGACAGGAAGCGCTCACAGCGCATGGCCAAGGGATCACAATAGCGCAGACTCCTGTACAGCAAATAAGAACGCTCAGGAATCTGCGCCCAGTACCTAGGTGCAAATTTTGACACCTGTGCTGCGTCTCGTTAAAAAGACAAGTCACGCCTCCACAACTGTTTGACAGTATAATGGTCTAAATAGTGTACGTGTTTTAGTCAGCGTGTGCAAGGAGCAAAACAAATAGAGCAACCTTTTACTTGTGCAGCATTAATGCTGCACAAGGTGTGGCTCTTGTACCTTGCAACACCTGAGGGGGGGTTAAAGGTAACCTTTGAAATTGGTTCAACTAGGCTTCGGCCTACACTCTGCTCCTCTACTCCTCCTGCTGACCCTGGGCTCAAACACCGCTAGTTTTTGCCCGGAAATGCTAGCTGCACAGAGAAAAACACCAGCCAATGTGTTAGTGGGGTTCAGCACCGCCAGCTGTTCCCCTGCTGTGTAGTCGGCAACGTGTCCAGCACAAGCCACGCTGGCACAACCGACCAAAAGCTGCCACCAGTGCAGGCTTCGGCCTACACTTTGCTCCTCTCCTCCTCCTGCTGACCCTGGGCTCAAACAACGCCAGTTTCTGCCCGGACATGCTAGCTGCACAGAGAAAAACACCAGCCAATGTGTTAGTGGGGTTCAGCACCGCCTGCTGTTCCCCCGCTGTGTAGCCGGCATCGTGTCCAGCACAAGCCACGCTGGCACAACCGACCAAAAGCTGCCACCAGTGCAGGCTTCGGCCTACACTTTGCTCCTCTCCTCCTCCTCCTGCTGACCCTGGGCTCTAACACCGCTAGTTTTTGCCCGGACATGCAATCTGCACAGAGAAAAACACCAGTCAATGTGTCAGTGGGGTTCAGCAACGCCAGCTGTTCCCCTGCTGTGTAGCTTGCAACGTGACCTGCAAACGCCACGCAGGCACATGAACTGAAATTGAAGGGAGCCTGCCCCCCACCCACAGGTGTTTCTATGTATATCAGCCACCTTGTACAGCAGTACTGCTGCATTTGTACGAGGTGGCTGACTGTTTCTCCTTGCCCACGTGGAACTCAACACGTACAAAATGTGTCTCATTAGAGACCATTACAATGTCCCTGAGGTGTGACTTTCCTTTGTAATGACACGCAGCACCACCCTTGTTAGCGCTGCCCGTCTTTTGACATCATTGGTTAGCTGGCTGCGCCTGTGCATCTCCCCTGCTCGAAACAACGGCCCTCGGTGTCTTATTTTTTTGGACAGCGAGGGTGTGATTGATGGGCATGTGCAGTGCATATGTTTGCCTGTGTTCACTCATCTCCTTCCGCCTTCTTCAGACTGGGTGTCCTCATGGCCGCGGCAGGCGATAAGGGATCAGATGAGGCCGCCCAGTCTGAAGCAGGTGTAAGGACATGTGTGAGCGGCAAACATATTTAGTGCACCAGGGCACGAATCCCAGCACCGCAGTGTGATTTTTTAAAAACACACTGTGGGTCTGGGATTCATGTCCATCGCTAACCGCAACGGCCGACATGAAATGAGGTCAGAAGACAGGAAGCGCTCACAGCGCATGGCCAAGGGATCACAATAGCGCAGACTCCTGTACAGCAAATAAGAACGCTCAGGAATCTGCGCCCAGTACCTAGGTGCAAATTTTGACACCTGTGCTGCGTCTCGTTAAAAAGACAAGTCACGCCTCCACAACTGTTTGACAGTATAATGGGCTAAATAGTGTACGTGTTTTAGTCAGCGTGTGCAAGGAGCAAAACAAATAGAGCAACCTTTTACTTGTGCAGCATTAATGCTGCACAAGGTGTGGCTCTTGTACCTTGCAACACCTGAGGGGGGGTTAAAGGTAACCTTTGAAATTGGTTCAACTAGGCTTCGGCCTACACTCTGCTCCTCTACTCCTCCTGCTGACCCTGGGCTCAAACACCGCTAGTTTTTGCCCGGAAATGCTAGCTGCACAGAGAAAAACACCAGCCAATGTGTTAGTGGGGTTCAGCACCGCCAGCTGTTCCCCTGCTGTGTAGTCGGCAACGTGTCCAGCACAAGCCACGCTGGCACAACCGACCAAAAGCTGCCACCAGTGCAGGCTTCGGCCTACACTTTGCTCCTCTCCTCCTCCTGCTGACCCTGGGCTCAAACAACGCCAGTTTCTGCCCGGACATGCTAGCTGCACAGAGAAAAACACCAGCCAATGTGTTAGTGGGGTTCAGCAACGCCAGCTGTTCCCCTGCTGTGTAGCTTGCAACGTGACCTGCAAACGCCACGCAGGCACATGAACTGAAATTGAAGGGAGCCTGCCCCCCACCCACAGGTGTTTCTATGTATATCAGCCACCTTGTACAGCAGTACTGCTGCATTTGTACGAGGTGGCTGACTTTTTCTCCTTGCCCACGTGGAACTCAACACGTACAAAATGTGTCTCATTAGAGACCATTACAATGTCCCTGAGGTGTGACTTTCCTTTGTAATGACACGCAGCACCCCCATTGTTAGCGCTGCCCGTCTCCTGACATCATTGGTTGGCTGGCTGTGCCTGTGCGTCCCCCCTGCCCGACACAACGCCCCCCGTTGTCTCATATATTTTGACTGCGAGGGTGTGATTGATGGGCACGAGCAGTGCATATGTTCCCCTGTTTTCACTCCCCTCCTTCCGCCTTCTTCTGACTGTGCGGCCTCATGGCCGCGGCATGCGATAAGGGATCAGCTGAGGCCGCCCAGTCTGAAGCAGGTGTAAGGACATGTGTGAGCGGCGATCATATTTACTGCACAAGGCCACGAATCCCAGCACCGCAGTGTGACTTTAGGAAAAGCCACTGTGGGTCTGGGATTTATGGCCATCGTTAACCGCACCGGCCAACATGAAATGAGGTCATGAGACGGCCTGCACTAACAGGGTATTGCCAAGGGATAACACAAGAGCGCAGACTCCTGTACAGCAAATAACAACGCTCAGGAATCTGCGCCCAGTACCTAGGTGCAAATTTTGACACCTGTGCTGCGTCTCGTTAAAAAGACAAGTCACGCCTCCACAACTGTTTGACAGTATAATGGGCTAAATAGTGTACGTGTTTAATTCAGCGTGTGCAAGGAGCAAAATTAAATAGAGCAACCTTTGACTTGTGCATCATTAATGCTGTTCAAGGTGTGGCTCTTGTACCTTGCAACACCTGAGGGGGGGGTTAAAGGTAACCTTTGAAATTGGTTCAACTAGGCTTCGGCCTACACTCTGCTCCTCTACTCCTCCTGCTGACCCTGGGCTCAAACAACGCCAGTTTCTGCCCGGAAATGCTAGCTGCACAGAGAAAAACACCAGCCAATGTGTTAGTGGGGTTCAGCACCGCCAGCTGTTCCCCTGCTGTGTAGTCGGCAACGTGTCCAGCACAAGCCACGCTGGCACAACAGAACAAAAGCTGCCACCAGTGCAGGCTGCGGCCTACACTTTGCTCCTCTCCTCCTCCTCCTGCTGACCCTGGGCTCTAACACCGCTAGTTTTTGCCCGGACATGCAATCTGCACAGAGAAAAACACCAGTCAATGTGTCAGTGGGGTTCAGCAACGCCAGCTGTTCCCCTGCTGTGTAGCTTGCAACGTGACCTGCAAACGCCACGCAGGCACATGAACTGAAATTGAAGGGAGCCTGCCCCCCACCCACAGGTGTTTCTATGTATAACAGCCACCTTGTACAGCAGTACTGCTGCATTTGTACAAGGTGGCTGACTTTTTCTCCTTGCACACGTGGAACTCAACAAGTACAAAATGTGTCTCATTACAGACCATTACAATGTCCCTGAGGTGTGACTTTCCTTTTTAATGACACGCAGCACCCCCATTGTTAGCGCTGCCCGTCTCCTGACATCATTGGTTGGCTGGCTGTGCCTGTGCGTCCCCCCTGCCCGACACAACGCCCCCCGTTGTCTCATATATTTTGACTGCGAGGGTGTGATTGATGGGCACGAGCAGTGCATATGTTCCCCTGTTTTCACTCCCCTCCTTCCGCCTTCTTCTGACTGTGCGGCCTCATGGCCGCGGCATGCGATAAGGGATCAGCTGAGGCCGCCCAGTCTGAAGCAGGTGTAAGGACATGTGTGAGCGGCGAACATATTTACTGCACAAGGCCACGAATCCCAGCACCGCAGTGTGACTTTAGGAAAAGCCACTATGGGTCTGGGATTTATGGCCATCGTTAACCGCACCGGCCAACATGAAATGAGGTCATGAGACGGCCTGCACTAACAGGGTATTGCCAAGGGATAACACAATAGCGCAGACTCCTGTACAGCAAATAACAACGCTCAGGAATCTGCGCCCAGTACCTAGGTGCAAATTTTGACACCTGTGCTGCGTCTCGTTAAAAAGACAAGTCACGCCTCCACAACT
This sequence comes from Ranitomeya imitator, assembly GCF_032444005.1. Classification (NCBI taxonomy): domain Eukaryota; kingdom Metazoa; phylum Chordata; class Amphibia; order Anura; family Dendrobatidae; genus Ranitomeya; species Ranitomeya imitator. The sequence continues at coordinate 590,050,453 of NC_091286.1, read as the reverse complement.
GTTTGACAGTATAATGGGCTAAATAGTGTACGTGTTTAATTCAGCGTGTGCAAGGAGCAAAATTAAATAGAGCAACCTTTGACTTGTGCATCATTAATGCTGTTCAAGGTGTGGCTCTTGTACCTTGCAACACCTGAGGGGGGGGGTTAAAGGTAACCTTTGAAATTGGTTCAACTAGGCTTCGGCCTACACTCTGCTCCTCTACTCCTCCTGCTGACCCTGGGCTCAAACACCGCTAGTTTTTGCCCGGAAATGCTAGCTGCACAGAGAAAAACACCAGCCAATGTGTTAGTGGGGTTCAGCACCGCCAGCTGTTCCCCCGCTGTGTAGCCGGCATCGTGTCCAGCACAAGCCACGCTGGCACAACCGACCAAAAGCTGCCACCAGTGCAGGCTTCGGCCTACACTTTGCTCCTCTCCTCCTCCTCCTGCTGACCCTGGGCTCTAACACCGCTAGTTTTTGCCCGGACATGCATTCTGCACAGAGAAAAACACCAGTCAATGTGTTAGTGGGGTTCAGCACCGCCAGCTGTTCCCCTGCTGTGCAGCTTGCAACGTGACCTGCAAACGCCACGCAGGCACATGAACTGAAATTGAAGGGAGCCTGCCCCCCACCCACAGGTGTTTCTATGTATAACAGCCACCTTGTACAGCAGTACTGCTGCATTTGTACGAGGTGGCTGACTTTTTCTCCTTGCCCACGTGGAACTCAACACGTACAAAATGTGTCTCATTAGAGACCATTACAATGTCCCTGAGGTGTGACTTTCCTTTGTAATGACACGCAGCACCACCCTTGTTAGCGCTGCCCGTCTTTTGACATCATTGGTTAGCTGGCTGCGCCTGTGCATCTCCCCTGCTCGAAACAACGGCCCTCGGTGTCTTATTTTTTTGGACAGCGAGGGTGTGATTGATGGGCATGTGCAGTGCATATGTTTGCCTGTGTTCACTCATCTCCTTCCGCCTTCTTCAGACTGGGTGTCCTCATGGCCTCGGCAGGCGATAAGGGATCAGATGAGGCCGTCCAGTCTGAAGCAGGTGTAAGGACATGTGTGAGCGGCAAACATATTTACTGCACCAGGGCACGAATCCCAGCACCGCAGTGTGATTTTTTAAAAACACACTGTGGGTCTGGGATTCATGTCCATCGCTAACCGCAACGGCCAACATGAAATGAGGTCATAAGACAGGAAGCGCTCACAGCGCATGGCCAAAGGATCACAAGAGCGCAGACTCCTGTACAGCAACTAACAACGCTCAGGAAGCTGCGCCCATGCAAAAAGGTGTTGTTTTCGACACCTGTGCTGCTTTTCTTTAAAAAGACAAGTCACGCCTCCACTACTGTTAAACAGTATAATGGGCTAAATAGTCTACGTGTTGCATTCAGCTTGTGCAAGTAGACAAATTAATAGAGCAACCTTTTACTTGTGCAGCATTAATGCTGCAGAAGGAGTGGCTCTTGTTCTTTGTAACACCTGAGGGGGGGTTAAAGGTAACCTTTGAAATTGGTTCAACTAGGCTTCGGCCTACACTCTGCTCCTCTCCTCCTCCTGCTGACCCTGGGCTCTAACAACGCTAGTTTTTGCCCGGAAATGCTAGCTGCACAGAGAAAAACACCAGCCAATGTGTTAGTGGGGTTCAGCAACGCCAGCTGTTCCCCCGCTGTGTAGCCGGCATCGTGTCCAGCACAAGCCACGCTGGCACAACCGACCAAAAGCTGCCACCAGTGCAGGCTTCGGCCTACACTTTGCTCCTCTCCTCCTCCTCCTGCTGACCCTGGGCTCAAACACCGCTAGTTTTTGCCCGGAAATGCTAGCTGCACAGAGAAAAACACCAGCCAATGTGTTAGTGGGGTTCAGCACCGCCAGCTCTTCCCCTGCTGTGCAGCTTGCAACGTGACCTGCAAACGCCACGCAGGCACATGAACTGAAATTGAAGGGAGCCTGGCCCCCACCCCCAGGTGTTTCTATGTATAACAGCCACCTTGTACAGCAGTACTGCTGCATTTGTACAAGGTGGCTGATGTTTTCTCCTTGCCCACGTGGAACTCAACACGTACAAAATGTGTCTCTTTGAGACCATTCCACTGTCCCTGAGGTGTGACTTTCCTTTCTAATGATACGCAGCACCCCCCTTGGTAGCGCTTCCCGTCTTCTGACATCATTGGTTGGCTACTTGCGCCTGTTCGTCCGCCCTGCCTGAATAAAATGCTCCTCGTTGTCTTAATTATTTTGACTGCGAGGGTGTGATTGATGGGCACGAGCAGTGCATATCTTCGCCTGTCTTAACTCATCTCCTTCAGCCTTCTTCAGACTGTGCAGCCTCATGGCCGCGGCATGCGAGAAGGGATCAGCAGAGGCCGCCCAGTCTGAAGCAGGTGTAAGGACGTGTGTGAGCGGCCAAAATATTTACTGCTCAAGGCCACGAATCCCAGCACCGCAGTGTGGCTTTATGAAAAGACACTGTGGGTCTGGGATTTATGGCCATCGTTAACCGCACCGGCCAACATGAAATGATGTCATAAGATGGGCAGCGCTAACAGGGCATTGCCAAGGGATAACACAAGAGCGCAGACTCCTGTACAGCAAATAACAACGCTCAGGAAGCTGCTCCAAGCACCAAGGCGTTATTTTGGACACCTGTGCTGCGTCTCATCAAAAAACCAAGTCACGCATCCACTACAGTTTGACTGTAGAATGGGGTAAATTGTGTATGTCTTTCATTCAGCGTGTGCAAGTAGACAAATTAATAGAGCAACCTTTCACTTGTGCAGCATTAATACTGCACAAGGTGTGTCTCTTGTACTTTGTAACACCTGAGGGGGGGGTTAAAGGTTTCCTTTGAAATTGGTTCAACTAAGCTTCGGCCTACACTCTGCTCCTCTCCTCCTCCTCCTGCTTCAACACGGGCTCTAACATCGCTAGTTTTTGCCCGCAAGTGCTAGCTGCACAGAGAAAAACACACGCCATTGTGTTAGTGGGGTTCAGCAACGCCAGCTGTTCCCCCAGTGTGTAGCCGGCAAAGTGTCCTGCAAACGCAACGCAGACACAAAGCTGCCTCCAGTGCAGGCTTCGGCCTACACTCATCTCCCCCTGCTTACCCTTTGCTCCAACACCGCTAGTTGGGGCTCTAGGAAGACAATCTTTAATAGGCAAGGCAACGCATCCGGGTTCCAGCACCGCCAGCTGGTTCTCGGCAGTGTTCTTGTCACAGGTACTCCCTCGTGCCAAGCCTGGTTTCAGCACCGTCAGCTGTTTCCGGGTTGTGTCAAGCTCACTGAGACACCTATGCTTGCCTCGTCGTGGTGCGGTCGGGTTAGCCAACTCCAGGGTGCCTCCAGTTTAGGAGCTTCCTATGTGGGCTGCGTGAACTGGTAGTCAAGGCTGGTTCTGTAGTGCCAGTAGGCCCAGCTCCCCCTGTAGGACTGTTGGGGTTCGGTAACTGCGGCTGCCTCGCGGCCTAGCTGTTCTCTCCTCTCCTGTGGGCCTTGGGGTCCACCACCTGGTTCCAGCACCGTCAGCTGGTTCCGGGCCGAGCCTTTGGCTTAGGTGCCTCCTCCTGGGTATCCGAGTTCCGCCAACGCCAGGCGGTCCTTGGTAGTGCTTTTAAGCGCGGGCACCTACAGCTTAGTAACCGGGTTCCAGCACCGTCAGCTGGTCCTCGGTCGTGCCATTGGCTCTTGCACACTGGGGCAACGCATCCGGGTTCCAGCACCGCCAGCTGGTTCTCGGCAGTGTTTTTGTCACAGGTACTCCCTCGTGCCAAGCCTGGTTTCAGCACCGTCAGCTGTTTCCGGGTTGTGTCAAGCTCACTGAGACACCTATGCTTGCCTCGTCGTGGTGCGGTCGGGTTAGCCAACTCCAGGGTGCCTCCAGTTTAGGAGCTTCCTATGTGGGCTGCGTGAACTGGTAGTCAAGGCTGGTTCTGTAGTGCCAGTAGGCCCAGCTCCCCCTGTAGGACTGTTGGGGTTCGGTAACTGCGGCTGCCTCGCGGCCTAGCTGTTCTCTCCTCTCCTGTGGGCCTTGGGGTCCACCACCTGGTTCCAGCACCGTCAGCTGGTTCCGGGCCGAGCCTTTGGCTTAGGTGCCTCCTCCTGGGTATCCGAGTTCCGCCAACGCCAGGCGGTCCTTGGTAGTGCTTTTAAGCGCGGGCACCTACAGCTTAGTAACCGGGTTCCAGCACCGTCAGCTGGTCCTCGGTCGTGCCATTGGCTCTTGCACACTGGGGCAACGCATCCGGGTTCCAGCACCGCCAGCTGGTTCTCGGCAGTGTTTTTGTCACAGGTACTCCCTCGTGCCAAGCCTGGTTTCAGCACCGTCAGCTGTTTCCGGGTTGTGTCAAGCTCACTGAGACACCTATGCTTGCCTCGTCGTGGTGCGGTCGGGTTAGCCAACTCCAGGGTGCCTCCAGTTTAGGAGCTTCCTATGTGGGCTGCGTGAACTGGTAGTCAAGGCTGGTTCTGTAGTGCCAGTAGGCCCAGCTCCCCCTGTAGGACTGTTGGGGTTCGGTAACTGCGGCTGCCTCGCGGCCTAGCTGTTCTCTCCTCTCCTGTGGGCCTTGGGGTCCACCACCTGGTTCCAGCACCGTCAGCTGGTTCCGGGCCGAGCCTTTGGCTTAGGTGCCTCCTCCTGGGTATCCGAGTTCCGCCAACGCCAGGCGGTCCTTGGTAGTGCTTTTAAGCGCGGGCACCTACAGCTTAGTAACCGGGTTCCAGCACCGTCAGCTGGTCCTCGGTCGTGCCATTGGCTCTTGCACACTGGGGCAACGCATCCGGGTTCCAGCACCGCCAGCTGGTTCTCGGCAGTGTTTTTGTCACAGGTACTCCCTCGTGCCAAGCCTGGTTTCAGCACCGTCAGCTGTTTCCGGGTTGTGTCAAGCTCACTGAGACACCTATGCTTGCCTCGTCGTGGTGCGGTCGGGTTAGCCAACTCCAGGGTGCCTCCAGTTTAGGAGCTTCCTATGTGGGCTGCGTGAACTGGTAGTCAAGGCTGGTTCTGTAGTGCCAGTAGGCCCAGCTCCCCCTGTAGGACTGTTGGGGTTCGGTAACTGCGGCTGCCTCGCGGCCTAGCTGTTCTCTCCTCTCCTGTGGACCTTCGGGTCCACCACCTGGTTCCAGCACCGTCAGCTGGTTCCGGGCCGAGCCTTTGGCTTAGGTGCCTCCTCCTGGGTATCCGAGTTCCGCCAACGCCAGGCGGTCCTTGGTAGTGCTTTTAAGCGCGGGCACCTACAGCTTAGTAACCGGGTTCCAGCACCGTCAGCTGGTCCTCGGTCGTGCCATTGGCTCTTGCACACTGGGGCAACGCATCCGGGTTCCAGCACCGCCAGCTGGTTCTCGGCAGTGTTTTTGTCACAGGTACTCCCTCGTGCCAAGCCTGGTTTCAGCACCGTCAGCTGTTTCCGGGTTGTGTCAAGCTCACTGAGACACCTATGCTTGCCTCGTCGTGGTGCGGTCGGGTTAGCCAACTCCAGGGTGCCTCCAGTTTAGGAGCTTCCTATGTGGGCTGCGTGAACTGGTAGTCAAGGCTGGTTCTGTAGTGCCAGTAGGCCCAGCTCCCCCTGTAGGACTGTTGGGGTTCGGTAACTGCGGCTGCCTCGCGGCCTAGCTGTTCTCTCCTCTCCTGTGGACCTTCAGGTCCACCACCTGGTTCCAGCACCGTCAGCTGGTTCCGGGCCGAGCCTTTGGCTTAGGTGCCTCCTCCTGGGTATCCGAGTTCCGCCAACGCCAGGCGGTCCTTGGTAGTGCTTTTAAGCGCGGGCACCTACAGCTTAGTAACCGGGTTCCAGCACCGTCAGCTGGTCCTCGGTCGTGCCATTGGCTCTTGCACACTGGGGCAACGCATCCGGGTTCCAGCACCGCCAGCTGGTTCTCGGCAGTGTTTTTGTCACAGGTACTCCCTCGTGCCAAGCCTGGTTTCAGCACCGTCAGCTGTTTCCGGGTTGTGTCAAGCTCACTGAGACACCTATGCTTGCCTCGTCGTGGTGCGGTCGGGTTAGCCAACTCCAGGGTGCCTCCAGTTTAGGAGCTTCCTATGTGGGCTGCGTGAACTGGTAGTCAAGGCTGGTTCTGTAGTGCCAGTAGGCCCAGCTCCCCCTGTAGGACTGTTGGGGTTCGGTAACTGCGGCTGCCTCGCGGCCTAGCTGTTCTCTCCTCTCCTGTGGGCCTTGGGGTCCACCACCTGGTTCCAGCACCGTCAGCTGGTTCCGGGCCGAGCCTTTGGCTTAGGTGCCTCCTCCTGGGTATCCGAGTTCCGCCAACGCCAGGCGGTCCTTGGTAGTGCTTTTAAGCGCGGGCACCTACAGCTTAGTAACCGGGTTCCAGCACCGTCAGCTGGTCCTCGGTCGTGCCATTGGCTCTTGCACACTGGGGCAACGCATCCGGGTTCCAGCACCGCCAGCTGGTTCTCGGCAGTGTTTTTGTCACAGGTACTCCCTCGTGCCAAGCCTGGTTTCAGCACCGTCAGCTGTTTCCGGGTTGTGTCAAGCTCACTGAGACACCTATGCTTGCCTCGTCGTGGTGCGGTCGGGTTAGCCAACTCCAGGGTGCCTCCAGTTTAGGAGCTTCCTATGTGGGCTGCGTGAACTGGTAGTCAAGGCTGGTTCTGTAGTGCCAGTAGGCCCAGCTCCCCCTGTAGGACTGTTGGGGTTCGGTAACTGCGGCTGCCTCGCGGCCTAGCTGTTCTCTCCTCTCCTGTGGACCTTCGGGTCCACCACCTGGTTCCAGCACCGTCAGCTGGTTCCGGGCCGAGCCTTTGGCTTAGGTGCCTCCTCCTGGGTATCCGAGTTCCGCCAACGCCAGGCGGTCCTTGGTAGTGCTTTTAAGCGCGGGCACCTACAGCTTAGTAACCGGGTTCCAGCACCGTCAGCTGGTCCTCGGTCGTGCCATTGGCTCTTGCACACTGGGGCAACGCATCCGGGTTCCAGCACCGCCAGCTGGTTCTCGGCAGTGTTTTTGTCACAGGTACTCCCTCGTGCCAAGCCTGGTTTCAGCACCGTCAGCTGTTTCCGGGTTGTGTCAAGCTCACTGAGACACCTATGCTTGCCTCGTCGTGGTGCGGTCGGGTTAGCCAACTCCAGGGTGCCTCCAGTTTAGGAGCTTCCTATGTGGGCTGCGTGAACTGGTAGTCAAGGCTGGTTCTGTAGTGCCAGTAGGCCCAGCTCCCCCTGTAGGACTGTTGGGGTTCGGTAACTGCGGCTGCCTCGCGGCCTAGCTGTTCTCTCCTCTCCTGTGGGCCTTGGGGTCCACCACCTGGTTCCAGCACCGTCAGCTGGTTCCGGGCCGAGCCTTTGGCTTAGGTGCCTCCTCCTGGGTATCCGAGTTCCGCCAACGCCAGGCGGTCCTTGGTAGTGCTTTTAAGCGCGGGCACCTACAGCTTAGTAACCGGGTTCCAGCACCGTCAGCTGGTCCTCGGTCGTGCCATTGGCTCTTGCACACTGGGGCAACGCATCCGGGTTCCAGCACCGCCAGCTGGTTCTCGGCAGTGTTTTTGTCACAGGTACTCCCTCGTGCCAAGCCTGGTTTCAGCACCGTCAGCTGTTTCCGGGTTGTGTCAAGCTCACTGAGACACCTATGCTTGCCTCGTCGTGGTGCGGTCGGGTTAGCCAACTCCAGGGTGCCTCCAGTTTAGGAGCTTCCTATGTGGGCTGCGTGAACTGGTAGTCAAGGCTGGTTCTGTAGTGCCAGTAGGCCCAGCTCCCCCTGTAGGACTGTTGGGGTTCGGTAACTGCGGCTGCCTCGCGGCCTAGCTGTTCTCTCCTCTCCTGTGGACCTTCGGGTCCACCACCTGGTTCCAGCACCGTCAGCTGGTTCCGGGCCGAGCCTTTGGCTTAGGTGCCTCCTCCTGGGTATCCGAGTTCCGCCAACGCCAGGCGGTCCTTGGTAGTGCTTTTAAGCGCGGGCACCTACAGCTTAGTAACCGGGTTCCAGCACCGTCAGCTGGTCCTCGGTCGTGCCATTGGCTCTTGCACACTGGGGCAACGCATCCGGGTTCCAGCACCGCCAGCTGGTTCTCGGCAGTGTTTTTGTCACAGGTACTCCCTCGTGCCAAGCCTGGTTTCAGCACCGTCAGCTGTTTCCGGGTTGTGTCAAGCTCACTGAGACACCTATGCTTGCCTCGTCGTGGTGCGGTCGGGTTAGCCAACTCCAGGGTGCCTCCAGTTTAGGAGCTTCCTATGTGGGCTGCGTGAACTGGTAGTCAAGGCTGGTTCTGTAGTGCCAGTAGGCCCAGCTCCCCCTGTAGGACTGTTGGGGTTCGGTAACTGCGGCTGCCTCGCGGCCTAGCTGTTCTCTCCTCTCCTGTGGACCTTCGGGTCCACCACCTGGTTCCAGCACCGTCAGCTGGTTCCGGGCCGAGCCTTTGGCTTAGGTGCCTCCTCCTGGGTATCCGAGTTCCGCCAACGCCAGGCGGTCCTTGGTAGTGCTTTTAAGCGCGGGCACCTACAGCTTAGTAACCGGGTTCCAGCACCGTCAGCTGGTCCTCGGTCGTGCCATTGGCTCTTGCACACTGGGGCAACGCATCCGGGTTCCAGCACCGCCAGCTGGTTCTCGGCAGTGTTTTTGTCACAGGTACTCCCTCGTGCCAAGCCTGGTTTCAGCACCGTCAGCTGTTTCCGGGTTGTGTCAAGCTCACTGAGACACCTATGCTTGCCTCGTCGTGGTGCGGTCGGGTTAGCCAACTCCAGGGTGCCTCCAGTTTAGGAGCTTCCTATGTGGGCTGCGTGAACTGGTAGTCAAGGCTGGTTCTGTAGTGCCAGTAGGCCCAGCTCCCCCTGTAGGACTGTTGGGGTTCGGTAACTGCGGCTGCCTCGCGGCCTAGCTGTTCTCTCCTCTCCTGTGGACCTTCGGGTCCACCACCTGGTTCCAGCACCGTCAGCTGGTTCCGGGCCGAGCCTTTGGCTTAGGTGCCTCCTCCTGGGTATCCGAGTTCCGCCAACGCCAGGCGGTCCTTGGTAGTGCTTTTAAGCGCGGGCACCTACAGCTTAGTAACCGGGTTCCAGCACCGTCAGCTGGTCCTCGGTCGTGCCATTGGCTCTTGCACACTGGGGCAACGCATCCGGGTTCCAGCACCGCCAGCTGGTTCTCGGCAGTGTTTTTGTCACAGGTACTCCCTCGTGCCAAGCCTGGTTTCAGCACCGTCAGCTGTTTCCGGGTTGTGTCAAGCTCACTGAGACACCTATGCTTGCCTCGTCGTGGTGCGGTCGGGTTAGCCAACTCCAGGGTGCCTCCAGTTTAGGAGCTTCCTATGTGGGCTGCGTGAACTGGTAGTCAAGGCTGGTTCTGTAGTGCCAGTAGGCCCAGCTCCCCCTGTAGGACTGTTGGGGTTCGGTAACTGCGGCTGCCTCGCGGCCTAGCTGTTCTCTCCTCTCCTGTGGACCTTCGGGTCCACCACCTGGTTCCAGCACCGTCAGCTGGTTCTCGGCAGTGTCTTTTGCTCTTGTACCTTCTGCTCCCCATCCTGGTTCCAGTACCGTCAGCTGGTTCCGGGCAGAGCCTTTGGCTTAGGTGCCTCCTTCTGGGTATCCAAGTTCCACCAACGTCAGGTGGTCCTTGGTAGTGCTTTCAGGCACGGGTACCTCCTGCTTAGTAACCGGGTTCCAGTAACGTCAGCTGGTCCTCGGTAGTTCCATAGGCTCTTGAACCTTCGGGTAGCCATCCGAGTTCCAGTTCCATCAGCTGGTTCTTGGCATTTTCTCAGCCTTCTTGTACCTTCTGCTACATTTCCAAGTTGAAGACCCTAACGTCGACGACCCGGAAGACCACCACGATGACGACGACACGGAAGACCACCCCGATGACGACGACGACGACGGCGGAGACGACGACGGCGGAGATGACGACACTGGAGACGACGACCCTGGAGACGACAACATGGAAGACCGAGAAGCAGAAGAACAAGAGGCTGCAGAACAAAGAGCAGAAGAACATTAAGCATAAGACTTAATATCAGAGCAAAAGATATTATCTAAATTATATGCAGAAGAAGACTAAGCAGTGTATGGGGGTGAGTCCGTTCCTCCTCGTGGTGCCCCTGGATAAAGCCTGATGCTGCAGGCCAAACTGAACGCGGACAAATGTAACTTTTGTGACTGGCAGAACGGAAGGTGTAATCTTCAAACTTTTATAGATAACAACTACGGGAATGCCTGTCACAAATGAGAATATGATGAAGAAGTAGAATAGGAAGAATAATAACAGTGGAATAAAAAGAATATGTAGAATAAGAAGAATAATAATAGTTGAATAAAATGAATATGAAGAATGTAATAAAAAAAAAAAAATAGGTAGAAGATGAAGAAGAAGATGAATAAGGTGAAGAAGTTGATGTCAAAGATGCTGATGATGATGAAGATGAAAGTGTGGGAAAAGAAAAAAAAAAAGAAAAAAAAGAAGGGGAAGGGCGTGGAATAGTGAAACATCAATATCTGACAAAATAAAAAAAAAATTTACATAGTCAATATCTTTGTCACTCCGAACGTCTTAAAAAAAAACAAAAAACATGCTATTCTATTTGATTGGGATAAACCTCTATGACTTTAATGTCTCCGCCACCTCCCCAAATACATCCGGCATTATTCTTAGTTGTTTTCCTTCATGTAGAATGAACCTACAAGGAAAGAAAGGGTTTATTTTAATTCCGATATTTTGGTCCCATTGACTTGCATTGGGATCGGGTATCGGTATCGGCGATATCCGATATTTTTTGAATATCGGCCGATCCAAACCGATACCGATACTTTCCGATATCGGAAGGTATCGCTCAACACTAGTGATAACTTAGTGATTTCTGCTAGAATAAGTATTGTTTTTAGTCCAGGCTTTTAACAATGACATAATGTGATGACAATTATAAAGAAATATAGCACTTTGCCAAATAAACCTAAACACTTTTCTGTTACTAGATGCTAGCCTAGATCAGTGTTATTTGCATTGCTTATAGCTGATGACCTACATTTTTTTTTATTGGAACAATCTTGAATCTAATTAATTTGCTATCTACAGAAAGAGTGTTTCCAATGCAAAAAATATGTCAGGCAGACTGTGCTGAAGCGACCAAATCAGCATTCCAATAACCTGATGTGTAACACTGCTCATTAACCTCTCCTCACTGCACCCGTTTACTAAATGCTAATAAAAGACATTTTGTGCAAGCAAAGAGCTTTTGAAATGACTTTGCCCAGCACTCTGGACAGCGGCCCCAAATAAATGAGTTGCTCAATCTTCCGCTATTATACATACATAGGATACTAACACATAAAAAGTCTACTGTGTGACCTGACATGCCATTATCTCATGTTTCTATGCATATACCTCTGTCTGGATGGTTATTGATATTGACTTTAGCTCATAAAACCATAAAGATTTATTTGCTTTGGAGCTTAAATTGAAAATCCATATTGGTACCAATGCAAACTTTGATTTAATAAATTACAGAATTATTAAAACTCTTATAAACTCTGTATCTTATGCTAATACCATCTTGAAATAGTGGGGATTCCTGTAAACACAATCAGATAGTAACAGATTTTACATACTCAGAATTTACTACCATTGCTGTCAGCACAATATTGTCCCAGAGAGGCCGATAACTTACTAGTAGACATGAGGTCTAAGGGGTATCGTTTCTCCTTATGGAGAGTGACATACCATCTCTGGCTTGTCAAGGTAAGGAGGCTTATTCGCCGTGCAATGCTCCTCCGGGAAATATAATATGCAAATTGCCTCTTCTGAGAAAAAGAGGACTTAAACTCTATAGCGCCACCTGTTGGAAGTAGCGATCCTACAAGTCACAATCAACCCTTTAACGAGTCGTGCAATATGACTTAGGATAAAAGCCAAATCAGTATCTCAATTCGCAGACACGGTGTTTCGGGCTGTTGGCCTCTTCGTTTACTGATTTGTCTTTTATCCTAAGTCATATTGCACGACTCGTTAAAGGGTTGATTGTGACTTGTAGGATCGCTACTTCCAACAGGTGGCCCTATAGAGTTTAAGTCCTCTATTTCTCAGAAGAGGCAATTTGCATAGTAGACATGAGCAAATTTTTTAAAATTTGAATTTGCCAGCTTTACTGAATTTTCCTAAAAAAAATGATTTGAACCTGAATACTGCAAAGCCTTTAATTGCAAAGAAAAGATGTGTGTTACTCACTGAGGTCTCCTATGAGTGTATTCAACACATTTAGAGCCTTCAAAAATGTAGAAGTGGCCTCAACCTATCTGGCTAGAGGAAAGGGAAATGGAACCATTAGTAACCAACAATCAATTCATCGACACACTGCAGTAAAAGACTTTTTGGCTACTTAAATTGAGAAACAAAACAGTCCAAAATTTACAGTTGGTGTTTATACACAAGTGATTCCAATGGGAAAAGCCTCAGTAAAAATTATTCCTTTGTATGGAGTATCAAGAGCTTTGTTCTTTACTAAATGAAGAAATGATAGCTTGCTCACAAGTCATTCAAAAATTATTTAACCCCTTTCTGCCATTAGACGTACTATTGCGTCAATGTGGGGTGGGCTTTACTTCCCAAGGACGCAATAGTACGTCATATGCGATCGGCAGCGCTCACGGGGGGAGCGCCGCCGATCGCGGCCGGGTGTCAGCTGTTTATCGCAGCTGACATCCGGCACTATGTGCCAGGAGCGGTCACGGACCGCCCTCGGCACATTAACCCCCGGCACACCGCGATCAAAGATGATCGCGATGTGCCGGCGGTGCAGGGAAGCACCGCGCAGGGAGGGGGCTCCCTGCGGGCTTCCCTGAGCCCCCCGCAGCAACGCGATGTGATCGCGTTGCTGCGAGGGTCTCACCTCCCTCCCTCCAGCCCCGGATCCAAGATGGCCGTGGATCCGGGTCCTGCAGGGAGGGAGGTGGCTTCACAGAGCCTGCTCAGAGCAGGCACTGTGAAGGCTGCAGCGCTGCATGTCAGATCAGTGATCTGACAGAGTGCTGTGCAAACTGTCAGATCACTGATCTGTGATGTCCCCCCCTGGGACAAAGTAAAAAAGTAAAAAAAAAAAATTTCAAATGTGTAAAAAAAAATAAAAAAAAATATTCCAAAATAATGAAAAAAAAAATAAAAATATTATTCCCATAAATACATTTCTTTATCTAAATAAAAAAAAAAAAACAATAAAAGTACACATATTTAGTATCGCCGCGTCCGTAACGGCCCGACCTATAAAACTGGCCCACTAGTTAACCCCTTCAGTAAACACCGTAAGAAAAAAAAAAAAAAAACGAGGCAAAAAACAACGCTTTATTATCATACCGCCGAACAAAAAGTGGAATAACACGCGATCAAAAAGACAGATATAACTAACCATGGTACCGCTGAAAACGTCATCTTGTCCTGCAAAAAACGAGCCACCATACAGCATCATCAGCAAAAAAATAAAAAAGTTATAGTCCTGAGAATAAAGCGATGCAAAAATAATTATTTTTTCTATAAAATAGTTTTTATCGTATAAAAGCGCCAAAACATAAAAAAATGATATAAATGAGGTGTCGCTGTAATCGTACTGACCCGAAGAATAAAACTGCTTCATCAATTTTACCAAACGCGGAACGGTATAAACGCCTCCCCCAAAAGAAATTCATGAATAGCTGGTTTTTGGTCATTCTGCCTCACAAAAATCGGAATAAAAAGCGATCAAAAAATGTCACGTGCCCGAAAATGTTACCAATAAAAACATCAACTCGTCCCGCAAAAAACAAGACCTCACATGACTCTGTGGACCAAAATATAGAAAAATTATAGCTCTCAAAATGTGGTAACGCAAAAAATATTTTTTGCAATAAAAAGCGTCTTTCAGTGTGTGACGGCTGCCAATCATAAAAATCCGCTAAAAAACCCGCTATAAAAGTAAATCAAACCCCCCTTCATCACCCCCTTAGTTAGGGAAAAATTAAAAAAATGTATTTATTTCCATTTTCCCATTAGGGCTAGGGTTAGAGTTAGGGCTAGGGTTAGGGCTAGGGTTAAGGTTAGGGCTAGGGTTAGGGCTAGGGTTAGGGCTAGGGTTAGGGTTAGGGTTAGGGCTAGGGTTAGGGTTAGGGTTAGGGCTAGGGTTAGGGCTAGGGTTAGGGTTAGGGCTAGGGTTAGGGCTAGGGTTAGGGCTAGGGCTAGGGCTAGGGTTAGGGTTAGGGCTAGGGTTAGGGCTAGGGTTAGGGCTAGGGTTAGGATTAGGGTTAGGGCTAGGGTTAGGGCTAGGGCTACAGTTTGGGTTGGGGCTAAAGTTACAGTTAGGGTTTAGATTACATTTACGGTTGGGAATAGGGTTGGGATTAGGGTTAGGGGTGTGTCAGGGTTAGAGGTGTGGTTAGGGTTACTGTTGGGATTAGGGTTAGGGATGTGTTTGGATTAGGGTTTCAGTTATAATTGGGGGGTTTCCACTGTTTAGGCACATCAGGGGCTCTCCAAACGCGACATGGCGTCCGATCTCAATTCCAGCCAATTCTGCGTTGAAAAAGTAAAACAGTGCTTCTTCCCTTCCAAGCTCTCCCGTGTGCCCAAACAGGGGTTTACCCCAACATATGGGGTATCAGCGTACTCAGGACAAATAGGACAACAACTTTTGGGGTCCAATTTCTCCTGCTACCCTTGGGAAAATACAAAACTCGGGGCTAAAACATATTTTTTGTGGGAAAAAAAAAGATTTTTTATTTTCACGGCTCTGCGTTATAAACTGTAGTGAAACACTTGGGGGTTCAAAGTTCTCACAACACATCTAGATTAGTTCCCTGGGGGGTCTAGTTTCCAATATGGGGTCACTTGTGGGGGGTTTCTACTGTTTAGGTACATTAGGGGTTCTGCAAACACAATGTGACGTCTGCAGACCATTCCATCTAAGTCTGCATTCCAAATGGCGCTCCTTCCCTTCCGAGCTCTGCCATGCGCTCAAACGTTGGTTTCCCCCAACATACGGGGTATCAGCGTACTCAGGACAAATTGGACAACAACTTTTGGGGTCGAATTTCTCCTCTTACCCTCGGGAAAATACAAAACTGGGGGCTAAAAAATAATTTTGGGGGGAAAGATTTTTTTTTTAAATTTTCACGGCTCTGCGTTACAAACTGTAGTGAAACACTTGGGGGTTCAAAGCTATCACAACACATCTAGATGAGTTCCTTAGGGGGTCTAGTTTCCAAAATGGTGTCACTTGTGGGAGGTTTCTACTGTTTAGGTACATTAGGGGCTCTGCAAATGCAATGTGACACCTGCAGACCATTCCATCTAAGTCCTCATTCCAAATGGAGCTCCTTCCCTTCCGAGCCCTCCCATGCGCCCAAACAGTGGTTCCCCCCCACATATGGGGTATCAGCGCACTCAGGACAAATTGGACAACAAATTGTGGGGTCGAATTTCTCCTGTTACCCTCGGGAAAATACAAAACTGGGGGCTAAAAAATAATTTTTGTGGGAAAAAATTTTTGTTTTATTTTTACGGCTCTCCATTATAAACTTCTGTGAAGCCCTTGGTGGGTCAAAGGGCTCAGCACACATCTAGATAAGTTCCTAAGGGGGTCTACTTTCCAAAATGGTGTCACTTGTGGGGGGTTTCTACTGTTTAGGTACATTAGGGGCTCTGCAAACGCAATGTGACACCTGCAGACCATTCCATCTAAGTCTGCATTCAAATGGCACTCCTTCCCTTCTGAGCCCTCCCATGTGCCCAATCAGTGGTTCCCCCCACATATGGTGTATCATCGCACTCAGGACAAATTGGGCAACAAATTTTGGGGTCCAATTTCTCCTGTTACCCTCAGGAAAATACAAAACTGGGGGCTAAAAAAATAATTTTTGTGGGAAAAAAATTTTGTTTTATTTTTACGGCTCTGCATTATAAACTTCTGTGAAGCACTTGGTGGGTCAAAGTGCTCACCACACCTCTAGATAAGTTCCTTAGGGGGTCTACTTTCCAAAATGGTGTCATTTGTGGGGGGTTTCAATGTTTAGGCACATCAGTGGCTCTTCAAACGCAACATGGCGTCCCATCTCAATTCCTGTCAATTTTGCTTTGAAAAGTCAAACGGCGCTCCTTCCCTTCCGAGCTCTCCCATCCACCCAAACAGTGGTTTACCCCCACATATGGGGTATCAGCGTACTCAGGACAAATTGTACAACAACTTTTGGGGTCCAATTTCTTCTCTTACCCTTGGGAAAATAAAAAATTGGGGGCAAAAAGATAATTTTTGTGAAAAAATATTATTTTTTATTTTTACGGTTCTACATTATAAACTTCTGTGAAGCACTTGGTGGGTCAAAGTGCTCACCACACCTCTAGATAAGTTCCTTAGGGGGTCTACTTTCCAAAATGGTGTCACTTGTGGGGGGTTTCAATGTTTAGCCACATCAGGGGCTCTCCAAACGAAACATGGCGTCCCATCTCAATTCCAGTCAATTTTGCATTGAAAAGTCAAATGGCACTCCTTCGCTTCTGAGCTCTGCCATGCGCCCAAACAGTGGTTTACCCCCACATGTGGGGTATTGGCATACTCAGGACAAATTGTACAACAATGTTTGGGGTCCATTTTCTCCTGTTACCCTTGGTAAAATAAAACAAATTGGAGCTGAATTAAATTTTTTGTGAAAAAAAGTTAAATGTTCATTTTTATTTAAACATTCAAAAAATTCCTGTGAAGCACCAGAAGGGTTAATAAACTTCTTGAATATGGTTTTGAGCACCTTGAGGGGTGTAGTTTTTAGAATGGTGTCACACTTGGGTATTTTCTATCATATAGACCCCTTAAAATGACTTCAAATGAGATGTGGTCCCTAAAATAAAATGGTGTTGTAGAAATGAGAAATTGCTGGTCAACTTTTAACCCTTATAACTCCCTAACAAAAAAAAATTTTGGTTCCAAAATTGTGCTGATGTAAAGTAGACATGTGGGAAATGTTACTTATTAAGTATTTTGTGTGACATATCTCTGTGATTTAATTGCATAAAAATTCAAAGTTGGAAAATTGCGAAATTTTCATAATTTTCGCCAAATTTCCGTTTTTTTCACAAATAAACGCAGGTACTATCAAATAATTTTTACCATTGTCATGAAGTACAATATGTCACGAGAAAACAATGTCAGAATCACCAGGATCCATTGAAGCGTTCCAGAGTTATAACCTCATAAAGGACAGTGGTCAGAATTGTAAAAATTGGCCCGGTCATTAACGTGCAAACCACCCTTGGGGGTAAAGGGGTTAAGGAACACAAACCTTGATTCCTTTTATGTTAGAAACGGAAACCATTTCTCGATGAAGAAGCAATGGCTTCTCAACTAGGAGTGAAAAAAATCTCTTTTTTGGGATGCACAGCAGGTTTGCAACCCTCATAATGACAAAACAATTACAATGTTTTTTTTTTATCAAGCTGTCCCAAAGTTATAGCTGTTATCAAAGTGAAGAAGCAATAGTTTGTCAACAAGCACTATTACAGTATAGATGACATGATAGACAATGAGTAGGGTCCCAGCCATCAGCACTGGTGGCATCAGAATAGTGTAAAGATAGACAATAGACAAGCAGGTGGTTTGGCATATGTAAGCATTGGCATCAAGCATAGATAAATTAAAGGCAATAATTCATTCTTGGTTCATTTTACCAAATGATGCTGCCGAACTATGTAGAAGACAGTCAAAGGGCAGATAGAAAGATGGCATGGCCGATGTAATCACTGGCATTAGTGATAGGTAATTGGAAGTCATCACTAACTATATCTAATTCTTCACAGGTCCTTCTGCACTTTTAGGCTATATTCACACGTTGCGGTTTTTTCCGCGGAACCGCAGCGATTTTGCCGCTGCGGGTCCGCTGCAGTTTCCACAGCGTTTACATTTACATGTAAACCTATGGAAACCGCAAACCGCTGTGCACATGCTGCGGGAAAAACCGCGCAGAAACGCAGCGGTTTTCATTCCGCAGCATGTCACTTCTTTTTGCGGAACTGCAGCGGTTCTGCACCCATAGACCTCCATTGTGAGGGTCAAACCCGCAGAAAAACCCGCAGATGAAAAAATATCTGCGGGTTTTCTGCGGTTTTGTGGTGCAGAAACCGCTACAGCCGGAAGTGCGGGGAAGCAGGAGGAAGTGCGTGGGCGGAAGTGCGTGGGCGGAGTGTGGCTGTCATGATGGAGGCATATCGTCGCATGGGGATCGATGTCGGTCGCTTGATCGATTTGGTATGTATGTGTATATGTGTGTCCCCATGCGACGATAGTGCCACCAAAATTGTGTTAAATCACCGTATGGGACAACTACTCCCATCCGATATTAGGATGGGAGAGTTGTCCCTGTGTCCGGCGACTTTAGCACAATTGTACGGTAAAACAAAACACATCACACACAATACACACACAATAAACATGACATACATGACACACAGTACATAAAACATAGAGTATATACTCACCAACACCACACTTGTAGGTGAAGCCCTCGTCCATAGAAAAAAATCCCAAAAAAATAAACCAAATTCATACTCCCTGTCCGCAGAATCCAAAACCGAGTGTCCCACGACGATCTCCTGCTCTCCGGCGATACACTGCCAGGAGCGAAGCTCCTAGCAGTGTATCGCGTACTGTCCCGGAGCTCAATGGCGCCGGCTTCTCGGTTAACGGCAGTACAGCTGCGTTGAACTTTCCCACGCAGCACTGCCGTTAAGTGAGAGTGCCGGGGTCAATGACCGCCGGTAAACTCGCTCGCGCATGCGCAGTGACTGTTATGGCTGGCAATCAGGCAACACAGCGTGCAGTAATCAGCGCACATACAGAGATCTGGCAATAACCAAAAACAATAGGACGAGCTCTGAGACGTGGAATCTCTGTAGACTGCAGTACCTGATCTATCCTCACACAACTGTAAGCAGCAGTGGATTGCGCCTATCAACTACCTATGCAACTCGGCACTGCCTGAGGAGCTGTCTAGCCTGAAGATAGAAATACAAGCCTGACTTACCTCAGAGAAATACCCCAAAGGAATAGGCAGCCCCCCACATATAATGACTGTTAGCAAGATGAAAAGACAAACGTAGGAATGAAATAGATTCAGCAAAGTGAGGCCCGATATTCTAGACAGAGCGAGGATAGCAAAGAGAACTATGCAGTCTACAAAAAACCCTAAAACGAAAACCACGCAAAGGGGCAAAAAGACCCACCGTGCCGAACTAACAGCACGGCGGTGCACCCCTTTGCTTCTCAGAGCTTCCAGCAAAAGTTAATAGCAAGCTGGACAGAAAAAACAGAAAACAAACTAGAAGCACTTATCTAGCAGAGCAGCAGGCCCAAGGAAAGATGCAGTAGCTCAGATCCAACACTGGAACATTGACAAGGAGCAAGGAAGACAGACTCAGGTGGAGCTAAATAGCAAGGCAGCCAACGAGCTCACCAAAACACCTGAGGGAGGAAGCCCAGAGACTGCAATACCACTTGTGACCACAGAAGTGAACTCAGCCACAGAATTCACAACAGTACCCCCCCCTTGAGGAGGGGTCACCGAACCCTCACCAGAACCCCCAGGCCGACCAGGATGAGCCACATGAAAGGCACGAACAAGATCTGGGGCATGGACATCAGAGGCAAAAACCCAGGAATTATCTTCCTGAGCATAACCCTTCCATTTGACCAGATACTGGAGTTTCCGTCTAGAGACACGAGAATCCAAAATCTTCTCCACAACATACTCCAATTCCCCCTCCACCAAAACAGGGGCAGGAGGCTCCACAGATGGAACCATAGGTGCCACGTATCTCCTCAACAACGACCTATGGAATACATCATGTATGGAAAAGGAGTCTGGGAGGGTCAGACGAAAAGACACCGGATTGAGAATCTCAGAAATCCTATATGGACCAATAAAACGAGGTTTAAATTTAGGAGAGGAAACCTTCATAGGTATATGACGAGAAGATAACCAAACCAGATCCCCAACACGAAGTCGGGGTCCCACACGGCGTCTGCGATTAGCGAAAAGCTGAGCCTTCTCCTGGGACAAGGTCAAATTGTCCACTACCTGAGTCCAGATCTGCTGCAACCTGTCCACCACATAATCCACACCAGGACAGTCCGAAGACTCAACCTGTCCTGAAGAGAAACGAGGATGGAACCCAGAATTGCAGAAAAATGGAGAGACCAAGGTAGCCGAGCTGGCCCGATTATTAAGGGCGAACTCAGCCAACGGCAAAAATGACACCCAATCATCCTGGTCAGCGGAAACAAAACATCTCAGATATGTTTCCAAGGTCTGATTGGTTCGTTCGGTCTGGCCATTAGTCTGAGGATGGAAGGCCGAGGAAAAAGATAGGTCAATGCCCATCCTACCACAAAAGGCTCGCCAGAACCTCGAGACAAACTGGGAACCTCTGTCAGAAACAATATTCTCAGGAATGCCATGTAAACGAACCACATGCTGGAAGAACAAAGGCACCAAATCAGAGGAGGAAGGCAATTTAACCAAGGGCACCAGATGGACCATTTTAGAAAAGCGATCACAGACCACCCAAATGACCGACATTTTTTGAGAAACGGGAAGGTCAGAAATGAAATCCATCGAAATATGTGTCCAAGGCCTCTTCGGGACCGGCAAGGGCAAAAGCAACCCACTGGCACGTGAACAGCAGGGCTTAGCCCTAGCACAAATTCCACAGGACTGCACAAAAGCACGCACATCCCGTGACAGAGATGGCCACCAGAAGGATCTAGCAACCAACTCCCTGGTACCAAAGATTCCTGGATGACCGGCCAGCACCGAACAATGAAGTTCAGAGATAACTTTACTAGTCCACCTATCAGGGACGAACAGTTTCTCGGCCGGACAACGATCAGGTTTATTAGCCTGAAATTTCTGCAACACTCTCCGCAAATCAGGGGAGATGGCAGACACAATGACTCCTTCCTTGAGGATACTCGCCGGCTCAGATAACCCCGGAGAGTCGGGCACAAAACTCCTAGACAGAGCATCCGCCTTCACATTTTTAGAGCCCGGAAGGTATGAAATCACAAAATCAAAACGAGCAAAAAATAACGACCAACGGGCCTGTCTAGGATTCAAGCGCTTGGCAGACTCAAGATAAGTAAGGTTCTTATGATCAGTCAAAACCACCACGCGATGCTTAGCACCCTCAAGCCAATGACGCCACTCCTCGAATGCCCACTTCATGGCCAGCAACTCTCGGTTGCCCACATCATAATTACGCTCAGCAGCAGAAAATTTCCTGGAAAAGAAAGCACATGGTTTGAACACTGAGCAACCAGAACCTCTCTGTGACAAAACCGCCCCTGCACCAATCTCAGAAGCATCAACCTCGACCTGGAACGGAAGAGAAACATCAGGTTGACACAACACAGGGGCACAGCAAAAACGACGCTTCAACTCCTGAAAAGCTTCCACGGCAGCAGAAGACCAATTAACCAAATCAGCACCCTTCTTGGTCAAATCGGTCAATGGTCTGGCAATGCTAGAAAAATTACAGATGAAGCGACGATAAAAATTTGCAAAGCCCAGAAATTTCTGCAAACTTTTTAGAGATGTCGGCTGAGTCCAATCCTGGATGGCCTGAACCTTAACCGGATCCATCTCGATAGTAGAAGGGGAAAAGATGAACCCCAAAAATGAAACTTTCTGCACACCGAAGAGACACTTTGATCCCTTCACGAACAAGGAATTAGCACGCAGTACCTGGAAAACCATTCTGACTTGCTTCACATGAGACTCCCAATCATCTGAGAAGATCAAAATGTCATCCAAGTAAACAATCAAGAATTTATCCAGATACTCACGGAAAATGTCATGCATAAAAGACTGAAAAACAGATGGAGCATTGGCAAGTCCGAACGGCATCACCAGATACTCAAAATGACCCTCGGGCGTATTAAATGCCGTTTTCCATTCATCTCCCTGCCTGATTCTCACCAGATTATACGCACCACGAAGATCAATCTTAGTAAACCAACTAGCCCCCTTAATCCGAGCAAACAAGTCAGAAATCAATGGCAAGGGATACTGAAACTTAACAGTGATCTTATTAAGAAGGCGGTAATCAATACACGGTCTTAGCGAACCATCCTTCTTGGCTACAAAAAAGAACCCTGCTCCCAATGGTGACGACGATGGGCGAATATGTCCCTTCTCCAGGGACTCCTTCACATAACTGCGCATAGCGGTGTGTTCAGGTACGGACAAATTAAATAAACGACCCTTAGGGAATTTACTACCAGGAATCAAATCGATAGCACAATCACAATTCCTATGCGGAGGTAGGGCATCAGACTTGGACTCTTCAAATACATCCTGAAAGTCCGACAAGAACTCTGGGATGTCAGAAGGAATGGATGACGAAATAGACAAAAATGGAACATCACCATGTACTCCCTGACAACCCCAGCTGGTTACCGACATAGAGTTCCAATCCAATACTGGATTATGGGTTTGTAGCCATGGCAACCCCAACACGACCACATCATGCAAATTATGCAGTACCAAAAAGCGAATAACTTCCTGATGTGCAGGAGCCATGCACATGGTCAGCTGGGCCCAGTACTGAGGCTTATTCTTGGCCAAAGGTGTAGCATCAATTCCTCTCAACGG
Organism: Ranitomeya imitator; assembly: GCF_032444005.1. NCBI lineage: Eukaryota > Metazoa > Chordata > Amphibia > Anura > Dendrobatidae > Ranitomeya > Ranitomeya imitator. Next base: position 590,027,876 of record NC_091286.1, on the reverse strand, counting down.
AATAGGACACCGCAAAGGCTCCAAGAAAAATCCACAATGTTTAGCATAATCCAAATCCATCAGATTCAGGGCAGCGCCTGAATCCACAAACGCCATGACAGAATATGATGACAAAGAGCACATTAAGGTAATGGACAAAAGGAATTTGGACTGTACAGTACCAATAACGGCAGAGCTATCGAACCGCCTAGTGCGTTTAGGACAATTAGAAATAGCATGAGTAGAATCACCACAATAGAAACACAGTCTGTTCAGACGTCTGTGTTCGTGCCGTTCTACTTTAGTCATAGTCCTGTCGCACTGCATAGGCTCAGGCTTACTCTCAGACAATACCGCCAGATGGTGCACAGATTTACGCTCGCGCAAGCGACGACCGATCTGAATGGCCAAGGACATAGACTCATTCAAACCAGCAGGCATAGGAAATCCCACCATTACATCCTTAAGAGCTTCAGAGAGACCCTTTCTGAACAAAGCCGCTAGTGCAGATTCATTCCACAGAGTGAGTACTGACCATTTCCTAAATTTCTGACAATATACTTCTACATCATCCTGACCCTGGCATAAAGCCAGCAGATTTTTCTCAGCTTGATCCACTGAATTAGGCTCATCGTAAAGCAATCCCAGCGCCTGGAAAAATGCATCAACATTACTCAATGCAGAATCTCCTGGTGCAAGAGAAAACGCCCAGTCCTGTGGGTCGCCGCGCAAAAAAGAAATAATAATCAAAACCTGTTGAATAGGATTACCAGAAGAATGAGGTTTCAAGGCCAAAAATAGCTTACAATTATTTCTGAAGCTCAGGAACTTAGTTCTGTCACCAAAAAACAAATCAGGAATCGGAATTCTTGGTTCTAGCATCGATTTCTGATCAATAGTATCTTGAATCTTTTGTACATTTACAACGAGATTATCCATTGAGGAGCACAGAGCCTGAATATCCATGTCCACAGCTGTGTCCTGAAGCACTCTAATGTCTAGGGGAAAAAAAAGACTGAAGACAGAAATACAAGCCTGACTTACCTCAGAGAAATACCCCAAAGGAATAGGCAGCCCCCCACATATAATGACTGTTAGCAAGATGAAAAGACAAACGTAGGAATGAAATAGATTCAGCAAAGTGAGGCCCGATATTCTAGACAGAGCGAGGATAGCAAAGAGAACTATGCAGTCTACAAAAAACCCTAAAACGAAAACCACGCAAAGGGGCAAAAAGACCCACCGTGCCGAACTAACAGCACGGCGGTGCACCCCTTTGCTTCTCAGAGCTTCCAGCAAAAGTTAATAGCAAGCTGGACAGAAAAAACAGAAAACAAACTAGAAGCACTTATCTAGCAGAGCAGCAGGCCCAAGGAAAGATGCAGTAGCTCAGATCCAACACTGGAACATTGACAAGGAGCAAGGAAGACAGACTCAGGTGGAGCTAAATAGCAAGGCAGCCAACGAGCTCACCAAAACACCTGAGGGAGGAAGCCCAGAGACTGCAATACCACTTGTGACCACAGAAGTGAACTCAGCCACAGAATTCACAACAAGTGACACACCGACAGGAACTATGGCTCCTGTCAGTGTGTTGCTGCAGCCATGGAGAGCAGACACATCTCTGGATGTGTCTGTTCTCCATGGAAGATCTTCGTGGGACCCTCGATGGATTTCTGCGGACAGGGCCAGGGAGTATGAATTTGTTTTTTTATTTTGCCTTTTTTTCAGGTCGAGGGTCTTCAGGATGGATTAAGCGTACAATAAAAAATGTTCAAAAAGTGGGTGTCTTTATTTCATTAAAATATTTTTTTCTAGTCTTTGTGGTTTTTTTTTAACCCTTTCATTGGCTTAATAATGGATAGGCGTCTCATTGACGCCTCTCCATTATTAACCGGGCTTAATGCCACCTTACAATAGCAAGGTGGCATTAACCCCTCATTACCCCATATCCCACCGCTACACGGGAGTGGGAAGAGAGGGGCTAAGTGCCGGAATTGGCGCATCTTTTTGATGCGCCTTTTCCGGGGCGGCTGCGGGCTTATATTTGTAGCCAGGGGGGGGCAAATATCCATGGCCCCTTTCCTAGGCTATGAATATAAGCCCACGGCTGTCTGCGTAGCCTTTCTGGCCTAAAAATATAGGGGGACCCCAACACTTTTTTTTTTCGGGGCCCCCTATATTTTAGTGCCAGAAAGGCTACGCAGACAGCTGTGGGTTAATTTTCATAGCCTGAGAACAGCCATGGGTATTTTAACCCCTTCCCGGGCCTCAAATATTGGCCCACGGCTGTCTGCCTAGCCTTTCTGGCCTAAAAATATAGGGGGACCCCAACACTTTTTTTTTTCGGGGCCCCCTATATTTTAGTGCCAGAAAGGCTACGCAGACAGCTGTGGGTTAATATTCATAGCCTGAGAACAGCCATGGGTATTTTAACCCCTTCCCGGGCCTCAAATATTGGCCCACGGCTGTCTGCCTAGCCTTTCTGGCCTAAAAATATAGGGGGACCCTATGTATTTTTTTTAGGGGGTCCACATATATTATAGTAACCCTTTAATAGGATTAATAATGGATAGGCGTCTTATTGACGCCTCTCCATTATTAACCGTGCTTAATGCCACCTTACAATAGCAACCCTATCATTAACCCTAGGATCCCTTTAGGGTTAGGGTTAGGATCCCTTTAGGGTTAGGGGTAGGGTTAGGGTCCCTTTAGGGTTAGGGGTAGGGTTAGGATCCCTTTAGGGGTAGGGTTAGGGGTAGGATCCCTTTAGGGTTAGGGTTAGGATCCCTTTAGGGTTAGGGGTAGGGTTAGGATCCCTTTAGGGTTAGGGGTAGGGTTAGGATCCCTTTAGGGGTAGGGGTAGGGTTAGGATCCCTTTAGGGGTAGGGTTAGGGGTAGGATCCCTTTAGGGTTGGGGTTAGGATCCCTTTAGGGTTAGGGGTAGGGTTAGGGTCCCTTTAGGGTTAGGGGTAGGGTTAGGATCCCTTTAGGGGTAGGGTTAGGGGTAGGATCCCTTTAGGGTTAGGGTTAGGATCCCTTTAGGGTTAGGGGTAGGGTTAGGATCCCTTTAGGGGTAGGATCCCTGTAGGGTTAGGGTGCCCACGGCTGTCTGCCTAGCCTTTCAGGCCTAAAAATATAGGGGGACCCTACGTATTTTTATTTTGGAGGGATCCGTGTGATGTCCGTGTGTCTGCTTTTGTGTCTGTGTCCTTGCATTGCAACAATTTTTTCAATGTTAACACTATGACAGAAAAAATGCACACGGATGGCACACAGACAACATCCGTGTGCGGTCCGTGTTTACATGGACCCATTGACTTTAATGGGTCCATGTAATCCGTGCGCTCCCACAAACACTGACATGTCTCCGTGTTTTGAAAATGGACACACGGTCCTTGAAAACACGCTGACATGTGCAGAGACACATTGATTTTAATGTGTCTACGTGAGTCAGTGTCTCAGGTACGTGAGGAAACTGTCACCTCACATACCGGAGCCACTGACATGTGAAACTGACAGAATTTGGTGTTTGCCTTGTTTGTTTGACTTTGGGTTAGGGTAGGGGTGATGTTAATATATATCAAAATTTTTACACATTTGTGCTTTAAGGAAACCTCTTAACTCCAACATGGAAGTAGAGCTAAGCCCACCGGCATCAGGGGCTTATCTACCCATTCTGGTATACTGTAGATAAGCCCCCGATGTATCCTCAAAGATGATTAAAAGAGGTTAGATTATACTCACCCAGGGTCGGTACCGGTCCAATGAGCGTGGCGGTCTGGTACAACCCCTCCCATCTTATTATGATGACGTCCTCTTGTATTCACGCTGCGGCTTATCTCCCTGGTGAGGGCACAGCAACGTACTGCAGTAATGCAACGTACTGCCCTCAACAGGGCAGACAAAGTACGCCTGCGCTGGAGCCGCAGTGTGAATACAAGAGGACGTCATCACAAGATGGGAGACGCTGGACCAGACCGCAACGCCCATCGGTCCGTTACCGCCCCTGTGTCAGTATAATCTAACCTGTTTTGATCATCTTTGAGGAAACATCGAGGGCTTATCTACAGTTCCCATTTTGGGGGTGACAGGTTCCCTTTTAGATTAATTATCATTTGGATATAGTATGTAATGACACTATTCTATTCATTGTAGGTTCGCGATATACCTTGTTTATGGGATGCCGCAGATGTGTCCTACAAGGATAAATATTTCCGAGACCACTGCTGGACCAAGATTGTGAGGGACCTGTATCCGGAGTGGGATTCCCTGTCCATTAAAAACCAATTGGAAATTGGTAATTATATTGTTACCAATTATTAGAGTTTATGATAAATTTACTTTGACAATATATATATATATATTTTTTTTTTCTTAGAAAAAAATGTCAAGCAGAGATGGAGGTCAGTTCGGGACCGGTTCAACAAATTCATAAGTACATGTGACCGGAGTGGATCTTCACCAAGTCGAATAACCTTTCCCTTTTACGATGAGCTGCAGTTCCTGCTCACAAGCCGGACTTTGCGGAGGTAGGTTATAAACCACTAATATATATGTAGCCTCATCAATGTTGCCATGTGGTGTAGCACAGTTGACTGCGTATTGAATGCTGTGTCCTGCCGCAGCGTTCAATACACAGCATCCAGATGTTATACCATAGTGAAGAGAGCATTTTCCAAAATCCTGTCTGCGCTATTATTCCAAAGATGGAGTTGTGATAGCTATGGCACCACACCATGTCTATTTATCTTGTGTTGGCACTTTGACTGCGCAAGATAACTAGCACATTGTTTGGATAGCATGTGGTGATAACGCATGTGTTAAATCAAAACATGCATTATCAGCACACATGCCAAAAAATGAACAGCGTTTTGGAGTAAGCGGCCTTTATGCTGTTCCTAAAATGTTGCTCCTCCGCAGCGGTCATGATTAATAACTTTTTTCCTTTTCTCACACAGGACTGAGGGAAACCTTTCCAACCCGCCTCCTGTGGATGACCACTCCGAAGATGGAGCAGGCACTGATGGAGCAGGCACTTCCTCGGGAGCGGGAGGGACAATTTTTCCATCTCTTACCACAGCTTCTGCTGAAGCCGCATGTCCAGCAGCTGCTGCAGGCACATCAACTGCAGCAGCTGTTGGATCATCTGGTTCGTCAGAAGCTGTGGTAACAGAGAAGAGAGCTCCCTATCCGGTGGCAGGAGAGTCCATTAAAAAAAAAAAAAAAAAAAAATGAGGATAAAACTGAGAAGATGGCCAGTGACACACTTGATTTACTGAAACAATCCTCAAGTGAGGACCAGTGTGACTTTTTTGCATTGACCATTGCCCGAAAGGCACGCTCACTGCCACCGGATAGGCAGTCTCTCTTCATGTCTCTGTGCCAAACATCCCTCACCGCTCTGGAGGACCCTGCTCCAATTGAGTCATACGAGAATGTTTTGACGGGGGTTTTCGGACTCTTTCGCCCACGACCGAAACCCAGTGAACCGCACTATAGAGTGTCTTCCTACACCCAACCGGCACAGAATTTTTCTGGAGGAGGAAACACAAGCCTGGGACCATCAGCAAGTCAATCTTTCATGACTGACACAAGTAGCTCATATGGGTGTTCCCAGGAATACACCTACTTGCATTAAGATGCAATTGTTTTTGAAAAAGTTAGTTCAGTTTTTCATATTGAAAAAATTTTTCTCAAGTGTTTGGAAAAATTTAGTTGCTTGTTAAATAAATTAATGTTGATCAAATGTCATCTCTGATTTTTAGATACTTTACATACTTAGCTGACAGGTGTACGGTGTCATGACTATATGGGGGCTGGACTATGGGATGGACATAGTGTGATGGCTGTATGCGCACTGGACAATGGGATGGAGAATAATTCTTAGTTAAGAATTTTATATATACAATACTTATTCAATCCAAAAACAACCAAATTAAAATAAGAATTTTTTTATTAACCATAAATAAAAATTACAAATTATTTTGTTCCCCAAAAAAATACAACAAACAAAATTGAATATCGATGTTGATTTTGATTAATAGGGATCTTGACATCTTCTATCTTTTGGTATAGATCTTCCCATCTTGGTCAGTCAATGTTCTTCCATCCTTCTCTGCTGCTCAGGCTGCCCAACACCAGCACAGGAGTATTGCCAGTGCACGGCACCTTCTGGACTCATGAAGTAGTCAGTGAAGGATTCTCTCACACGCACACCCGAGTTGGACGGCCTTCCCAGACCCACGTTGACCACTGGATTAAATATTAGCTGCTGGTACTCCACATCTACGTCAGTGTTGTACTCACGAGCATAGTTGTGGAGTACACAGCAAGCCTTAATCACAGCATCAACGGTGTCTGTGTCCAACTGGATGGGTGTGTGAAAGATCCTCCACTGACTAGTCATGATCCCAAAGGTGCATTCCACATATCTGCGTGCACGACTCAGCCGATAATTAAAAATCCTTTGCCGGGCATTCAGTCCCCTTCGTGGGTATGGGCGCAGCAGGGTTGTCGTTAAGGGAAACGCCTCATCCGATACCATCACAAAGGGTACTGGATGTGTGGAACCCGGCAAAGGTCTTGGGGCTGGGAGCGTTCCGCCATCTTGAAGAATTTGCATCCCAATCTGTGACGTTCGCAACACCCGAGAATCCCCAGTACTACCATAGGCACCAACGTCAATGGCAACAAATTTGTAATGTGCATCAGCCACCGCCATCAGGACCACTGAAAAATACTTCTTATAATTAAAGAAGCGTGATCCTGATCGTGGTGGCTGCTGAACCCTTACATGTTTACCATCGACTGCACCTATGCAGTTTGGGAAATTGGCCACAGACTGAAAGCCTGCTGCAACCTGCAGCCAAGTCTCCTCGGTTGGGGAAGGCATCACTATAGGCTGCAACTTCTGCCAGATGACGGTACATGTGCACCTCACAATGTTAGAGATGGTGGATTTACCAACCCTAAATTGGAGGTGCAGGGATGTATAGCTCTCTCCTGTGGCCAAAAATCTGCAAAGAAACAAAAATGAATATTAGAAATGTCACACAAAAATACAATAAAACATGTCAGCAGTTATGGGCGCTATAATATGTGTTCAGCCCCTTTCATGTTTTATCTAAAGTATTCTAGAATGCTGCCCTTAGTAACACGGCACAACACAAGGGTATCAATAAATAAACCACCAGTCACATCAGAAGGGACTTGCAGGTCCGTGTCCAGCCACTCCAATGTTTAGCCAACGACACCACCCTCCTACTTCCTTCAACGCACTAATCCGGCCTGTTGAGGGCAGAAGTAAGTCCTGCAGTGAGCGAAGGCAAGAAAAGGAGACAGGCCCAGCGCATGCACATCTGCGCACTTTGCTCTATCCTCATCAGGACCAGAAAGTACATCTGCGCAGAAGAGAGGTATCGCAAGAAGGGAGGCGCACAAACTGGACACAGCAAGATGGGATAACATTACAAAACACACACACGGGTATGATGTATCTCCACTGACCCAGGGCCCAAATTATAGAATTCTGTAGATAAGGCATAAAATACAGTGGGCACATCTGGTAGCACACAAAAATGTTTACATTTTCCTGGCGTGTTATAGACATGATATTTCCGGTAAAGCATTTGCCCGTAAAGTATTTGCCCGTAAAGCAGAGCACAGTGGTGATGTCACCGCTCTGCTTTCCGTCCAGCGCACTTACTGCAGGGAAGCTGACGCTGCGGGACGCGACAGGAATGGATTTTTTTTTTTTTTTTTTTACAATTATACAATGGTAACTAGGGTAAACATCGGGTTACTAAGCATGGCCCTGCGCTTAGTAACCCGATGTTTACCCTGGTTACTCGGGGACTTCGGCATCATTGGTCACTGGAGAGCTGTCTGTGTGACAGCTCTCCAACGACCACACAGCGACGCTGCAGCGATGGACATCGTTGTCTAGATCGCTGCAGCGTCGCTAAATGTGACGGTACCTTTGTTAGTTTGTCAGTGTCTCCGGGACTTGTGAAAACTTTCATCACACATACCGGACACACGGACATGTGAAAGAGCCCTAATAACATTCAACCCAAAAATTATTTACTTACCGCAAGGTGATGAGCAGCCTTTCCTCTGCAGAGATGGCCTTCCTCATAAAAGTGTCTTGCAGTGTGAGATGGGGGGAAACTATTGCCAGAAGTCGGTCGAACGCCAGGATTGGCAGACGGCAAAATGAAACGAACTTTTCCGGGTATCTGAAAATGTAAAAAAAAAAAAAAATTGTTACATAACATATCATAACATTTGTGGAAAAACATTACTTTGTATTTTCATGAATTTCTACTTACTTCCGCAAATCATTATAAAGCACATAAAAGTGGCCTTTTTGTGTACGTTCTGCAACAAGCGGGTGCACCCACAGTCTTTTCCGTCTTCTCTCCTGCTGCTGCCTCTAAAATAAAAAAAAATACATTTTTTTTACAACACAACACTGTGAAAATTAAGAAAAATCAAGATGTTGGTAAAGCGCTGTAGAATATGTTTAGCGTAAAAAAAAAAAATGCACTTCAGCTTACCTGCTGTCTATGCATATTCAAGATTTGCAGCAGCAACCCCAGCATAAGTATCCGGTGCGGCCTGCGGACGTGTACCTGCGGCATATTTTGGTAACTTCCACTCATGTTTGCACAAAATGGAGGATGAAAGAAGACGGGGATGGACAAGGAAATGACATCATTATTTTTTTTTTTTGTAACTGAAGTTTGTCAAGTTTCCAGAGCTTTATTTAGGTAAAAAACGCAGACAATCTGCACTAAAAAAACGCACTAAAAAACGCACTGAAAAACGCACCAAAAACGCACCAAAAACGCACCTGCGTTTTCTGCCATGAGCTGCAGATTTTAGTGCAGAAAAAAAAGCTGGAAAATCTGCAATGTGTGCACATAGCCTTATGTTGCTGCCTACTTATAATTGGTCAGCATCATACAGTGGGGAAAATAAGTATTTGATACAATGCCGATTTTGCAAGTTTTTCCATCTACAAAGAATTTAGAGGTCTGTAAGTGTTATCGTAGGTACACTTCAACTGTGAGAGACAGAATCTAAAAATAAAAATCAGAAAATCACATTGTATAATTTTTAAATAATTAAATTACATTTTATTGCATGAAATAAGTATTTGATCACCTATCAGCCAGCAAGAATTCTGGGTCTCACAGACCTGTTAGTTTTTCTTTAAGAAGCTGTCCTATTCTACACTCATCACCTGTATTAATTGTATATGTTTGAGCTTGTTACCTTTATAAAAAAAACACCTGTCCACACATTTAATGACACTCCAACCTCTCCACCATGGCCAATACCAAAGAGCTGTCAAAGGACACCGGGGACAAAATTGTAGACCTGCACAAGCCTGAGATGGGCTACAGGACAATAGGCAATCAGCTTGGTGAGAAGGTTTCAACTGTTGTGACAATTATTAGAAAAAAAAAGTATCACAAGATGACTATCAATTTTCCTCAGTCTATGGCTCCATGCAAGATATCGCCTTTTGTGGAAAGAATGATTCTGAGAAAGGTCAAGAATCAGCCCAGAACTACATGGGAGAACCTGGTCAATAAGCTGAAAAGAGCAGGAACTATAGCTTCAAAGTGGCTCTGTAAGAAACATTTCAAGATCCTGGAGTGGCCTAGCCAGTCTCCAGACCTGAACCCAATAGAAAGTCTTTTGAAAAAGCTGAAACTCAGTGTTGCGCAGCGACAGCCCAGAAACCTGAAAGATCTGAAGAAGATCTATATGTAGAAGTGAGCCAAAATCCCTGCTGCAGAATGTGCAAACTTGGTCTAGAACTACAGGAAACGTCTGACCTCTGTAATTGCAAGCAAAGATTTCTGCACAAAGCATAAAGTTCTGTTTTTCTATTGTATCAAATACTTATTTCATATAACATGCTAATTAATTATATAAAAATCATGCAATATGATTTTCTGGATTTTTTAAAGATTCTGTCTCTCACAGTCGAAGTGTACCTACGATAGCAATTACAGACCTCTCCATTCTTTGTAGGTCGTGTGGTAGATTGACTCACTTGGCTGCACATGGTAGATGAACACCGTTTCTTTAAATCTTCCACTGGTTTATTAAAAGTACTATATAAACTAGTGCAATGTTAGATAAAATAAACCCGGCCTTCAAGGCCTAACAGGAAGGCAAAAACATAATGTATGGCACAGTCCTTGTTGCTATGGGAATCTGCCCACTTCAGGAGCAAACAACGAAATGTTCAACTTTTCTTAACATAAAAACACAGCTCCAGAACTTTGCACCTCCAGTCCCACCCCTTCAGAATGCTCTAGAAAACTGGGTACCGTATTTATCCTCTCGACTCCTCCCACTTGTATAGCTATTCAATCAAATTAGAACGAAACATGGCTGAGTAATCCTTTAGTGTGCTAGAGCAATTTCCTACTTTGCTATCATTGAAGCTAACACCATTAATCCAGTTTATCACTGTTGTACTAATATTCACACCCAAGCACGGCTTTAATTAGATGGTGGATAATAATCCAGGATACAGTGTCAACCACTGGACACAGTCCGGTGCCAAAAATAGTGTGAAGGAGAGAATGGCTAATGAAATCAATTATTAAACCTTATATAAGTCAGTAGCAAGGTGGCGCTTGTGTCTTTGAAATTGTTTTGGAAGTCCTTGGAACTGTCCTGTAAGGAATCTTTGGAATGCCGGAGTGAAGGTACTGGAATACACCAATACACCATATTTTGGAAATGAAGATGGACATGAACCAATTAGAAAGTGACTAGCTGTTCAGAAGTTGAGCGAACCCTCCCCCCCTCCATTTGCTGCTTGTAGTATCTTCCTTTATCCTGAAAATAAAGTTCAGTTGTGCACCATCTTTGGCTGATAGAGGAAGTGTGTATCTGTCTCTGTGTATCTGATACATCTTTGACCTCTAAGCGTGCACTCAGCTTATATTTGGTCAGGTACAAGCAATCATATAGATCTCACTTTAAGGGATCACCCTCACAGTAACAAGGCTATTGTGTATCCTTATCAGCCAGGTGGTTCACAATATATATATATTTTTTTTTTGCACTGAGGGATCTGCATTATTGTAGTCCGCATTGGATCATCCAACTAGAATTGTTTTCTACTACTCTTCTATTTGAATACTCTGTTATTTTGTGTGTTGTTCTCACGCACCAATCCTCAAGCGCGGCATCACTTTAGTATAATTTTTTGAATCCTTTATTTGACAGATCTGGCACTTTGTCTTGATCCCAGCAGCTGAAGATTGATCTCTTCGGGGTCTGAGCGCCAGTGTGATTATTTTATCAGTTTTAATAATTCATTCTAAATTTGCAATTAATTTACCAAGAAAAAAATGCTTTTTTTTTTTGTTCTATTTAAACTGTAAGCCTAACTAAACCAAAATATATGGTATGTGTATCTTTGCATCAGAAAAAAATTATTCATGAATCATTTTCATAGGGTTGTGAACCCACTAAATAGACATACATAATAAAAATTGACTTGTAATATAGAGCCAAAATCACTTTGTTCCTTACAGGAGTGTGACATATAGGGACAAAAACACTTCGGTCCTTAAAGGCGTTTTCTATTTTTCTTTTATTATATGTAAAACTCCAGTGTGCTGGAAAACGAATAAACAGCATTTCCCAATCTGTTGATCCACTGCCATTCCTCCATCTAACTTGCTGTGCCCTTCACAGGTCACCTTTTCAGTCATTCAGTGGGCACAATGGCGATTAATGTGTTACCTCTACATCCACAGGTTTGCTGCAGCGGTCAAGTGCTAACAACGTTGGAAGGGAAGGAGAGGAGATTGATGAGGACCAAGCCAGCCGGATAAGGAGCAAGATGGATGGACAGATAGACAGACAGACAGGTACGCATTACTGAACACCCAAACATTATGCCTCTTCATGTTTATTAACTACATTTAAAAGGCAAATCAATTCATTGTTCATTGTGTGCTGCCTTTTCTCTCTTTAATATGTTTTATAATCTAAGTTTATTGCTTCTCTGTTGCATTGATATTTCTTTTGCTGAATTTGGCTCAGAATGCAAAAAAAAAAAAGATTTACATCCATTGACATAATTTATGTGAAATCGTACCAAAGCAATCTGATGTAACACATTTATTTGTTTTGTTGGTGCAGGTGATGGCATATACAACTTTTCTTCTGCCACTTTAGGTCAAGATTTGCAAGCAAACTACTATTTGGAATTATTAGCCCGAATTGCAGTAGTGATACTTTATTAAAATTGACAGCTGTAAACTTTCACTTTATTTGACGGACAGGGCTGCAATAAAATAGTCAGTTGTATAATAAAATGAGTCCAGCGTTAGCGGTGAGCTGTGTAGCATTGTTTAATTGCAACAGGGTGAGACTGGCTAGGTACAAGTGAATTAATAATGTATACTGGTAGCAGAAAGACTACGGTGTGCTATGTGCGTGTCGTGTAAGGATTAATCTCCGTTTATTATTAATGTCCCATACCAAAACAGAAAGTTATCATCTATCAAAAATAAGAGATAATTTACTGATTGCTGGTGGCCCAACCACTGGGGACCTCAGCAGAGAATAGGGACCTGGAACCTGGATAACAGGGTTCTGTTGCCCTGTATGTATGCTTGATCCCCACTTCACTCCTTGCCCAGCCACATAGTATATTGCACAACCACGTAGTATATTGCCCAGTGACGTAGTATATTGCCCAGTCACGTAGTATATTGCCCAGTGACGTAGTATATTGCCCAGTCACGTAGTATATTGCACAGCGACGTAGTATATTGCCCAGTTACGTAGTATATTGCCCAGTGACGTAGTACATTGCCCAGTCACGTAGTATATTGCCCAGTCACGTAGTATATTGCCCAGTGACGTAGTATATTGCACAGCCACGTAGTATATTGCTCAGTTATGTATTATATTGCCCAGTGACGTAGTATATCGCACAGCGATGTAATATACAGCACAGAGCCACGTAGTATATTGCCCAGTGATGTAGTATATTGCCCAGTGACGTAGTATACAGCACAGAGCCACGTAGTATATCACACAGCGACGTAGTATATAGCACAGAGCCACGTAGTATATTGGCCAGTAACGTTGTATATTGCCCAGTGACGTAGCATATTGCCCAGTGACATAGTATACAGCACAGAGCCACGTAGTATTTTGCACAGTTACGTAGTATATTGCCCAGTGACGTAGTATACAGCTCAGAGCCACGTAGTATATTGCTCAGTTACGTATTATATTGCCCAGTGACGTAGTATATCGCACAGCGATGTAATATACAGCACAGAGCCACGTAGTATATTGCCCAGTGATGTAGTATATTGCCCAGTGACGTAGTATACAGCATAGAGCCACGTAGTATATCACACAGCGACGTAGTATATAGCACAGAGCCACGTAGTATATTGGCCAGTAACGTTGTATATTGCCCAGTGACGTAGCATATTGCCCAGTGACATAGTATACAGCACAGAGCCACGTAGTATTTTGCACAGTTACGTAGTATATTGCCCAGTGACATAGTATACAGCACAGAGCCACGTAGTATTTTGCACAGTTACGTAGTATATTGCCCAGTGACATAGTATACAGCTCAGAGCCACGTAGTATATTGCCCAGTTACGTAGTATATTGCCTAGTGACGTAGTATATTACGCAGCCACGTAGTATATCGCACAGCGAAGTAGTATACAGCACAGAGCCACGTAGTATATTGCCAGTCACGTAGTATATTGCCCAGCTACGTAGTATATTGCTCAGCCAGGTTTGTCATAGGTGAAAAAAAAAACAAAAAAAACATATACTCACTTTTCCAAAGGCCCGTTGTAGTCCACGGCAGCTTGCGGTCCCAGGGTTGGTATCACAGCGCAGGACCTGTGATGACGTCGCGGTCACATGACCGTGACGTCATGGCAGGTCCTTCTGCGATACCATCTTTGCCACCGGAAACTGCAGTGGAAGATGGCGGCTGGCGGGAGAGGCTCAGCGTACAACGAATGGTGTGTATAGCAGGTTTTTTTATTATTATTTTTAACATTACTTTTTTACTATTGATGCCACATAGGCAGCATCAATAGTAAAATGTTGGGAACACACAGGGTTAATAGCGGCGGTAACGGAGTGCGTTACCCACGGCATAACGCGGTCCATTACCGCCGGCATTAACCCTGTGTTAGCGGTGACCGGAGGGGAGTATGCGGGCGACAGGCACTGACTGCAGGGAGTAAAGAGCGGCCATTTTCTTCCGGACTGTGTCCGTCGCTGATTGGTCGCGGCAGCCATGACAGGCAGCTGGCCAGACAAATCGGCGAATGAATAACCGTGACAGAAGGACAGACAGACAGACGGAAGTGACCCTTAGAAAATTATATAGTAGATTCCCATTTTTAAGATAAAAGGTATATCCACTGCTGAGGCCTGCATTTTTCTCAATAACAAGTTCCTTTCTCACTCCTGTGGGAATGGAGAAGTGGCTTGATTAAGATCACATAGATCAAAACACGTTGTCTATCCTCATGACTGTATCCACCTTTGAGCAAGGATTTTAATCACGCTATATTTATATGCACCAATAAAGAATTTCAAGATTTTAGAAGCTGGAGTATATACCTTTTCCTCATCTTCCAGAGAAGTGGCTATGTCCGATCACATGGCTAAACCATCTGTCTTAGGACTTATTCAGACACCTACAGTGGGGAAAAAAAGTATTTGATCCCTTGCTGATTTTGTAACTTTGCCCACTGACAACGAAAGGAACAGTCTATAATTTTAAGGGTAGGTTAATTTTAACATTGAGAGATGGAAAATAAAAAATAAAATCCAGAAAATCACATTGTATAAATTATATAGATTTATTTGTGTTTTGCAGTGAGAAATAAGTATTTGATCCCCTACCAACCTTTAAGAGTTCTGGCTCCTACAGACCAGTTAGACGCTCCTAATCAACTTGTTACCTGCATTAAAGACAGCTGTCTTACATAGTCACCTTTAAAAAAGACTCCTGTCCACAGACTCAATTAATTAGTCAGACTCTAACATCTACAACATGGGCAAGACCAAAGAGCTTTATAAGGGTGTCAGGGACAAAATCATAGGCCTGCACAAAGCTGGAATGGGCTACAAAACCGTAAGTAAGACGCAGGGTGAGAAGGAGACAACTGTTGATGCAATAGCAAGAAATTGAAAAAAATACAAAAAGACTGCCAATCGACTTTGATCTGGGGCACCATGCAAAATCTCACCTCATGGGGTATCCTTGATCATGAGGAAGTTGAGAGAACAGACAAAAACTGCACAGGGGGAACTTGATAATAATCTCAAGGCAGCTGGGACCACAGTCACCAAGAAAACCGTTGGTAACACATTACGCTGTAAAGGTTTAAAATCCTGCAGTGCCCACAAGGTCCCCCTGCTCAAGAAGGCACATGTGCAGGCCCGTCTGAAGTTTGCCAATGAACACCTGGATGATTCTGTGAGTGATTGGGAGAAGGCGCTGTGGTCAGATGAGACAAAAATTCAGGTCTTTGGCATTAACTCAACTGTTTGGAGGAAGAGAAATGCTGCCCATGACCCAAAGAACACTATCCCTACTGTCAAGCTTGGAGGTGGAAACCTTATGTTTTGGTTGTGTTTCTCTGCTAAGGGCACAGTATTACTTCACCACATTAATGGAAGAATGGATGGAGCCATGTACTGTAAGTGACAACATCCTTCCCTCCACCAGGACATTAAAAATGGGTAGTGGCTGGGTCTTCCAGCAAGATAATCACCCAAAACATACAGTTAAGTCAAGAAAGGAGTGGCTAAAAAGAAGCATATTTGGGTCATGGAGTGGCATAGCCAGTCTCCAGACCTTAATCCCATAGAAAACTTATGGTGGGAGTTGAAACTACGAGTTGTGAAGTGACAGCCTCAAAATCTTAATGATTTAGAGATGATTTGCAAAGAGGAGTGTACCAAAATTCCTCCTGACATGTGCGCAAACCTCATCATCAACTGCAAAAAACATCTGACTGCTGTTCTTGCCAACAAGGGTTTTGTCACCAAGTATTAAGTCTTAGGCTGGGTTCACACTGCGTTGTGTGAACCCTTTTAATGGACTACGTTACACCGCGGCATAACGCGGTGTAACGTAGTCCGTTAACGCCGCCATTACAAGCAATGGCGAGCGCATCGATAGCGCACGCCCACAATGGGCGTGCGCTAGCGATGTGCCATCATTGATTTCCGGACCCGAGACGCCGCCTGCAGCGTTTCCGGGTCCGTCACTGCTAGCTCGCCGCTAGCGTAGATGGAGCTAGCAGAAGCTCCATCTGCACTAGCGCTGTGCAAGTGCCGGCACTTGTGTTAGTGCAGTCCGTTTAATGGATATGTTGAACGGACTGCACTATCGTAGTGTGAACTTAGCCTTATTTGCCAGTGGGATCAAATACTTATTTCTCACTGCAAAATGCAAATACATTTATCTAATTTATACAATGTGATTTTCTGGATTTTATTTTTGATATTATATCTCTCAATGTTAAAATTAATCTACCCTTAAAATTATAGATTGTTCATGTGTTTGTCAGTGGGCAAACTTACAAAATCAGCAAGGGATCAAATACTTATTTCCCCCACTGAACTCACTAATGTCCAGAGTAATTAGTGACTGGCACTTCAAACAAATGTTAATCACCATATGCGGACTTACATAACTTAGCCAAGCAAAGAGATACAGAATAAAGTAAAAAATGTAATTGCTTTATTAATAAAATGTTTGAACAACATATACAAAAACAAGAGCGCCCTAACAAAGGAGGGACGCTTGGTTGCAGATTAATGATCATTGTAGAAAGCACATATTAATACCCCATAGGTTTCATATAGCATATATAAAACTCTATTATCTGGTTCAATAAAGGCAACCTAAGTGTGCACATGAAGATACAAAAAAGAGATGCATTACCAGAGGTAAAGATGAAGTGATTGCTTGCCTTATGCCGACCACAGCGTCCCTCCTCACCCCAACGCACATTTCCATATAAGCTTCTTCCGGTGGCGTGTCTGGGGTGGGTAAGCGAGGGTTTTTTATAGTCACCTATCACCAATGAATGAGTGAGTAAAGAGCACGTGATTCCAAGGATTGCCGAGTAAGTACCGAGTGTGTTTGGCGCATGAGGGTTCCTTCCCACTCCCTAGACGTAATCATCACTTCCGGACCTGCACTCACCGGAACGCCCACTGGAACACAAGCGGTCTGGTGAAAGAGCGCATCCGGAAGTGTATGGGGTAAGAGGAAGGCGCATGCGCACAGCTCAGGCTTAGAATAGTCATGCAAAGAATGGTGTATTCTCAGAGAAAGGAGGGATAATGTGTAGCCATTATACCAGAGTACAAGGCTAGGGGATAGTCCCATATATGGAAATGCATGTGAGTGTCTTATTGCTGCTTGTTATAATATATTGGGTTAAAGCCAAAAAAAACAAATGTGATTGTGCCCAAATAGAATACATGTAATTTATTTCATATATATTATAATAAAAAACGGACTGATTAAAGTGACATAGTGCCTAATATGACCAAAGTCATCCTAGTTATTTAAAAAAAATGGAATTTACCTAAAAATAAGTGATATCTTGCTTATTATATAAATAATTTATGTGAACATAACATGATACATATTACTATGATATTTATAATTAAAATATCCCTAAAACGGGAAGTGACTATATATAGTGCTCGAATGTGAGAAATAAATAATAAAAACTATTAATGCTATCTAGAGCTCAATAGTGGCCCATATAAATGTAACATGTTATAATAAGAGACTACCATTAATGGCCCATTAGAGCATCTCATTCCTTAACATATTATAAGGACAAATAGATAATCCCCGACATCAAGTCCAATTAAAGATGATATGGATAAAACAATATTCCTGAGTATGTCCCGGTATAGATGCAAAGGCCAAGGCCATAGGTCCCCATGAGGCAGACAATTAGTCCCTTGATATAATGACAGGATTCCGCTCCTTCAACCCAATTCAAAAAACACCAGAATGAACAACCGCATGAATAACAGACAATCCTAAGGCAAATAAAGAAAAGGAGAATTAATACTCATAATAAAACCGAATAAAGTACTAAATATTAAAAACTTCCCATAAGGAAACAATACCAACTCCTAAAAATATGTCTCAAAAAAATAGATATGGAAATTAGACGAATGCCTGCTGTTAAAGAAATGAAGCAAATCCCAAACTTTCATTGAGCCCTTGTGGAGCCATAGTGCCCAGCCTGTAAATCCACCTACTCTCCACCTGGGCCAAGATCTAACTCAGATCCCTGCCATGAAGGTGTAAGTTCACCTGGTCAATTCCCTTGATTACCAGGCCTCTGGCATTGCTGTCATGGAATTTGATGAAACGTATTTAATGTGGTTTCATCCTCCACCATTTTTGCTTTGTTGATATCCCTGACATGTTCCCTTGTCCTGATTTTAAGTTCTCTCATTGTCAACCCTACATATACCTTGCCACATAGGCACTGAGCATCGTAGATGACCCCCTGAGAGCTACAACTCAGATATTTTCTGATCTCATATACTTTAGATCCATCAAAGTTGGAAAAGTTTGTAGATTTAATCAGGTTTAGACATCCCTTGCATAACCCACATGGGAAGAAGCCCTTCCGATCATAGCCTGTTGATGTTGAAACTCCAAATTTAGAGGCTTCATAGTGACAACATACCAAAATGTCCTTGAAATTAGGGAACGTTTAGCCACAAAGGATGGGGCTGGCGTTAGGACCTTCCTAAGGATTGGATGGACTAGTAGTACTTCCCAATGCCTTCAAATTATATTTGTAAGTGATTACCATTGGCAATTATATGTCAAGATATATCTTACCTGATTCCCATCCTTCTGTGTGTCTTACATCCTTTGTTATATAGGAGTTTATCACGACTAGTCCTCTTAGCTCTCATATAGCCCCTTTTAATGCAGCGGGCACTGTATCCCCTTGCTGCAAATCTACGGGTCAGGTCCACCGCTTGGTTTTCAAATTGGATATCATCTGAGCATATCCTCTTAGCCCGTAAGAATTGTCCAATGGGAATACCCCTGATGGTTGATCTGGGATGAGAGGGGTCCGCCTGAAATAGGGAGTTTGTTGCTGTAGACTTTCTGAACATGTCGGTATTTATGCGGCCATCTGAGGAAACCATGATACTAAGATCCAAAAAATCCAGGCTTCTGCCAGAAACGAAAGGTAAGTTTGATGTTAATATTGTTGTCACTTAGGGTTCTCATGAAATTATTCAAGCCATCCAAAGTACCTTCCCAGAAAAACAATATATCGTCTATGTATCTCATCCAGTTGTGAACATAGTTCACACCCTGGATGAGGTCACCATGAAAGATATTTCTCTCCCATGCTGACAAAAAGAGGTTGGCATATGCCAGGGCACAGGAGGCCCACATTGTTGTACCTTGTAACTGTAGAAAGATGCTGTTATTAAACGTAAAGACATTATGATGGAGAATGAACTCCGAAAGTGTCAAAATTAGGTCAGCAATGGGGGGTTGGATGCTACTTGATTGTAAGAACCATTTTGTGGATGCCAAGTCATCTGAATGACGAATAGACGTGTACAGTGCTTCCACATCGGCCGTGACCATAATTACATCATCCTCCAGATGCAGTAGGTCAATACGTTGGAGGGCTGATGTTGTGTCCTTAATGTAAGATGACAACGTGGTAACAATGGGCTTCAGGAATTGATCCACAATATTCGAGATAATTTCACAGAACCCCCAATACCTGCCACGATGGGTTGTCCTGGTGAATCCACAGGGTTCTTGGCAAGTTTAGGGATGATGTAAAATGTCGATAGCCTAGGATGGAGAGTTTTGATGCTATCCAACATTTTCTTGGAGATGATACCCTCCTCATAGGCCTTGTCAAGAATATTGATGAGCTTTGTCTGGAAAGAAGACAAGGGATTGAATGTTAATTTACGATAGCATGCTGTATCTTCTAGCAGCTTATTGGCCTGTTGCTCATACATTTGGCATGGCCAGATGACAAGATTGCCACCCTTGTCCGCTGGTTTGTACACCACGTCCTTCCAGGACTTAAGTTCTCTCAAAGCCAGATGTTCCTTGCTATTCAGATTTGAAGAGTTTCTGCAATTCATAGCTAGATGTTCAATATCTTTAGTGACCAGCTTTGTGAATACTTTAACAGCTGGACATACTGTAGTCCCAATGAGGGAAATTTTTTAGATTTGCTGTTTGGATGACTGGGAACATTGCTTACCTCAGCCGATGTATTTTCTTCCTCCAAAGCCATCATAATCTCCAATACTTCAATTTCTTCTGGTGTCATACAGGTGTCTGTAGATACATTTCTGTGGTGCAATTTCTTTAACCCCTTTCTGCCAGCTGACGGAATAGTACGTCAGCTGGCTGATCCCCTGCTTTGAGGTGGGCTCCGGCGGTGAGCCCACCTCAAAGCCGCGACATGTCAGCTGTTTTGTACAGCTGACATGTGCGCGCAATGAGCGCGAGCGGAATCGCGATCCGCCCGTGCTCATTAACTAGTTAAATGCCGCCGTCAAGCGCTGACAGCGGCATTTAACTAGCGCTCCCGGCCGCGCGGCCGGATCTACTCGCACTGCTGACCCCCGTCACATGATCGGGGGTCAGCAGTGCATCGCCATAACAACCAGAGGTCTCCTTGAGAACTCTATGGTTGTTGATGGCCGATTGCTTTGAGCGCCACCCTGTGGTCGGCGTTCAAAGCAACCCTGCATTTCTGCTACATAGAGGTGATCTGTACTTCACCTCTATGTAGCAGAGCCGATCAAGTTATGCATGCTTCTAGCCTCCCATGGAGGCTATTGAAGCATGCTAAAATTAAAAAAAAAAAGTGATTAAAAATATAAAAAAAATTAAAAATATATAAAAGTTCAAATCACCCCCCTTTCGCCCCAATCAAAATAAAACAATTAAAAAAAAATCAAACATACACATATTTGGTATCGCCGCGTTCAGAATCGCCCGATCTATCAATAAAAACAAAGGATTAACCTGACCGCTAAATGACGTAGCGAGAAAAAAAATCAAAACGCCAAAATTACGTTTTTTTGGTCGCCGCAACATTGCATTAAAATGCAATAACGGGCGATCAAAAGAACGTATCTACACCAAAATGGTATCATTAAAAACGCCAGCTCGGCATGCAAAAAATAAGCCCTCACCTGACCCCAGATCACGAAAATTGGAGACGCTACGGGTATCGGAAAATCGCGCAATTTTTTTTTTTTTTTTTAGCAAAATTTGGAAATTTTCTTCACCACTTAGATAAAAAATAACCTAGACATGTTTGGTGTCTATGAACTCATAATGACCTGGAGAATCATAATGGCAGGTTAGTTTTAGCATTTAGTGAACCTAGCAAAAAAGCCAAACAAAAAACAAGTGTGAGATTGCACTATTTTTGCAATTTCATCACACTTGGAATTTTTTTCCCGTTTTCTGTTACATGGCATGGTAAAATCAATCGTATCGTTCAAAAGTACATCTCGTCCCGCAAAAAATAAGCCCTCACATGGCCATATTGACGGAAAAATAAAAAAGTTATGGCTCTGGGAAGGAGGGGAGCAAAAAACGAAAATGAAAAAGCGGAAAAAGCTCCGGGGGTGAAGGGGTTAAAATTATTTTTCTAGAAAAGAGATGCACATCTTTTATGGCTACGTATGCGTCTAGATGGGAGGAAGGAGAAAAGGTTAGTCCCCTTTCTGATACACCTAGTTCGATACGAGTAATTTAATGTTGTTTCAAATTAACTACCTTAAACTGATCCTTATTTTTCTGGCGCTTATGTGTTTTAGTAAACATATCCGGAAACTGTCTCTTGCGAGCACCGCTCCTTAAGTTAAAGTCCCTTCGATCCTCAGTGTCACTAGCAGTGCTGTGACTTTCTGCACCTGAAACACTAGAAGTCACCGATGGTTCTCTTGATCTCATTGTATTGGGAATACTTTTCTTCCTTTGTTGCCACTCAAATACCTTATGAGTATCATAGCCATTCATATCTTGTTGGAATTTTTTGAGTTTCCCTTGACTCACCTCCTCCTCTCATTTGACAGAATGAGATTCCAGATCTTTAAGCCATTTCTCCAAGATATCCTTAGGTACATCATTTTGTAATACATTCTGAATGGTTTCCAATTTCTCATCAATGTCCCCAAGAGACATTGTTTTTATCAATGAGGATCTGAATAAATTCAGAGGAGCATGTGATTGCTGCTACTATCCACCTTTTTGTCAGATCCTCCTCTTGCAGTTCAAAAGTAGGGTATATTTGGACCCTTAGACCCCTAGGTATTATCTTTTTAGACAATTTTCTAATGAGGTGCGATTCCATCAAAGTTTGGACTTACGATAGAGGGCATTCCTATATTGATACATGGTTTCCTTATAATCCTTTGCTATATCCTGCAAAACAGTTGGGGTGCTCTGTTTAAAAAAATCTGAAGATTTAATACGCCAAGAGCTTTCTTTGGCTTTTAAATCCATCTCAATAGACTGACTGTTTAAACAAGAAACAGTAAAAGATCACAGAAGCATAAAAAACGTGTATTAAAGCCAAAATGTCCTTCACCGGACCACTTGCGTTCCAGCAGGCGTTCCGGTGAGCACAGGTCCGAAAGTGATGATTACGTCTAGGGAGTGGGGAGGAACCCTCATGCGCCAAGCACACTTGGCACTTACTCGGCAATCCTTGGAATCACGTGCTCTTTACTCACTCATTCATTGGTGCTAGGTGACTATAGAAAAACCAGCACTTACCCTCCCCAGACACGCCCCTGGAAGAAGCTTATTGTGAAATGTGCGTTCGGGTGAGGAGGGACGCTGTGGTTGGCATAAGGCATGCAATCACTTTATTCTTACCTCTGGTATTGCATCTCTTTTTTGTATCTTCATGTGCACACTTAGGTTGCCTTTATTGAATCAGATAATAGACTTTTATATATGCTATATGAAACCTATGGGGTATTAATATGTGCTTTCTACAATGATCATTAATCTGCAACCAAGCGTCCCTCCTTTGTTAGGGCGCTCCTGTTTTTATATGTTGTTCAGACATTTTATTAATAATAAAGCAATTGAATTTTTGACTTTATTCAGGATCTCTTTGCTTAGCTAAGTTATGTAAGTCCGCATATGGTGATTATTATTTCCCCCACTGTATAGTGTAATTTACTGTGCTGTCTGTGTGTGCAATAAACAGTACTGTGACCACTATAAAACTATGTGCTTGTGTATACTAACAATTTACTGGTATATGTGGAAGAAATAAAAGCATGCACCAATTTGGGCCATGTTACAGACAAAAAAGTGCATGTAATAGGCATATCCTACATTATTATTATTATTATTATTATTATTATTATTATTATTATTATTATTCAGTTTATTATTCAGATATTATTCAGTTCCTACATCTGTCCACTGTTACATCTCCACCTGGACCTCTTTCCACGATGTCTGCTTCTGTCATCAGGTGCCCCTGTATTCATTCTGTGGGCAGTGCTGGTGATGGAGGAGATGCCTGGACTTGAAATGCTGGCCTGCCTGGATTCTGTCCAGTTACTAAATCTAGGCTGGCTGGGATCAGTAATGTCATCCAGTCTGGAAGTATGGGTATATATATGTATACTAGATGGTGGCCCGATTCTAACGCATCGGGTATTCTAGAATATGTATGTAGTTTATTTATGAAGATTTACGAATAATGCAATGAATACACAGGATTTTCCGGGTAAAATATATACATTTTCATAAAATTTTATTGCTCATAGAACTTAATACAACTTAGCGAAATTATTAAACAGATGATCAAAATATATAAACCATTATATGAATATCTAACTGTATTTAAATAAATCATCGGACAAAAGAAGTACATCGACACTATAATATATTTGTGCGTGGCACTGTGCCTGACAGAACTTGTTCAGTAAATGTGACTGAACTACGTTGCACTGTGACTGACAGAACTTATTTAGTACGTGGCAGTAGGGTTGAGCGAAACGGATCGGACACATTCAAAAATCGCCGACTTTCAGCAAAGTCGGGTTTCATGAAACCCGACCCGATCCTAGTGTGGGATCGGCCATGAGGTCGGCGATCTTCGCGCCAAAGTCACGTTTCGTATGGCACTTTCAGCTCCATTTTTCGGCCAACGAAAGAGGACGCAGAGTGTGGACAGCGTGATGACATAGGTCTCGGTCCCCACCATCTTAGAGAAGGGCATGACAGAGATTGGCTTGCTTTCTGCGGCATCACAGGGGCTATAAAGGGGCGTGCACGCCGACCGCCATCTTACTGCTGCTGATCGTAGGATAGGGAGAGGTTGCTGCAGCTTCATCAGAAGAAGGGATATAGTTAGGGAGGGAAGATTAACCCCCAAACTGCTTGTGCTGTAGCGATTTCCACTGTCCAACACCACCATTTGTTTGCAGGGACAGTGGAGGCTATATTTTTGTGCATCAGCTCTCTAGCTTATTAGGCTGCCTTATAAGGCTCCCTGATAGCTGCATAGCTTGGTGCACGCTGCTGTGCAAACCAACTGCTTTTTTAAAAGCAAAACTCCTGTTGCTCCTTTCTGCACAGTAATCTTGTTTATTTGTCCACACTTTGTGTGCAGCAGTCCTTTTTATTGCTGCCATACTTGTCCTGAGATCATTGTAGGGAGATTGAAATTGTACTACAGTCCTTGTATTTTTTCATATATCTTCCAGCCACTTTCTGCCACTGCATCGATTCAAAGTGACAGGAGACAGCATTTGTCCAGTATGGTTACGAACTACTTTTCCTCCCTTATCAATGTTCTCCCTCACAGATCATTTACCTTTGATTACTGGGCATCTAAAATAGACACCTGGCCTGAATTGGCAGAATATGCATAAGGCTAGGGTCACATTGCGTTAGTGCAATCTGTTTAGCGCTAGCGCTAGCGGGTTGCGCTAATGCAATGTTTTTATCGGGGCAGCGTCCCGGGGTCACGGTAACGTCCCCGCTCTTGCAGATCCCCGATCTGCGAGAGCGGGGAATGGACCGCGGGCGCGCCTCTGACGCTGCAAGCAGCGTCCGCGGCGTGCCAGGAACCACCGGCGCATCGCTAGCGTGTGCCGAACATGGCATGCGCTAGTGCTGCGCGTTCCCATTGCCGTGAATGGGCGCGCTAACAGACGTGTTGCACGGCGTTAATTTCGCCGTGCAACGCTGTCCGTTAGCGCTTTCCCATTAACGCAATGGGAACCTAGCCTTACAGGAGCTCGCTTGCCCTGCTTCTAGTGTGCTATCAGAAAGAGTCTTCAGTGCTGCTGGTTCAATACTGTCCGAAAAAAGACATCTACAGTCATGGCCAAAAGTATTGACACCCCTGCAATTCTGTCAGATAATACTCATTTTCTTCCTGAAAATGATTGCAAACATAAATTATTTGGTATTATTATCTTCATTTAATTTGTCTTAAATGAAAAAACACAAAAAGATTTGTCCTAAAGCCAAATTGGATATAATTCCACACCAAACATAAAAAAGGGGGTGGACAAAAGTATTGGCACTGTTTGAAAAATCATGTGATGCTTCTCTAATTTGTGTAATTAACAGCACCTGTAACTTACCTGTGGCACCTAACAGGTGTTGGCAATAACTAAATCACACTTGCAGCCAGTTGACATGGATTAAAGTTGACTCAACCTCTGTCCTGTGTCCTTGTGTGTACCACATTGAGCATGGAGAAAAGAAAGAAGACCAAAGAACTGTCTGAGGACTTGAGAAACCAAATTGTGAGGAAGCATGAGCAATCTCAAGGCTACAAGTCCATCTCCAAAGACCAGAATGTTCCTGTGTCTACCGTGCGCAGTGTCATCAAGAAGTTTAAAGCCCATGGCACTGTGGCTAACCTCCCTAGACGTGGACGGAAAAGAAAAATTGACAAGAGATTTCAACGCAAGATTGTGCGGATGTTGGATAAAGAACCTTGACTAACATCCAAACAAGTTCAAGCTGCCCTGCAGTCCGAGGGTACAACAGTGTCAACCTGTACTATCCGTCGGCGTCTGAATGAAAAGGGACTGTATGGTAGGAGACCCAGGAAGACCCCACTTCTTACCCCAAGACATAAAAAAGCCAGGCTGGAGTTTGCCAAAACTTACCTGAAAAAGCCTAAAATGTTTTGGAAGAATTATCTCTGGTCAGATGAGACAAAAGTAAAGCTTTTTGGGCAAAGGCATCAACATAGAGTTTACAGGAGAAAAAAGAGGCATTCAAAGAAAAGAACACGGTCCCTACAGTCAAACATGGCTGTGGTTCCCTGATGTTTTGGGGTTGCTTTGCTGCCTCTGGCACTGGACTGCTTGACCGTGTGCGTGGCATTATGAAGTCTGAAGACTACCAACAAATTTTGCAGCATAATGTAGGGCCCAGTGTGAGAAAGCTGGGTCTCCCTCAGAGGTCATGGGTCTTCCAGCAGGACAATGACCCAAAACACACTTCAAAAAGCACTAGAAAATGGTTTGAGAGAAAGCACTGGAGACTTTTAAGGTGGCCAGCAATGAGTCCAGACCTGAATCCCATAGAACACTTGTGGAGAGATCTAAAAATGGCAGTTTGGAGAAGGCACCCTTCAAATATCAGGGACCTGGAGCAGTTTGCCAAAGAAGAATGGTCTAAAATTCCAGCAGAGCATTGAAAGAAACTCATTGATGGTTACCGAAGGCGGTTGGTCGCAGTTATTTTGTCTAAAGGTTGTGCAACCAAGTATTAGGCTGAGGGTGCCAATACTTTTGTCTGGCCCATTTCTGGAGTTTTGTGTGAAATCATCAATGTTTTGCTTTTGGCTTCATTCTCTTTTGTGCTTTTTCATTTAAGACAAATTAAATGAAGATAATAATACCAAAGAATTTGTGATTGCAATCATTTTCAGGAAGAAACTGAGTATTATCTGACACAATTGCAGGGGTGTCAATACTTTTGGCCATGACTGTAGCTACCCAGAATGTTGATGATCTAACCTTCATTAAAATGAACCAATCATGGATTTTAAATTATTTTGCTCCATCTTCTCCTGCTGACACGTAGCTTGCCTGAAAAATGTCTTGCTTTTGGCCTCCTCTTACTGACTACTCCAATTCCGCCATTTGCTGCTGCTGAATGTCCACCATAGGCCATTTTTATACCTCCCTAAAAGGGCTGACTCCCCCCACAGGGCCGTGGTCACCACATGGCGCAAGCACCCGTGCGAGTGCCGTTTGCCTGGACAGGTGGGTGCGCCCACTCTTGGGCAACGGCACTGGCACAGGGACCCTCATAGTACAGTGAAGTGTCTCTGATGGTGGTGGTGCACAACCAACATCAGACACACCGTCGTAATATGAGGGGCCCTGTGCCAGTACCGCCGCCGAGGAGAGAGTGTTCCCCCCCAGCTCAAACAGTGCTCTACCACTTGCAATACTTACCTCTCCCTGCTCCACCACTGTGTAGTCTGTGCTCTTAAATCCTTCAATGGCACTGCCAATACAAATTTGTTGAAATGATAGATGATAGTTAAAATATACAGGGGCCCTGGCCTCCATTTAGACCAGTTAATACTTTTGGGCTTACTACCACTGTATGCTACTCAGCAGAGGAGCCCACCCCAGTATCTAGCTATGCCGCCTGTTTAGTCCTGTTACCAATTTTGAACTGCTTTTAGCCTACTTTTGTAATGTGGGCCTACAAACTGTGTCTGCGCCACTCATTACAGTTGTGCTCCACTGAACAAAGCAATGCCGCCTGTTTAGTCCTGTTACCAATTTTGAACTGCTTTTAGCCTACTTTTGTAATGTGGGCCTACAAACTGTGTCTGCGCCACTCATTACAGTTATCCTCCACTGAACAAAGCAATGCAGCCTGTTTAGTCCTGTTACCAATTTTGAACTGCATTTAGCCTACTTTTTATTGTGGGCCTACAAACTGTGTCTGCGCCACTCATTATAGTTGTCATCCACTGAACAAAGCTATGCCGCCTGTTTAGTCCTTTTACCAATTTTGAACTGCATTTAGCCTACTTTATTATTTGGGCCTATATCTGTGTTTCCTCCTCATCCTGCCCATTGCCCAGCCACTGCTAGATGAGTCTGCTGGTACATTGATCCAGACCACAACATCCCCTTGCACTCTACACAGCCAGAATCTGACGCTGCTGAAAGTCAGGTTCCCCTTCCCGCATACTATACCATCTTACACGGGGACAAAGAGGAAGGTGCAGATGAAAGTGCAGGTTCCTTCATCAGGTAGGGGGGCATACTTGTTGGCGACATCACTGGCACAGGGCCCCTCATAGTATGCAAAAGTGTCTCTGGCAGTGGGAGGCGCCACCCGCCATCATACACACCGCCGTACTATGAGGGGCCCTGTGCCAGTGCCAACTAGTTCCCCCCCCCCGCTTGCTCAGGATCAAAGCACTTGCAAAGTTGTAATGCTTACCTCTCCCTGCTCCACCGCCGTGACGTATTCCGCGTTTCCTAGGCACACGAAAATCTTGAGCCAGCCCTAACCCCCCACAATTTTAGCCAAATGACCCCTGTTTTCAACTCCTAACTATTATTATAAAGTAAATTAAGATTGATAAGCTGAAGAATTAAGAATTGATGTTTTTGGAATTAAAATGGGCACTCTAGGTGTTTTCCTGTCCTCCACTCAGTGACGACTTTGATTCCCCATTGACTTGCATTGGGTTTTGTGTTTCGGTCGGCCCCCGACTTTTCGAAATAATCGTCCGATTTCACCCGACCCGACTTTTGACAAAGTCAGGTTTCGCGAAACCCGACTCGATCCTAAAAAGTAAAAGTCGCTCAACTCTACGTTGCACTGTGACTGACAGAACTTATTTAGTAAACGTGACTGAACTACGTGGCACTGTGACGGACAGAACTTGTTCAGTAAACATGACTGAACTACATGGCACCGAGACTGACAGAACTGCACCTGTCGCTGATTCGTCGCGGGCGGCTGGCGTGACCAATCAGCGACGCGGCATTCCTGTTACATACAAACAGACAGAATTAGATGATTATATAGTAGATATATATATATATATATTATTTCTTTACATACTGTATATATATATATATATATATATATATATATATATATATAACCTCTGGACAGGGTCTCAAGGTGAGTTGGAGGAATTTATTCAATTTCTGAATACTATCGATGATACAATCAAATTCACATTGGTGATGTCTAAAACAGACATTCAATTTCTTGATGTACTTGTCATTCTAAAAGAAGGGGAACTCAGTACCACACTATTTGTAAAAAACACAGATAGAAGTAATCTGTTGTTATATGATAGCCAACATCCACGGTCTATGGTGAAGTCCGTTCCACTAAGCCAATTACTCAGAGTAAGGCGTATAGTTAAAAAAGAGGAAGAAGTAGGCACAGTGGTGGATTCATT
This sequence comes from Ranitomeya imitator, assembly GCF_032444005.1. Classification (NCBI taxonomy): domain Eukaryota; kingdom Metazoa; phylum Chordata; class Amphibia; order Anura; family Dendrobatidae; genus Ranitomeya; species Ranitomeya imitator. The sequence continues at coordinate 589,998,342 of NC_091286.1, read as the reverse complement.
AGTTAAAAAATTTCTGGATATGGGGTACCCTAGAAATTTATTGGAAGCAACAAAAAATAAGGTATTACAGGAGAATAGGGTAGAACATATACAGAAAAATTTAAAAGGTAAACGTGAAGTAAAACAGAGACAGGTTCTGTTTGTTACTGCATATGGTGAGGAAAGTAGGGATGTAGGCAATGTCATAAAAAAAAACATTGGGGGATGCTGGGAAGGTGCTTGCTGGGTATAAAGGAGCTTGAATTGCCGCCACTATATTCATACAAAAAGAATAAAAACATTAGGGATTATTTGGTTAAGTCTGATGTTGGCCCATGAAAGATGAGCAGACAGTTGTTTCTAACAGGTTCCAGAAAAAATGGATGCTTTCCATGTCTAAAATGTGTGAATTGCACCCACATGATCAAGGGTGCTACATTTGAACACCCGGCAACAAGGAAGGTGTATGAAATTAAGCACTTTTTAACATGCAGTTCAGATCATGTTATTTATCTCTTGATATGTCCGTGTAACCTATGGTATGTCGGTGAAACGACTTGTGAGTTCAAGGTTAGAATGAACCAACACCGATATACCATTAGAAAAAAGAGGATGGATCTTCCTGTCCCTAAACACTTTGTTGAATGCAATCATTCGGAGAAAGACTTAAAATTCAAGATAATAGATGTGGTGACCTGTAAGACTCATGCTGGTGTGGTAGTTGAAGGCAGGTATATCTCGCCCAGGTGTTTGTCCTATGTGAATTAGGCCACTCAGTATCTTCAGGGTGCTAATGGGTTAATAAGTGCAGGAATAAAAAATGACCAGCTGGGGGTTTCCAGCGTCAGACTGGGGCACACAGATTGCCTGCCTGTGTGAGACAAACGTGAGTGAGAGCTATGTTCAAGAATTGTGTAATGTTAGCTGGGTGGGAGAAGCCCCCTTAGCTGTTGAGATAGCAACGTGTTTGGTTTAGTTAGCGCCGGACAGGCTAGGATTTATTTTTATGTTTTGTTTTTCTATGTTGCTTTCACGTTAATAAATCTGACCTGAGGTCAGCTTGCTCAGAAACCTGCTGTACGCCTCAGATTCAATGCACAAACCACGTGGCCTTTGACCCCAGCAAAGGCGATCCCAGACTGTTGTGTCACATTGTGGTGGAGAACGCGGGCATACCGTGGCACAGGCGACAGCATGGAAGACGTGGTGAAAGCCTTAGTACAGTCCACTGCCGTACAGCAGCAGGCCACTGCCGCACAGCACGAAGCTAATCGCTTGATGGTCGCACAGCTGAAGGAGTTAGTGGACATGACGGTTGCAGACCGCCAACTTCTCCAACAGGTGGCGCAGCGCCTGGTGAGCATGCCTGACGCTGACCCGAAAGCAGAGTCCAGAAGGATCCATGTGAGTCGATACTGGCAAAAGCTGACTGCAGAAGATGACGTCGAGGCATACCTGACAACGTTTGAGCGGACGGCATTGAGAGAGAAGTGGCCGAAGGCACGATGGGCCGATTTGATTGCCCCGTTTCTCTCCGACGAGGCCCAAAAAGCTTACCATGATTTGGACCCGAAGGTCGCTCAGGACTTTGAGAAACTGATAGCTGAGATCCTGGCCCGGCTAGGTGTGACGACGGTTGTCCGGGCACAGAGGGTACATCAGTGGACATACCAGCAAGATAAACCGGCGCGGTCTCAGATGTTTGACCTGATCTACTTGACAAAGAAATGGCTGCAACCCGAGGTACTGACAATACCCGAAATAATCCAGCGAATTGTCCTGGACAAGTACCTGAGAGTACTACCCCCAGCGCTGAAAAGGTGGGTAAGCCAAGGAAATCCCACGACAGCAGATCAACTTGTGGAGTTGGTCGAGCGTTATTCCATGGCAGAAGGACTTCCCGATGACACCGCTAACCCCCAGTCTGTGCCTCCTCCTCGTGGAACCGGTAAGACTGTTCCAGGGACCACGAGTGAAGGAAAATCGCTTAAAACTGTGGGGGAGGAGTCCGGGACTGCTCGCACTCCGAGACCAAGAGTATTGGACGGTGGTCTCAGTAGGGGACCTGTTAGGTGTTTCCGCTGCCATGAGAAGGGTCATGTTTCTGCGAACTGTCCTGTTACCGCTGAACCCATGCAGTGCGACGTTCTAGACTCTAAAAAACGCATGTCTTTGGTTACACAGCTAGTGAGTGTGAATGCGGGTCAAAATGATACAGCGAAACACCTGTGTGAATTATCTGTTGATGGGAAAAATGTTGTGGCATTACTAGACTCTGGAAGTGTGGTGACTCTGGTGAAAGCTAGTCTGGTGGCACTTCCATCTGGTCCGTCTGACAAGTTTTCTGTGACGTGTGTGCATGGTGACACCTGCTCGTACTTAACAGCGGTCATATGGATTTCTACTCCCTATGGGTCAGTGCAGCACAAAGTGGGACTCGTTCCCGCATTGTTACAGGATGTAATCCTGGGCAGGGATTTTCCCTATTTCTGGCAGTTGTGGGAGAATCAGTTGCTCCTTCACGGTAGCTGTACCCGTGAATCTTCTCCCATGCCATCTGGAGGTCCCGAGTCCCTAGAGGAGACCCCACCGGAAGATGTTGCTGGGGAGGTTAGTGAATCTAACCTTCAGTACCCCTTCTCCGTCATGGCGGGGGAAACGGAGGAAACTGAGGAACCTCAGCGAGAGGCGGAGGCAGACAGCCATCCGGCACCCTGCCTGCCAGATTTGGGAGTCCAGGTGGATGACTTCCACAGCGAGCAAATGAAAGATCCTACCCTGACTCCGGCTAGGAAAAATGTAAAAATGATAGATGGGGTACCCGTAGAACCTGACACTAGGCTAGCGTACCCGTATATGGTTCTTGAAAATGATTTGCTCTACCAGGTAGAAAAAAAAGGGGAAGACACAGTGCAACGGTTAGTGGTACCCAAACCTTATCGGCGGAAGGTACTGGATTTGGCCCACGGGCATATAATGGGGGGACATCTGGGGGTACAGAAAACCACAGAAAGGATATTGCATTGTTTTGTGTGGCCTGGAATACATTATGATGTGCGTAACTATTGTGAGTCCTGTCCAGAGTGCCAAATCGCGGCCCCTAAATCTCGGTTCCGTAGCCCTTTGGTACCCCTTCCTATCATTGGGGTCCCTTTTGAGAGAATTGGGATGGATTTGGTTGGGCCCCTTCCCCGATCCGCACGTGGGCACCAACATATCCTCGTCATCGTGGACTATGCCACTCATTACCCGGAAGCCGTCCCTTTGCGTAACACAGCTACCAAGACGATCGCCAAGGAATTGGTACAAGTGTTTAGTCGAGTGGGAATTCCAAAACAGATACTCACCGACCAGGGGACTCCCTTTATGTCGAGGGTAATGAAGGAGCTCTGCAGGCTCTTACAAATAGACCCGTTGCGTACGTCTGTCTATCACCCTATTTGCTGTTTGCCATTAGGGAAGTTCCCTAGTCTTCCACAGGGTTTTCGCCTTTCGAACTGTTGTACGCCCGTCGTCCCCGGGGACTCCTGGACGTCGCAAAAGAAACCTGGGAAGGTCAAGTCACTCCCTTTAAAACGGTGATCGACCATGTAACACAAATGCAGGATCGTATTGCCGCTGTCATGCCCATTGTTAGGGACCATATGTTACAGGCCCAGGAAGCCCAGAGGCAAAGTTATGATAGAGGCGCTAAGGTCCGTACATTTGCACCCGGTGATAGGGTGTTGGTCCTAATCCCTACGGTGGATAGTAAATTCCTGGCGAAATGGCAGGGCCCATTTGAGGTCCGAGAAAGAGTTGGTGAAGTGAACTATAAAGTGTACCAGCCGGGTAAGAGAAAACCGGAACAGATTTATCATGTGAATCTGATAAAATCCTGGAAAGACCGCTCTGCCCTAATGGCGGATCTGCCTCGTCCGGTTTGTTCACCTACCGTACCGGAGGTGCAGGTTGCCGAGACTCTCTCAGAATGACAAAAATCTGAGGTTAAGCAATTTTTGTTACAGAACCGACAGTTTTTCTCCGAAAAACCTGGCCGGACTAAGTTGGTGAAACATGAGATTGTCACAGAGCCTGGCGTCACTGTTCATGTGAAGCCCTACCGGATTCCGGAAGCCCGCCGTGAAGCCATCTCCCGGGAAGTGATGGCAATGTTGGACTTAGGAGTCATTGAGGAGTCGCACAGCGCCTGGTCCAGTCCAATTGTGTTGATACCTAAACCGGATGGCTCCATCCGGTTTTGTAATGACTTTAGGAAACTGAATGCAGTTTCTAAATTTGATGCGTACCCTATGCCCCGGGTCGATGAGTTGATCGACCGGCTTGGTAAAGCCCGATACATTACGACCCTGGATTTAACAAAGGGGTACTGGCAGATTCCTCTGGCCGAGGCGGCCAGAGAGAAGACGGCATTTGCTACACCGGAAGGTCTGTTCCATTATGTCTATATGCCGTTTGGACTTCACGGAGCTCCCGCAACGTTCCAGAGATTGATGGATCGAGTCTTGAGGCCTCACAGACAGTACGCTTCTGCCTACCTGGATGACATCGTAATTTACAGCATGGACTGGGAAACTCATCTCCAGAAGGTACAAGCGGTGATTGATGACCTGCGAGATGCAGGTTTAACGGCAAACCCCAAGAAATGCCACATCGGGCTTGAAGAAGCCCGATACTTGGGCTACGTGATTGGCCGAGGAGTGGTTAAACCCCAGATCGACAAAATACAGGCAATTCAGGGCTGGCCACAACCAGTGAACAAGAAACAAGTGCAGGCTTTCCTGGGGATTGCCGGCTATTATCGCCGGTTCATACCCAATTTTGCAGCCATGGCTACTCCCTTGACGGATCTTACCAAGGGGAAGGGTTCCGTCATGGTAAAATGGACCTCAGCTGCTGAAGAGGCCTTCCACAGCCTGAAACGGGCTTTGTGCTCTCAGCCCGTACTAGTGACTCCTGATTTCAGCAGCGAGTTTGTGGTACAAACTGATGCCTCTGATACTGGTGTCGGAGCTGTACTTTCCCAGGTGAGGGACGGAGTCGAACACCCGGTCCTCTACCTCAGTCGGAAACTGAATGTACATGAGCAGAGGTATGCGGTGGTTGAAAAAGATTGCCTAGCCATTAAATGGGCTCTCGACTCCCTCAAGTATTATCTGGCCGGTAGGAAGTTTAGGCTGGTCACAGACCATGCCGCTCTCAAGTGGATGCATCTCCACAAAGACCGTAATAGTCGGGTAACCCGGTGGTTCCTTGCCCTGCAGGCTTAATCTTTTACGGTGGAGCACCGACCTGGGGTGCAGATGGGGAACGCCGATGCCCTATCCCGAGTGCACTGTTTCAAGAGTGTTCTTGCTCGACCGGAGTGGTCTGAGAAGGGGGGGGGATATGTAAGACTCATGCTGGTGTGGTAGTTGGAGGCAGGTATATCTCGCCCAGGTGTTTGTCCTATGTGAATTAGGCCACTCGGTATCTTCAGGGTGCTAATGGGTTAATAAGTGCAGGAATAAAAGATGACCAGCTGGGGGTTTCCAACGTCAGCCTGGGGCACACAGATTGCCTGCCTGTGTGAGACAAACGTGAGTGAGAGCTATGTTCAAGAATTGTGTAATGTTAGCTGGGTGGGAGAAGCCCCCTCAGCTGTTGAGATAGCAACGTGTTGGTTTAGTTAGCACCGGACAGGCTAGGATTTATTTTTATGTTTTGTTTTTCTATGTTGCTTTCACGTTAATAAATCTGACCTGAGGTCAGCTTGCTCAGAAACCTGCTGTACTCCTCAGATTCAATGCACAAACCACGTGGCCTTTGACCCCAGCAAAGGCGATCCCAGACTGTTGTGTCACATGCCCGTAGATAGGAGGGGTGGTGATAGGGAGCAGGTCCTCCAGAAAAGAGAATTAATGTGGATATATAAATTAAACACTCTCAGGCCTAAGGGCTTAAATGTAAATTTTAAAATGCAAGCATTTATCTAGTATACTGTACTTGAACAGAATCTTTGTAGTTGATGACTTGGAAATATTAGTCTATTTCTGTGATTTTAAATTTGGGAGTACTTGGTATGTATGTTCCTAATTTTATATATCTGTTTTGTTCAGGTGTTCTTGCTGTCAAATATTGTTGAAGACCTTATCTGGAGTGACATGCAAAGTTGGAGGAAAAAATTCTTTTTTCTAAAAAAAATTTTTGAGGTATTTTTTTCAAAAATTCATTATGAATATTGTATAACCACAAAGTAAAATAATGAGAAATATCTATAAAAATATATTAAGTCATTCATGTGAAAAGATTGAAGGCCAATGAATAAATTGTTTAAAAACACTTTTTTAGTGCTTTTATAATTTTTTATAATGGTTTATTAGGTAAATTGTTATATACTAGTTGGGAGTTTTCTGTATAGTGGCTAGGAATCGGGGCGTTTTGCCTAAAGGGTTAATTGCACTTTTTTATATATACTGGTTGACTTCTTAGTAAAAGAGCCATTTGTCTGTTCATATAGTTGCGGTTTAGACATTAGCCGGGACTGATGTGCTACCGCTGCACAGGGGTCATGAGTTGAGGCACTTTGCCTGGAAAGGTTGGGTGCACCCTCTAGACACTGTTTGACAGCTTGACGATGATCTGAATAAAGGCCATATGTGGTTTGTCAGGGCGGGATTAGGCACAGTAAAGAATGTCCATACGGCAAAGAAAGGGCATTATGCTCAGTGAAGTACACTATGGTGCTGATTAGTCATACTAGGAGGTTAATGGAATTAAGGCGCTAGAAAAAAGCAAAGTAATTATAACTTAACTTATAACTGAAAGGCTTGCCACAACCAGAATGGCGACAAAAGATACCCTGTGAGGTATGCCACAACCAAAATGGCGATGACAGGCCCTACTGCGCATGCACCCGTTTCTAGATGCCGTTTACAGGCATTTGATTGGCCTTGAATCTAACATGTGGGTATGACGCAATCACAAGCGCTTAGACATGCGCAGTAAGTAATTTAGAACACCGATAACATGCATTATCCTCCATTAACAGCATGTCTCTCCAGGGGTAAGCATAATCAAACAATTAGATGGACAGTTGTTAACTGAGTACTAGCCCCTCTACACACAGTGGGGCTTATCTACATTACATGATTCTCTGGGGACGCCCTGTGTTTACCTGCTATCTTGTTCTATGCACAATAGGATTCAGCCATTTTTTGTATATTTATATGTGCAGTGCTACTCGCTGTATACCATTGCATTTTAAGTTGTCTCTATATATTCATCTAGTATAGTACCAGCAGTGTGTCATTGGTGTTATTTATCATATACTATTGTACCTGAGGTCATCTGTACACATTGATTTATTATAGGCCCAGTGGTGTGTTAATTGCATTTTAATATATGTTTTTTATCTGTGATGTCTGTCTTCCCTAATAAACTTTGTAATTTTGCTATTTATAATTGTAGTTTGGGAGTGTGTTCTACATTTAGGCATAGTCTTTTTTCTTGTTTGTTTCACTACTCCAATTCTTCGCCCCATCCTGTCATGTGGTGCTCTCATCCTGCATCCTCATCCTGTCATGTGATGCTCTCATCCTGTGCCCCCATCCTGTCATGCTGCTCCCATCCTGTGCCCCCAATCTGTCATGTGCTGCTCCCATCCTGCGCCCCCATTCTGTAATGTGCTGCTCCCATCTTGCCCCCCATTTTGTCATGTGCTGCTCCCATCCTGTGCCTCCATCCTGTCATGTGCTGCTCCTATCCTGCGCTCCCATTCTGTCATGTGCTGCACCCATTCTGCACCCCCATTCTGTCATGTGCTGCTCCTAGTCTGCGCTCCCATTCTGTCATGTGCTGCACCCATTCTGCCATGTGCTGCTCCTATCCTGTGCTCCCATTCTGTCATGTGCTTCCCCCATTCTGCGCCCCCATTCTTTCATGTGCTGCTCCTATTCTGCGCTCCCATTCTGTCATGTGCTGCACCCATTCTGCCATGTGCTGCTCCTATCCTGTGCTCCCATTCTGTCATATGCTGCACCCATTCTGCGCCCCCATTCTGTCATGTGCTACTCCTATCCTGCGCCCCCATTCTGTCATATAGAGCAAAAAGTCACTGGCTTGCTGTTCTGCCGTATTTTCTATACATATTTTTAGGGGTTGAGCTCCCGCCTCTGCACAGGGGGAATCTCGAGCCATCTCCTCTGTGGTCTCCCATTCCTCTCCAGCCGCAGTGGAGCCTGCTCAGCGGAGATGTCGGTCCCAGCGTCTGGCTCAGCCTGATACTGTGTGAATGGTTTCTGCTGCTTTCCCAGGCTCAGCCATTGCAGCCAGTGCTGGTCAGTGGCGAGCAGACGTCTCTGGAACTAAGTCCTGCCTTTTCCTTTCTGAGCATGCCCAAGGTAAGACCTCTCATTGGAGGTCAGGGGTCACATGCTCAGGTACTGCTGCAGCTCCCATTGGTCCTCTAGGAAGGTCCTGAAGTTGCTCTGGTATTGTAGCAGCTTCCATTGATCCTCTAGTAAGGTTCTGAAGCTGCTGCAGCTACAAAAGGTTTGCATGGCTGCACGGCCATGGCTAGTATCACTTCATGTTATGAGCTTGCTATTTGTGGTCGCGCCTGTATGATTGTGTTCAGGGACCCGGCTGAAATAAGCCCCTAGAATACCGGCACCTCCGGTGAGGAGTTTGTTTGATTGTATTCAGGGACCTGGCTGAAATAAGCCCCTAGAATACAGGCACCTCCGGTGAGGAGTTTTGTGTGCTTCTCTGTGTGCTTGACCACTGACTGCCACCAGCTCAGCAGTTAGCTGTGCTCCCCTGTAACGCTAACAGGGCACAGCATATTCTTTTCTGTATGACTCAGTGAAGTAACTGAGTTCACATATACCGCCATTAAGTGCTGTCATTTTCTAGCAGCAGGTTGTCTCCAGCACGGTGGACCCCAGGCTGCGAACGAACCAATTATAACATCCATATTAACTTGGTGCTTTCCACCAGTCCTCACACATATTCAGTAGAAAGTGGCTGGATTGCCCCGCTGACCTATTTTATATATAGATTCAGTATAAAAATGGCGCCGGAAAGTGCGGACTGCTCAGGTGCCGATTCCAGCACCACAACCCTCCAGGCCTGCAGAAATACCTTCCTATTTCCCATCTCTTGTTATGTTATTTTTGGCATGGATTAATTAATTGACGTTGAGAAGGTAGTCAAAAGTTAATTATGGTTTGTACAAAATGGATGTTTAAAGAATAAGTGGCAATGGCAGTAGATGGGTAGTGTTGAAGAAAGTTACCCTGTTCTAAAATGCTGTCACCACGTTACGTGCCACTAAATTTGGTCTTTTCCCTGCACGCCTGCAGCTTGGCACATTGGCAGAAATTATTTCCATACATCATTCTCACAATAGGGTAATGATAGCTGAGGGGTTCAATGGACATGTACGAAACCAACATTGGCGCCTGCCAATCCCTTTTTGGTCTGGGTTGGTCTGTACTCGCCCACTGGCAGCCCGGTTCACATTACCGCATTATGAGAGCGATTTCTAAAGATCATCTCTGTAGGTATGACTTGCTGCAGGGAACAAATCTAATTAAGTGGCATACAATGTGGTGGCTGCAGTTTAAAGGGACTCTTGCCTTGCGCAGGCGTGTACTATGGAGGACAGAGAATGAACTTCAATCCAATATTGCAGCCAGCATGCAGCCAGCGGGTAAGGAAAGGGTGAATCAAACACCCGAAAACCCAGCCTCTATGGCTGAGACTTGTTCCATCCAAATTCAGGTGACAGAGTCCCTTTAACACAGAGAAATCTGATGACTGGTTCTCTTTAATTATCACACTTTTGATTGCAGGTAAGCAGCATAGAAATGAAGATATTGGAAACAAGGAAATAACTTGGTGCCTACCATATAAACACACAAAATCTTTGTACGTAGAAAGTGGAGGCATTCAATAAACTAAGGTGGTGAGTACATGACAACGTTGCGTAAGTTGTCATTGTTCCCTGACAGTGATGCTGTTTACTGTATATTGTAAGCTGCGGTGGGTTTTTTACTAGGCCTGTGTTATTCTGTCAACACTCTAAATGGAACGTATGACAGGTCTGTACTTCTCCAGTGATCCTCTTTGTCAAAAAACCCAAAAGAAAATGCCTTTTTCTTCCTGCTTTTTTTTTTTTATTTTTGCACAGCTCATTCTCTCTCCAGCTTTTCCGGCACGAGGCATATCATCAGTTTTCAATCTTAGAGCAGCCATTACATGTGACATGTTTTATCAAAGCAAAAACACAATAAAAGATCCACTTGTTTTTAAATTGTCGACAGGCTAAAGCGCGTGGGCATTAAACAACGCAATCCATAATGCATTCGCTTCAGACGTAGTGCGCAGTCCGTTCATGTCACAAGAACAGCAGACAAACTAGACTCTTGGGGATGCCAGGCATAATTGAGTCACTGAGTCTTTCAGAACACCGAGTACAAAGACTCTTTCCTTTCTGCACCTTGCCATATCTCAACTCAGTCCCGTATCTCCGCTCTGGTGCAGAATTTACACCAGCTCATCGAGATCAGTGTTTTTCCTCCATAACAGATGTTCTGCTGCTCTGGGCATATGTTGCAATAATAGCAGATTAAATAATACAAAATGCTACAAATCCTAATTTATTTGTTTTTTTCAATGATTGAACATTTATTGAATATATTATTTCCAAATTTGTCATACTAATAAGCATCGTAAGGTTTGATAATGAGCCATATTATAATACCAAAGCAAACTGATAAGTCGAACCTGCCAAATGTGAGCACACAACAATTACAAACCGCCCCTCAAACAGAATAACCCAAGGGTCTTTGTTCTTAAAATTGTCACGCCATTCTTTTCTAACTAAAACAGCCACCAGGGCTGCTTGACACATGTCTTGCTGAGCATTCTTACAAAACCATAAGCATTATACAACATATTATGCAAAATCATATATAGTATTGCTGTATTTGCCTTTAAAAAACAGCATAGACCCGCGACTCATCATGGTGTTCACAGCAGAATTCTGGTGTAAACACCTTGAAATGTTCAAATAATATACAGGCACTTCTTACAAAATTAGAATATGATCAAAAAGTTAATTTATTTCAGTTCTTCAATACAAAAAGTAAAATTCATATATTATATAGTAATTACACACAGAGCGATCTATTTCAAGTGTTTATTCCTGTTAATGTTGATGATTATGGCTTACAGCCAATGAAAACCCAAAAGTCATTATCTCAGCAAATTAGAATACTTTATAACACCAGCTTGAAAAATGATTTTAAAATTTGAAATGTTGGCCTACTGAAATGTATAAGCAATAACCAACAAAAATCTGAGTGACATAATGTAAATCAGAAAGTAAGAAGGTAATAATATGTCATATTGTCACTACCAATGGGACGAGTAGATGGCCAATCATCAATTATCAAACAAAAACCCAAAAGAACAAAGGATGATCAAAGGGCCAGCAATTAGATAAAAAATATAACTTTATTAGAATACATTAAAAACCAGAGTAGAATGGTAGATGAGACCAAAGTGCATGTAAACAAAAATGAATGGGATGAGTGATCAGCGGCTAGGGATCATGCATATTATTTATATAGAACATGACATATGTTAACTGAAATGATGATATATATTTTACATAGCAGTCATGCTCTATACATGTAATCCAATATTGACATTATCTCAATTACCCCAACAAATGGTATGATGAAAAGATGGATAGCAGCCACAAACAATACCTAAAATAAAGGTGCAGGCAGAGTAGTAATAGCCTAATAACGCATACCTAAATTGGACCAAAGAGCGGTCACCAGGAGTGGCTGTGAAGGGGTGCAGGAGAGAGCCAGTGATCACCACATCACCCCCTTGGGGTATTTTTTATCTAATTGCTGGCCCTTTGATCATCCTTTGTTCTTTTGGGTTTTTGTTTTCTACTGAAATGTATGTTCAGTAAATGCACTTAATATTTGGTCGGGGCTCCTTTTGCATCAATTACTGCATCAATGTGGTGTAGCGTGGCATGGAGGCGATCAGCATGTGGCACTGCTGAGGTGTTATGGTCAGGTGAGTTTGCTGGCCAATGAAGCACAGTGATACTGTTGTTTGCAAACCAGGTGTTGGTACTTTTGGCAGTGTGGACAGGTGCCAAGTCCTACTGGAGAATGAAATTCCCATCTCCAAAAAGCTTGTCGGCAGAAGGAAGCAAGAAGTTCTCTAAAATTTCCTGGTAGATGGCTGCGCTGACTTTGGTCTTGATAAAACACAGTGGACCTACACCAGCAGATGACATGGCTCCCAAACCATCACTGATTGTGGAAACTTCCCACTAGACCTCTAGCAGCTTGGATTGTGGCCTCTCCACTCTTCCTCCAGACTCTGGGACCTTGATTTCCAAATGAAATGCAAAATTTACTTTCATCTGAAAACAACACCTTGGATCACTGAACAGTTCTTTTTCTCCTTGCCCCAGGTAAGACTCTTCTGGCGTTGTTTATTGCTCAATAATTGCTTGACACAAGAAATGCGACATTTGTAGCCCATGTCCTGGATACGTCTGTGTTTGGTGGCACTTGAAGCAATGACTCCAGCAGCAGTCCACTCCTTGTGAATCTCCCCAAATTTTTGAATGGCCTTTACTTAACAATCCTTTCAAGGCTGCGGTTATTCCCGGTTGCTTGTGCACCTTCTACCACACTTTCCTTCCACTCAACTTTCCATTAATATGCTTGGATACAGCACTCTGTGAACAGTCAGCTTCTATAGCAATGACCTTTTGTGGCTTACCCTCCTTGTGGAGTGTGTCAATGACTGTCTTCTGTATATCTGTCAAGTCCCATGATTGTGGAGCCTACTGAAACAGAAACCTTTGCAAGTGTTTTTTGTTAATTATTCTAATTTACTGAGATAAGGACTCTTGGGGTTTTCATCGGCTGTAAGCCATAATCATCAACATTAACAGAAATAAACACTTGAAATAGATCACTCTGTTTGTAATGACTCTATATTATAACTTTTACTCTGAGTTTAAAACATGATGTAAAGATCCAGAAAAATCCAGAAAAAAAACAGGCCTTACTCCTGACTGCCCCTCAATAAGATTTACATACAACATGTCATTCTTAATGAATCGGAGCCATAAAGTTATTTCTGAGTTTGCAATAAACATGCTACAAACATATTCAGAATTTTAGCTACAAGGAATAGATATGTATTGCGGTGAAAATTAAAAATTGTCAGCTGTTGTGACTGAAGCCTAACGTGACATGACATACCAATCACATCATGTGCAATTGCAGTTACTCAAATTAATGGAGTTCCCATTGAGAGGATTATACATTTCCAGCAGGATATCATGTGGAGACGCGACTGACAGCTACTCGTGTTAGTTGCCCATCAAGATATATTTTTTTCAGCTTTTTTCTTAAATTAAAAAAATAGTTTACACACCTTTTAATGCAACGACATACAGATAGATGATCTTTTAGATCAGTATTAAATTAAGTTATAAGCCAAATTGTGGCCTTAGATCCTATAACAGTCCTTCCTGTGCTTTACTAATTATTGCCTCCATTGTGCAGAAAGCAAACTTTGTCAAATATGGCATTGGCCAACGGGTCCATGCACTTTTACCTCCCTCTGCCTTGATTGAGAATTCGGACTTGATTAGAATGACCAGTGTCTAAAGAAAATCCATCAGGTTAATACTCACAGTTGAAATGCCGAGTGAGTGCACACAGCCCTCTTTTCTCTTGGTTGTGGGTGCTGGGCTACACCTCCATGTATATAGGTTGTAGAAAAGCAAAGTAATAATTTTCCAGAATAGTGCCACTCATGTCTATAGGCCATGTGAGGAACTGAAGTTTTTCCCCATATTAACTTTTGGATGAAAAACAGACCCTTTTTCTTTTAGACAACCCCTCTCAACTTATGGATGTTACCTGTCACGTCAATCAGGCAGCTTTATTTGTGGACAGCATGGTAGAAAGAGAGAATAACTGAGTAGAGTGAAATACTGGTTTGTTGAAACTGATTCAGTATAACTTATATTTTATTTATTGAAATCCATGGGGCTTGTATCATATGAGTGCATTGGACGGTACTTAGAGATTAACTGCTATCTCTGCATACATAGTCATACAGGAAAGACTGCCAATCACTTAGTAGGGCCACCCACTGGACTCATCCATACAAGCATCTGGAGTTTCAATGAATAAAATGTAACTTTTCCTGAAACTTTTCCCTAGAAAATACATATCGATCTATCAGCGCCTCCTGCTCTATAATATTCTGCCTGCAATTCAGACACCATTTTTTAACATGATAAGTTCCTTTAAAGGGAAACTGTCACCTGGTTTGGCCGAAATAAGATACGACCACAGCCTTTCAGGGCTTACCTACAGCATTCTATAATGCTGTAGATAAGCCCCTGATCTGACCTGAAAGATAAGAAAAATAAGTTTTATTATACTCATCTGCGGGGTGGTCCTTTCCAATGGGAATCGCTGGTCCTGCTTACGGTGCCTCCCATCTTATTATGATTGCTACCCTCCTTCTTGCTTCATGGCTCCCCAGCATCGCGCTCCTGCACATGTATACTTATCTGCCCTGTTGAGGGCATAGCAAAGTACTGCAGTGGGCAGGCGCTGGGCCTCTCTGACCTTTCCCGGTGCCTGCGCACTGCAGTACTTTACTCTGCCCTCAACAGGACAGATAAGGAGCATGATGCCGGGAGCCATGAAGCAAACAGAAGGGGACCTGTGACACCCATTGAACCGGACCGCCCCACAGGTGAGTGAGTTGCCCTGCAGGCAAGTGGTACTCAGTACCGGGTCCTACTGCTTCACAGGGGAATGTCATGGTGGCTGTGACCCGGTCCATGGCCCAGGGTGCCCATATAAAAGGAAAAGGTCTTTAAAGGGATAGTTTATGTTCGTGACGCCACCTGAGGTATTCAATCAGGGTGACCGACACTGCTTTAAGGGGTCCGCTGGGGTGATGTTATGGCAGCTAGATGGTATACCTTCCCACAGATGAAGTATGTCCCCAGGGCTTCCCGGTGTGTAGATGGTGGTATGGTGAGAGGTGCAGAGAAGAACAAGGACAAAGATTGCAGTCTCTTTACCTTTTCTGAAGACTTCAGCATCCACAGTCCAGGGCACCAGATCACAAGGCAGGCAGAGTCCGGCCGGTTTGGAGGCAAGTCCAGAGTCCCCTTGTCCAGGTGGAAATCAGTAGCCTTCCCTTACGCTGCGGTGATGTAGTCCCTTACTGCCTATGGCTTCACATAAGGGTCTCACAGATGTGGTGTTTCGCTCTCTCTGTACCCCATATAGGATAGGACAAAACCTGTATGACTGGTGACTTGAGCGTGTTTATAGGGTCTCTTAGATAACCCGGCTCTGTAGGTGTCACCGTGCCTCCTGGGTGTAGGTGCGGACATGTAACCTGCAATTAGCTGTCCTGCCGGTCTCTGAAATAAGGCATAGAGGTCCTTACTCCCTCTGTGTTCTGGCTACTGGGATTTTGTGCCTCAGAAGGAGGCAGCCTGAGCGGGGCTGGTCCCCTTCTGGTATCCTCTCCTTTGCTTCAACTTCCTTCATGCTCGCTGCAATACAGTTCTGCCTTTCATTGTCTCTTTCTGGGAGCTGCAGTTCTGAGGGCATGTACAGCTCCTTTGACCTTCTGTCCTCCTCAGACTCTGGTCTGGAACTAACAGAACTAATGTCTGGAGCTCTGCCAGGAACTGACTAACTCTTCCTACAGACTACCAGTTCTATATATGTGGGGAGTGACCTAATAAATAGGAGTAGAAGCTCCCCCTGGTGGTCTGGAGTGTGAAATGTGTTGCATGTTTGTGATACCTGGATGCAGTTATCCTTTTTTGCCTCCAAACGTAGCATCACTCTCCCTGAGAGGAAAGCAATACCACTGCGACGACCAAGACCCTGTGGCGCCGCATGAGTATAATAAAACTTATTTTTCTTAACTTTCAGGTCGGATCGGGTGCTTATCTACAGCATTATAGAAAGCTGTACATAAGCCCTGAAAGGTGATGGCTGTATCTTATATTGGCCAAACCCGGTGACCGATTCGCTTTAAGAATTAAAAAGGAGAAAATCTCCTAACACGAGTCTAAAAATTTGTTTAAATGACTGTAAGCCATGCAGACTCTTTGCAGGGAAAGTTGGGCTATATAACTGATATCGCACAATGTCAAATTATTGGACTTTTCTAATGACATCACAGCTCATTGAGAACTAGTATTACATTGATTAATGTATGCAAAGCTCTCTGAATACTGGGAAAGGACAGCTGCTCATTTTCTTATTGTTTCCAATAAGCTATTTTATTTATTAGATTGAAATTTATGCAAAGAAAACTCACATTTAACTGTGCTGGATCAGGTTTTGGTGATGTTTGGTCAATAAGTGTTTTTTCAGTTTTTACCAACAGTGCCTGTCTCATCGGTATTTCTTGTATGTAACAAAAACTTATGGAAGTTTCTTAAGCTTCTCTCAATAAGTGATTGCTATCCAAGTTTTTCGCAAATTGTTCACTCACATCTGCATATAAAATCGACAAGAGCAATGAAAGAAAAAATTGCATTGCACCTGCCACAAAGTTATTCAATTAGTCAGTGTTCATCAACAAGTTTTTTGTAATTGAGGTAAGGAAAAATTTGCAGCATGCTGCGCATGGCCGCGTAAATGTACAGCATCATGGCAAGTGGGGAAAACGAAGGTTATTCACAAGAATTGGCGCATCTAATGGATGTGCCATTTCAGGGGCAACTGAGGCCTAGTCTTATTTGTCTGGGAGAGGGCCAATATCCATGGTCCATTCCCAGCCTATTAACATTAGCCAGCAGCTGTCTTTGTAGCCTTTACTCTTTATTACATTTTCTGCAGGCCCCTCTTTTTAATACCCAGTAAAGTCTATGAACTGATATTAATTGCCTTGAAAGCTCCATGTTCATTGCCCCTTTCACAGACTATTAAGACCAGCTCTCAGATGTCTGCTTTCCCTCAGCTGGTTAATAAAAAAAGGTGACAGCATGCTATTTTTTATTTATTTCTTTATTAGCTAAATAGACACAGTGGCTTTTTGCACAGTACTCCCACAACCTTTAAACTTGTTGATTGGCTACCCTGTAGCCTTTTAACAAACTTTATTAGGCACCCAAACCCAAATATTAAACCTGAAATCCTGTGAAAAGTCCATGTTATGGGTTTGGATCACAACCCTAAGTGTCCAGTACGAACTCCGAATATTGCAGTTCAGGTTCGCTCATCCCTAAGCAAGACATATTAAAAGTAATATGGGAAAAATAAAAAATAAATACTTAAACTCCCTTTACCTCTGTTAGGACTGGCGGAACGCACCAAATAATAATTGGATATAATACAAGGTGCGTTTGCAGTCCAGGGTCCACCGTGCAGCTAAGACATCTGCTGCTTGGTAATGATGGACTATATGGCGGTATAATGTGAGTACACACACGGGTTAGCTTCAACCGGTATGAAGGAAGCGAACCCTGCTGTGTCACAGGGCCGCGATACTGCATAGAGAGCGCAAGCAAAGCGACAGAGAACTCTGCCCCAAGACTCAGGGTAAGGGCTCCTTTCCACTTGCGAGATAAACGTCCGTGTCTCGCATGTGAAAACCAGGCTCTGGCACCGGCACTTGGGAGTGGAGCGTGCGGCTCCATATATTGCTATGCAGCTGCACTCTCCGCTCCCAAGTACCGGCGCCACAGCTTGGTTTTCACATGCGAGACATGGACGTTTATCTCTCAAGTAGAAAGGAGCCCTTAGAGTCCCTCTAGATCTCTTTCGCTTGACACCACTACATCAGTGCAAGGGAAACTAAAATAAATATTTTCTGCACAGGAGTCCATGCAGCGCCACACTGGCGGACACCACTAAGCACCCTAACTTGGGATAGGAAAGCGCACTATCTCCGCACGGCGCCCCTCTTGCGGTCGCTGCTAACTGGGTACAGCAACTTGTGCAATTGTGCAGGATAGCTGTTGTGAATTCTGTTATCGAACTCCCTCCTGTGGTCATGAATGGTACTTCGGCGAGTTCTGTCCATGGACTCCCTCTGGTGGCTGTGAGTGGAGCTGCTGCTTCTGAGGTTCCTTCCACAGGTGACGTTGGTTATTCTTTGGCTGGCTGTTCTATTTAACTCCACTCAGATCGTTACTCCATGCCAGCTGTCAATGTTCTTGTACTGGTTCAGTTCGCTCTTGGATCTTTCTGGTGACCTGTCTACTCCAGCAGAAGCTAAGTCCCTGCTAGTTATTTATTTGTTCATTGTTTCCTTGTCCAGCTGGCTATCATGATCTTGCCCTGCTAGCTGGAGCTCTGGGATGCAGAGTGGCACCTCTGCACCGTGAGTCGTGCGGAGGTCTTTTTGCACACTCTGCGTGGTCTTTTTGTAGGGTTTTGTGCTGACCGCAAAGATACCTTTCCTATCCTCAGTCTGTTTAGTAAGTCTGGCATCCCTTTGCTAAAACCTGTTTCATTTCTGTGTTTGTGACTTTCATCTTAACTCACAGTCACTATATGTGGGGGGCTGCCTTTTCCTTTGGGGAATTTCTCTGAGGCAAGGTAGGCTTAATTTTCTATCTTTTGGGCTAGTTAGCTCTTAGGCTGTGAAGAGGCGTTTAGGTCATGTTAGGTACGCTCCACGGCTATTTCTAGTTGTGTGATAGGATTAGGGGTTGCGGTTAGCAGAGCTCCCACTTCTCAGAGCTTGTCCTGTGTGAGTTTAACCATCAGGTCGTTCCGGGTGCTCCTAACCACCAGGTCCATAACAGTACAGCTGGCCCAAAGTATTAATGCATCTCAATAGAGGGATAAGAGAAGTTCTCAGACCATTTTTTTTTCTCTGCATTTTTTTTGTCTTTCTTTTCCCCTAAACCTCTGGGTGGTTCAGGACACAGGTGTAGATATGGACATTCAAGGTCTGTCCTCTTGTGTGGATCATCTCACTGCAAGGGTACAAAACATTCAAGATTTTGTGGTTCAGAATCCGATGTTAGAGCCTAGAATTCCAATTCCTGATTTGTTTTCTGGGGACAGATCTAAGTTCCTGAATTTCAAAAATAATTGTAAACTGTTTCTAGCTTTGAAACCCCGCTCCTCTGGTGACCCCGTTCAACAAGTAAAAATCATTATTTCTTTGTTGCGTGGTGACCCTCAAGACTGGGTATTTTCCCTTGCGCCAGGAGATCCTGCATTGCGTGATGTAGATGCGTTTTTTCTGGCGCTTGGATTGCTTTATGATTAACCAAATTCAGTGGATCAGGCAGAGAAAATCTTGCTGGCTTTGTGTCAGGGTCAGGATGAAGCGGATGTGTACTGTCAGAAGTTTAGAAAGTGGTCTGTGCTTACTCAGTAGAATGAGTGTGCCCTGGCGGCAATTTTCAGAAAGGGTCTTTCTGAAGCCCTTAAGGATGTCATGGTGGGATTTCCCACACCTGCTGGTCTGAATGAGTCTATGTCCTTGGCCATTCAGATCGATCGGCGCTTGCGTGAGCGCAAAGCTGTGCACCATTTGGTGGTATTCTCTGAGCATTGGCCTGAACCTATGCAGTGTGATAGGACTTTGACTAGAGCTGAACGGCAAGAACACAGACGTCGGAATGGGCTGTGTTTTTACTGTGGTGATTCCACTCATGCTATCTCCGATTGTCCTAAGCGCACTAAGCGGTTCGCTAGGTCTGCCACCATTAGTACGGTACAGTCTAAATTTCTTTTGTCCGTTACTCTGATTTGCTCTTTGTCGTCCTATTCTGTTATGGCA
This sequence comes from Ranitomeya imitator, assembly GCF_032444005.1. Taxonomy (NCBI): domain Eukaryota; kingdom Metazoa; phylum Chordata; class Amphibia; order Anura; family Dendrobatidae; genus Ranitomeya; species Ranitomeya imitator. Next base: position 589,978,533 of record NC_091286.1, on the reverse strand, counting down.
TTTGTGGATTCAGGCGCTGCCCTGAATTTGATGGACTTGGAGTTTGCCAGGCGCTGTGGTTTTTTCTTGGAGCCCTTGCAGTATCCTATTCCATTGAGAGGAATTTATGCTATGCCTTTGGCCAAGAATAAGCCTTAGTACTAGACTCAATTGACCATGTGCATGGCTCCTGCACATCAGGAGGATATTCGCTTTTTGGTGTTGCATAATCTGCATGATGTGGTCGTTTTGGGGTTGCCATGGCTACAGGTCCATAATCCAGTATTGGATTGGAAATCTATGTCTGTGTCCGGCTGGGGTTGTCAGGGGGTACATGGTGATGTTCCATTGCTGTCAATTTCGCCTTCCACTCCTTCTGAAGTCCCTGAGTTTTTGTCAGATTACCGGGATGTATTTGAAGAGCCCAAATCCGGTGCCTTACCTCCTCATAGGGATTGCGATTGTGCTATTAATTTGATTCCTGGTAGTAAGTTTCCTAAGGGCCGACTGTTTAATTTATCTGTGCCAGAGCATGCCTCTATGCGGAGTTATATAAAGTAATCCTTGGAGAAAGGTCATATTCGCCCGTCGTCATCACCGTTGGGAGCAGGGTTCTTTTTTGTGGCCAAGAAGGATGGCTCTTTGAGACCTTGTATTGATTACCGCCTTCTTAATAAGATCACAGTCAAATTTCAGTACCCTTTGCCGCTGCTGTCTGATTTGTTTGCTCGGATTAAGGGGGCTAGTTGTTTCACCAAGATAGATCTTCGAGGGGCGTATAATCTTGTGTGAATTAAACAGGGCGATGAATGGAAAACAGCATTTAATACGCCCGAGGGCCATTTTGAGTACCTGGTTATGCCATTCGGGCTTTCTAATGCTCCATCTGTGTTTCAGTCCTTTATGCATGACATCTTCCGAGATTACCTGGATAGATTCATGATTGTATATTTGGATGATAATTTGGTCTTTTCGGATGATTGGGAGTCTCATGTGAAGCAAGTCAGAATGGTGTTCCAGGTCCTTCGTGCAAATTCCTTGTTTGTGAAGGGGTCGAAATGTCTCTTTGGGGTTCAGAAGGTTTCATTTTTGGGTTTCATTTTTTCCCCTTCTACTATCGAGATGGACCCTGTTAAAGTTCAGGCCATTTATGATTGGACTCAGCCGACATCTGTGAAGAGCCTGCAGAAGTTCCTGGGCTTTGCTAATTTTTACCGTCGCTTCATCGCTAATTTTTCTAGTGTTGCTAAACCGTTGACTGATTTGACCAAGAAAGGTGCTGATGTGGTCAATCGGTCCTCTGCGGCTGTAAAAGGCTTTTCAGGAGTTGAAGCGTCGTTTTTCTTCTGCCCCTGTGTTGTGCCAGCCAGATGTTTCGCTCCCGTTTCAGTTCGAGGTTGATGCTTCTGAGATTGGAGCAGGGGCTGTTTTGTCGCAAAGAAGTTCTGATGGCTCGGTGATGAAACCATGTGCCTTCTTTTCTAGAAAATTCTCGCCTGCTGAGCGCAATTATGATGTTGGCAATCGAGAGTTGTTGGCCATGAAGTGGGCATTCGAGGAGTGGCGACATTGGCTTGAAGGAGCCAAGCATCGCATGGTGGTCTTGACGGATCACAAGAATTTGACTTATCTCGAGTCTGCCAAACGGTTGAATCCTAGACAGGCTCGATGGTCGCTGTTTTTCTCCCGTTTTGATTTTGTGGTTTTGTACCTTCCGGGCTCTAAGAATGTGAAGGCTGATGCCCTGTCAAGGAGTTTTGTGCCTGACTCTCCGGGTGTTCTTGAGCCGGCGGGTATTCTCAAAGAGGGGGTAATTTTGTCTGCCATCTCCCCTGATTTGCGGCGCGTGCTGCAGAAGTTTCAGGCTGATAGACCTGACCGTTGTCCAGCAGAGAAACTGTTTGTCCCTGATAGATGGACTAGTAGAGTTATCTCTGAGGTTCATTGTTCGGTGTTGGCGGGTCATCCTGGAATCTTTGGTACCAGAGATTTGGTGGCTAGATCCTTTTGGTGGCCTTCTTTGTCACGGGATGTGCGTTCTTTTGTGCAGTCCTGTGGGACTTGTGCTCGGGCTAAGCCCTGCTGTTCTCGTGCCAGTGGGTTGCTTTTGCCCTTGCCGGTCCCGAAGAGGCCCTGGACGCATATTTCCATGGATTTTATTTCAGATCTCCCTGTCTCTCAAAGGATGTCGGTCATTTGGGTGGTTTCTGATGGCTTCTCTAAGATGGTCCATTTGGTACCCTTGTCTAAATTGCCTTCCTCCTCTGATTTGGTGCCATTGTTTTTCCAGCATTTGGTTCGTTTGCATGGCATTCCGGAGAACATCGTCTTGGACAGAGGTTCCCAGTTTGTTTCGAGGTTTTGGCGGTCCTTTTGTGCTAAGATGGACATTGATTTGTCTTTTTCTTTGGCTTTCCATCCTCAGACAAATGGCCAAACCGAACGAACTAATCAGACTTTGGAAACATATCTGAGATGCTTTGTTTCTGCTGATCAGGATGAATGGGTGTCCTTCTTGCCTTTGGCTGAGTTCGCCCTTAATAATCGGGCCAGCTCGGCTACTTTGGTTTCGCCTTTTTTCTGTAATTCTGGTTTCCATCCTCGTTTCTCTTCAGGGCAGGTTGAGCCTTCGGACTGTCCTGGTGTGGATACGGTGGTGGACAGGTTGCAGCAGATTTGGACTCATGTGGTGGACAATTTGACATTGTCCTAGGAGAAGGCTCAACGTTTCGCTAAACGCCGGCGCTGTGTTGGTCCCCGACTTCGTGTTGGGGATTTGGTTTGGTTATCATCTTGTCATGTTCCTATGAAGGTTTCCTCTCCTAAGTTTAAGCCTCGTTTCATTGGTCCGTATAAGATTTCTGAAGTTCTCAATCCTGTGTCATTTCGTTTGGCCCTTCCAGCTTCTTTTGCCATCCATAATGTGTTCCATAGGTCGTTATTGCGGAGATACGTGGCGCCTATGGTTCCCTCCGTTGATCCTCCTGCCCCGGTGTTGGTCGAGGGGGAGTTGGAGTATGTGGTGAAGATTTTGGATTCTCGTATTTCGAGACGGAAACTCCAGTACCTGGTCAAGTGGAAGGGTTATGGTCAGGAAGATAATTCCTGGGTTTTTGCCTCTGATGTTCATGCTGCCGATCTAGTTTGTGCCTTTCATTTGGCTCGTCCTGATCGGCCTGGGGGCTCTGGTGAGGGTTCGGTGACCCCTCCTCAAGGGGGGGGTACTGTTGTGAATTCTGTTATCGAACTCCCTCCTGTGGTCATGAATGGTACTTCGGCGAGTTCTGTCCATGGACTCCCTCTGGTGGCTGTGAGTGGAGCTGCTGCTTCTGAGGTTCCTTCCACAGGTGACGTAGTTTATTCTTTGGCTGGCTGTTCTATTTAACTCCACTCAGATCATTACTCCATGCCAGCTGTCAATGTTCTTGTACTGGTTCAGTTCGCTCTTGGATCTTTCTGGTGACCTGTCTACTCCAGCAGAAGCTAAGTCCCTGCTAGTTATTTATTTGTTCATTGTTTCCTTGTCCAGCTGGCTATCATGATCTTGCCCTGCTAGCTGGAAGCTCTGGGATGCAGAGTGGCACCTCCGCACCGTGAGTCGGTGCGGAGGTCTTTTTGCACACTCTGCGTGGTCTTTTTGTAGGGTTTTGTGCTGACCGCGAAGATACCTTTCTTATCCTCAGTCTATTTTGTAAGTCTGGCCTCCCTTTGCTAAAACCTGTTTCATTTCTGTGTTTGTGACTTTCATCTTAACTCACAGTCAATATATGTGGGGGTCTGCCTTTTCCTTTGGGGAATTTCTCTGAGGCAAGGTAGGCTTTATTTTCTATCTTTAGGGCTAGTTAGCTCTTAGGCTGTGAAGAGGCGTCTAGGTTGTGTTAGGTACGCTCCACGGCTATTTCTAGTTGTGTGATAGGATTAGGGGTTGCAGTCAGCAGAGCTCCCACTTCTCAGAGCTTGTCCTGTGTGAGTTTAACCATCAGGTCGTTCCGGGTGCTCCTAACCACCAGGTCCATAACAGATAGCACTGTCGGGTGCTAGGTAGCTAAACCATTCACGAGCAGGCAACAACGCTAGGGATGGGAATGATTCGGAGATTTCATCCATCTACAGGCATTCATCCACACACACAAGTTATTAAGTTTACACTAGCACATGGCCGAGTGGCCATGAGCACCTTTTATAGCAGTAGCACTCCGGGACCTTCCTGATGGTCCAATAGGAGCCGCAACAGGACCTGAGCATGTGACCTCCGACCTCCAATGGGAGGTCATCCCATGGGCATGCTCAGTGTCTTCCTGACGAAGGACTCATTCCAAAACGCGCGTCGGGGTGCACGTATTACTGGACCTATTAACCCCTTAAAGGTATATTACTTTTATTCTAAAACCCATTATACTGTGCAAACTCACCTGTTTGTTTTTTCACGTGCACTTGTTCACTTTATGGTCTGCTAAAGAGTGTTTATTTATTTAGGGGCCACTGGTCCTTCACTTTGTTTAGTATTGATGATTGGTTGCCCTGCACTTTGCACTCTCTGAGGCTGTATGTTCTAGACCTCACTTTCTTATATATCTCAAGAATATTTATATTTTTTCATATTTTATATTGTATTTGTAACCCCCCCCCCTTTTTTTCAACACAGTGTATGGGTTTTAAGATTATATTTTATATACTCACCTTGAGGGGCCTTTAAATTGATTCTTTGCCTATGTATATATGTTTGGCTCGCTTTTCTTTGGTCCAGCATACGGCAGCACTTGTTTCTATATTCTTTTATCTTTAAGGAATGTTGTTTGCCATGTTATATTATAATAAAATCTAATTCAAAATTTCACCTATTTTCTTGCCTGGGTCCCCTGTTTGTCCGTTGCTCTGAATTTGTTGTTGTTCATACACGCCAGAGCGGTTTCTACTTCTTTTCTTCTTTGGCACTATAATTTATCCATTTTTGGGAAGACACACACATATGGATATATTTATTTATTTATTTTTTTTGAGTAGTGTGAGTGATTTATAAATATTTGTGATTTTGAGTTTCTCTAAAGCAGGACTTAGTCCCTGAAACGCCTGCTCGCTGCTGAACAGTGCTGGCTACAAAGGCAGAGCCTGGAAAGGCAGCAGTACCCAAGCACACAGTGTAAACTTGAGCCAGTCGCTGGGATCGACGTCTCTGCTGAGCAGGTTCCACTGCGGCTGGAGGAGAATGGGAGACCACAGTGTACATGGTTCAAGATTCCCCCTGTACAGTGGTGGGAACTCAACACCTAACAACCTCTCATCTCTCTGGTCACTCCACCCCTCGCTACCACAGTCCTAGCTGTATCTTATCACTGCTGCTATCGCTGAATCCTTGGGTCTCCTCGTGCTATTCTGGGACTTCTGGTTCTGATGAGTGATGGTTCTGTGCAAGTGGGTAAGTTCACGGCATAATGACATGCACCTCAAAAATGTGCAGAATTGTCTTGAGCCTAATCAGAGCCGTAAGGCCTGAGATTTGGGGATTCCGTACTCATGGCAATGATAGGAAGACACAATAAGGATCAGATGGGTGACAGGGAGTAGCAAGGAGCTGGAAAGTTGAGTAATAAGGTGAGTATAGTTATTTTTCTTATTTTTAAAACTTTTGATAGCCCTTTATGTATCCGAAAAATTATGGCCTGCATTCACCATTTTTGCTAATTTCATGAAGAAGCAAATGAAAAAAATCCACATTTTGGCAACTGTGAATTTTTTGAATATTGAAGTACAATCGGTACTGGTGGACTTCACTTCCGATTTTTTTACAGCTTTTAAAGATTGCTTGCTGGTGATCTGAGATATCTGAGCAATAATCCACTTTTATCTTTTGCATAATCCTTGCCTAAGGAGATTTGATATTGACAGGAAAGACGTTAAAATAAATTGGACCAGCAGCCTTAAGACAAAACCATCCGGTATTGAGATAGGACTCACACTTTATTGTACTTGCCTCATTTCAGATTCATATTCACACTTACACTCTCCCAATATGATTAGTATGGTATTTATCTCCATTTCAGATATTCTTCCTGCTTTTCAAACCGTACATTATGAGATCTTAGATTGCGTGTTTGACAATAATTACCAGCTGATTAGTCCATGTAAAAGTCACATTCGGCCACCGTCACTGGCTTAATAGATAATATTGACTTTGAATACGTATAGGATTCTGTAATTACCGGGGAGTCTAATTTAATTTCATAATGTTTGAACAGGAATTTACATCCCACGGTTCAGAAACAAATCTTCATTGCAGAAAATCTGACCATCAGGTGTAATAGTTCCTGTTTGGCCGAATGATGTTATTTCTGGGATGTAAGTTGAAATTTAACCCTATATGATCTAGCTTTCTAAAAAAAAAATTGTTGAGACTCTGAATCAGTGCAGTTAAATAGACTTGCTCTGCAATATACCGGTATATTTTTGCCATTGCACAAACTAAATAGTTACTATAATTAGTGATGAGCGAATAGTGAAATATTTGTATTTGAGAAAGTCGGCACAAATACATTCTAATATCCGTATTCTTACTGAATAATGGATACAATGCAAGTCAATGGGAAAGGCGAATATTTTTCTGCTGGACCCAACAAACAGGTCTGGGGGCATGAGAAAAAAAGCTGGAATGGATGGGATTGAGTTAAAATTAAATGGAAACAGCATGGAGAAGGTGCCCGCATGCCTTTCTAACTCACATATGGTATCTGGGAATAATGTCAGACATTTTTTTCTTCTTTTTCAATTACATGTATATAATGCAAAAATAAAAATAAAATAATAATAATATAAAAATTATACCTCCCCTTTAGTTAAACAGATAGATATAGATGAAAAGCCAGCAATTCATCTCCGTGCAAAGTAAAATCATAGCGTGATAGGTTAGAATAGAATAGATAGAATAGATATACACACACAGAATAGATAAATATATAGAAGTCAGTGACACACACACATACAGTGGGGCAAAAAAGTATTTAGTCAGTCAGCCATTGTGCAAGTTCCACCACTTAAAAAGATGAGAGGCGTCTGTAATTTACATCATAGGTAGACCTCAACTTTGGGAGACAAACTGAGAAAAAAAAATCCAGAAAATCACATTGTCTGTTTTTTTATCATTTTTTTTGCATATTATGGTGGAAAATAAGTATTTGGTCAGAAACAAACAATCAAGATTTCTGGCTCTCACAGACCTGTAACTTCTTCTTTAAGAGTCTCCTCTTTCCTCCACTCATTACCTGTAGTAATGGCACCTGTTTAAACTTGTTATCAGTATAAAAAGACACCTGTGCACACCCTCAAACAGTCTGACTCCAAACTCCACTATGGTGAAGACCAAAGAGCTGTCAAAGGACACCAGAAACAAAATTGTAGCCCTGCACCAAGCTGGGAAGACTGAATCTGCAATAGCCAACCAGCTTGGAGTGAAGAAATCAACAGTGGGAGCAATAATTAGAAAATGGAAGACATACAAGACCACTGATAATCTCCCTCGATCTGGGGCTCCACGCAAAATCCCACCCCGTGGGGTCAGAATGATCACAAGAACGGTGAGCAAAAATCCCAGAACCACGCGGGGGGACCTAGTGAATGAACTGCAGAGAGCTGGGACCAATGTAACAAGGCCTACCATAAGTAACACACTACGCCACCATGGACTCAGATCCTGCACTGCCAGACGTGTCCCACTGCTTAAGCCAGTACATGTCCGGGCCCGTCTGAAGTTTGCTAGAGAGCATTTGGATGATCCAGAGGAGTTTTGGGAGAATGTCCTATGGTCTGATGAAACCAAACTGGAACTGTTTGGTAGAAACACAACTTGTCGTGTTTGGAGGAAAAAGAATACTGAGTTGCATCCATCAAACACCATACCTACTGTAAAGCATGGTGGTGGAAACATCATGCTTTGGGGCTGTTTCTCTGCAAAGGGGCCAGGACGACTGATCCGGGTACATGAAAGAATTAATGGGGCCATGTATCGTGAGATTTTGAGTGCAAACCTCCTTCCATCAGCAAGGGCATTGAAGATGAAACGTGGCTGGGTCTTTCAACATGGCAATGATCCAAAGCACACCGCCAGGGCAACGAAGGAGTGGCTTCGTAAGAAGCATTTCAAGGTCCTGGAGTGGCCAAGCCAGTCTCCAGATCTCAACCCTATAGAAAACCTTTGGAGGGAGTTGAAAGTCCGTGTTGCCAAGCGAAAAGCCAAAAACATCACTGCTCTAGAGGAGATCTGCATGGAGGAATGGGCCAACATACCAACAACAGTGTGTGGCAACCTTGTGAAGACTTACAGAAAATGTTTGACCTCTGTCATTGCCAACAAAGGATATATTACAAAGTATTGAGATGAAATTTTGTTTCTGACCAAATACTTATTTTCCACCATAATATGCAAATAAAATGTTAAAAAAACAGACAATGTGATTTTCTGGATTTTTTTTTCTCAGTTTGTCTCCCATAGTTGAGGTCTACCTATGATGTAAATTACAGACGCCTCATCTTTTTAAGTGGTGGAACTTGCACTATTGCTGACTGACTAAATACTTTTTTGCCCCACTGTATATATATATGTATATATACATATATATATATATATATATATAGATATATATGCAGTGGGTATGGAAAGTATTCAGATCTCTGAATTTTTCACTCTTTGTTTCATTGCAGCCATTTGGTAAATTCAAAAAAGTTCATTTTTGACACATTAATGTACACTCTGCACCCCATCTTGACTGAAAAAAGCGGAAATGTATAAACTTTTGCAAATTTAATAAAAAAGAAAAACTGAAATATCACATGGTCATAAGTAGGGTTGAGCGACTTTTACTTTTTTAGGGTCGAGTCAGGTTTCGCGAAACCCGACTATCTCTAAAGTCGAGTCGAGTGAAATCGGCCGATTATGGCGTAAAGTCGGGGAACGACCGAAACACGAAACCCAATGCAAAGTCAATGGGTATTTTTTTTCTCTCTCTCTCTCTCTCTCTCTTTCTCTCTCTCTCTCTCTCTCTCTCTCTCTCCCCCCTTCCGTCCCTGAACAGAAAAACTGGTGTTGCACATTTCAAATCGCTACAGCGCACAAGCGACAAGATGACGATAAGCGTCCACGCCCCTAAGACCTATGTCATCACTCTGCCCACGCTCCTTCATTGGCTGAAAAAATGGCGCCAAGCGCATCATACGAAACGCGTCTTTGGCGCGAAAGTCGCGTACCGCATGGCCGACCCCACACAGGGGTCGGATCGGGTTTCACGAAACCCGACTTTGCCAAAAGTCGGCGACTTTTGAAAATGAACGACCCGTTTCGCTCAACCCTAGTCATAAGTATTCAGATCCTTTGCTCAGACACACATATTTAAGTCACATGCTGTCCATTTCCTTGTGATCCTCCTTGAGATGGTTTGCCTCCTTCATTGGAGGCCAGCTGTGTTTAATTAAACTTATAGGACTTGATTTGGAAAGGCGCACACCTCGCTATATAAGACCTCAAAGCTCTCAGTGCATGTCAGGCCAAATGAGAATCATGAGGTCAAAGGAACTGGCCAAGGAGCTCAGAGACAGAATTGTGGCAAAGCACAGATCTGGCCAAGGTTACAACAGAATTTCTGCAGTACTCAAGGTTCCTAAGAACACAATGGCCGCCATAATCCTTAAATGGAAGAAGTTTGGGGCCACCAGAAGTCTTCCTAGACCTGGCCATCCAGCAAAACAATCGTGGGAGAAGAGCCTTGGTTAGAGAGGTAAAGAAGAACCCCAAGATCACTGTTGCTGAGCTTCACAGATGCAGTAGGGAGATTTAAGTTCCACAAATTCAACTATCACTGCAGCCCTCCTCCAGTCAGGCCTTTATGGCAGAGTGGCCCGATAGAAACCTATCCTCAGTGCAAGACATATGAAAGCCCGCTTAGAGTTTGCTGAAAAACACATGAAGGAATCCCAGACTATGAGAAATAAGATTTTAGGGTCTGATGAGATGAAGATAGACCTTTTTGGTGATAATTCTAAGCGTTATGTGTGGAGAAAACCAGGCACTGCTGATCACCTGCCCAATACAATACCAACTATTAAACATGGTGGTGGCAGCATCATGCTATGGGGGTGTTTTTCAGCTGCAGGGACAGGATGACTGGTTGTCATTGATGGAAACATGAATGCGGCCAAGTACAGAGATATACAGTACTTGATGAATATCTCTTCCAGAGAGCTCTGGACCTCAGACTTGGCCGAAGGTTCACCTTCCAACAAGACAATGATCGTAAGCACACAGCTAAAATAACAAAGGAGTTGCTTCAGAACAACCCTGTGACCATTCTTGACTGGCCCATCCAGAGCCCTGACCTAAACTCAAGTGTGCATCTTTGGAGAGACCTGAAAATGGCTGACCACTAACGTTGACCATCCAACCTGATGGAACTGGAGAGTATCTGCAAGGAAGAATGGCACAGGATCCCCAAATCCAGGTGTGAGAAACTTGTTGCATCATTCCCACATTTTTTTCAAGAAAATTAACTATTTCTTTCAGAAAATTACTGTAGTTACACATGTTTTGTTATACACATGTTTATTTCCTTTGTTTGTATTGGAACAACGCAAAAAAAACAAGAAAAAATTTATAATTTTACACAAAACCCTCAAAATTGGCCAGACAAGTTGTTGGCACCCTCAACTTAATATTTGGTTGCACACGCTTTGGAAAAATTAACTGCAATAAATCGCGTCAAATAACCATCAAGTAGCTTCTTACCCCTCTCAACTGGAATTTCAGACCACTCTTCGTTTGCAAACTGCTCCAGGTCTCTCATACTTGAAGGGTGCCTTCTTCCAACAGCAATTTTAAGATCTATCCGCAGATGTTCAATGAGAATTAGATCAGGATTCATCACTGGTCACATTGCTAGCTGTGAAACATGCAGGTTGGGGACTCGAGCATTGCTCTTGTGCACTCATAGTACTCGATCGAGTAACAAACATGGCCTATCACCCCTTTGCTCGATCGAGTATTGAGCAGTGCCGAGCATGCTCTTTCATTACTATTCATTACAAATCAAATTAATTCATTATGGATTTTCACAGAAAGTCACATTCATCAGAAGCAAACTTTTCCGATTTTACTCCAAGAGTCCAGTTGAAACAATAATTTCCCTGTTTGCTGTAACTAGTGCCAAAATACATAAAGGAAGATTTATTGAATGGTTTATCAATATTACAACAGATGTGTCTGGGACAATTTTTTGTGGCACTTGCTAATATATATATATATATATATAAAATATGTTCCCACGAAGCTCCTCCACTGTGATCGATGCTCCTCAATGTCTCCTGCCTGTCTGTGAATAGCAGTGAAGAGACAACTTTCATCAGAGCTGCTGGCTTTCCCTGAGTGAAGCATTGAGCCACCAGCTCTGATGAAAGTTGTTCTCATTGCCAGGTGCCTGTGAATTATGGCAGAGGAGCTTCGTACTTAACAGGAGAAAGTGTGGGGGAGCCTTTATATTTTTTTCTGTGCCAGTGTGTTTTTTGGGAGATTACTGGGTTAGTAATGAGGATGTCTGATAGACACCTCTCCCTCACCTCTGGGCTTGCTGTCAGCTGACATGAATGCCAAAAAATATTACTTTGTTTGCCAATGCACTAGGGCAATGAGGAAGAGCCTGGCAAAGTGACAGAATTGGTGTATCCATTAGATTCACCAATTCTCGAGCTTTGCCAGGCTCTTACCAATTGCCCTGATGCAGTGACAATCGGGGTAATTGTTTTAGGGGTTGATGTCAATTTTGTAATGAATTGGATGCACCATTTCTGGGGCAACTGCAGTCTAGTATTTTTAGGCTGGAAAGGGTCAATATCCACTGACCTTCCCAGGCTGATTTTAGCCCCCAGCTGTCTGCTTTAACTTGGCTGGTTATCAAACATGAGGAGGACCCCATATTATTTCTATAAATTGTTTATTTCTTTCCCAGCAGTGACCTGGGTGTCAGAGATGAATCCAGACATCTTCCTGATGCTGTTCCCACCCATTTCAGTAATATTCCAGTCCCCCAGCCTTAGGGTCTGCTGGAACCATGCTTGTGTTTTCCATTGACTGTCTTTATACTAGTTACTTGAGTCAAGCAGATCTGAGTGTACGACTTGCTCAATTCGAGTAACGTGCGCTCGAGCATTTTAGTGCTCGATCATCACTAGTAATGAATTTGATTAATTATGTATCAATGCAATCCTCTCTTGTCTATATGCATGCCAGGAATTCTTTGTGTGAGATTCCATTTACATCCTGCTTTCGCTTTTAGTTCAGGCCCAACATTCACAATGTAAATTGCACAACAAGGAGTGAGAAGATGGATCCGCTGTAACAGTTCTATTGATTGTCGGAACATGTTGAATATGAATTTTACTATTTAGGTAGCGCTTCAGCAGGTTGTACATCATTTAAGCTGTTTTTCAATTTTCTTTCAAAGTTCCAATCCACATAATAGCTCCATTAATGATAGCTTTGTTGTTCTGCTGAAGTTTTGATCATGTATACTAGATTACATTTTGTACATTGGTCATTTGTATCTAAAGTCCAATCACGTCATTTTCTATAACTGTTTTCATGTAGCTGCAAAGTTTCATCTCGGATTTTGTTTAAGGCAAATATGGTACATTTCTAATTTCAGTTTTTTTCTTGATACTACAACTCTAATTTATTTTCTTTGTATTGAAATACACTAATTTCTGTGAATTAATCTCTGTTGCCAACATTTCTTCACTTTGCATCACACAGCTCTTCCAATTTCACAGCTAGTTCCATCTTTCTTTGCAGCAAATCCTTTATGAATATGGAAAAAAAGTTACAATTGTTTCTACATGAAGCACATTAGATTTTTCCTCCACAAGCTGGAAGCTTAATGAATGGATCTCATGAACCGCAGAAGACTTCAGAGGACTCGCTGCTTTTAAATTGAGTCTCCTTCCCAAAGCTGCCTCCTATGTTACACATGAAAACAGACTATTTTCCTTCTAGTTTCCCAGTGAATGACTTTGTATTTTAGAATTCCATAGTTACTGACCTCCGCATTGTGAAGTCAATAGATGCTGGATCACGCATTAGAAGATTTTTCACTAGAATCCAGTCTCTCCTATTATTTCGCCAGACATCTTGTGTTCTAGGGAGAAAACAAGGGGATAATGCCAAGGATTCAGAGATTTCATTTTGTTGCAAAACATTGAAACATATGCAAGTGGCTTCATTTTCGTGAACCATTCATTCTTGGGAGACATTGAAAAGATGGACAAGAGAAGAATACGAACATCTGTAGATACTATTGTTATATGGATTTTGGGGGAATAAAATTAACTCGGTGGGAGAAATTCTTACTGAATGGTTGTTGCTTAAGGTTGCCCTTTATCATTAACAATTAGCACATTAATAGCAATTAAAATTGAAATAATACCAAATGCAGGTGTAAACCAAGGAGCAGGAAGGGTATAGAAGTTCCTAAGGCTTGAGTCACACGAACGGATATTCTCTCATTCGTTAGGTTGATTACGCAAATTGCACTCTGATAAAACTCTAGTCAGAATTTGATCAGAGTGTGATATGATTCTCTTGGACAAGGAAAAGATGGAGACATGTTTTACCCACAAAACCCGTATAATCCTCTACTGAATGAGGGCCACACGCTCCCAATGCATACATTATACAAGAGTATAAACATTCACACTCCATATACACTTTCTAACAGCTACCTGGGTTGAGCTATAGGCCCTCAATCAGTTATGATAGAGGTGGAGAGTAGAGAAAGTTCTCTTTCTATATTAATAAATCCATAACTGATAATGGGCCCACTTCCATTTCCCATCTTCGTCATTAATGGTTCTTTGACACATCAAATTTTTTGGTACATGTGCTATCCATCATTTCCGCAGATACTGTAGATCATGGACGCATTACAGTGAATATACCTTTGTATTCTAATTTTTTGGATGAATGTATGCTTCCGCTCAGGAGCTGATTCTGCTTCATATCCAGCAGTTCCCAGCTGTTACCATGCTGGCATCTACCTGTAACTGCAGCAACATGAGTGAACTCCAGTCCCCGTAGTATAACCACTAGGGTTGAGCATTCCGATACTGCAATATCGGGTATCGGCCGATTTTTGCAGTATCGGAGTTCCGTTTCTGAGTTCCGATACTTTTACAATATCGAATACCGGAATTGGAAGTTCCCATAATGCAATGAGCCATTTTGATTTAATTCAGCCAATCAGGAATCCTAAGAAGTGTGGCCACATCGTGTTATGCATGTTAGGCATGCAACTAATGGCATGGCTGTGATTGGCTGCTGAAATGATGTCATGATGCACTATGAAAGCCGCCGCCATTTTGGGTTCACTCTGCTGTGAATTCAGTTAGGGACACAACGCTGCTGTTTTGACTGAGGGACAGTTTGAGATAGCGATTTGCTCCATTGTGCTTTACCCAGGTTACTTTAGCAACCGCTGTGTGAGAAGCTTTTTTTGCCTTGCAGCACTGTTCATGGCTGTCTGCAAGTCTATTCTGCAGCCACATCTGGTTGTAGTCCGCTCAGCATGCGTCACTGCCTCATAGTGTTACATTGTCCTTTTTTGCATTAGAGCTGCTGCACATTTTTCCTGATTTCTCAAATTATTATTATTATTATTATTATTATTATTATTATTATTATTATTATTATTTATTTATATAGCACCATTAATTCCATGGTGCTGTACATGAGAAAGGAGTTACATACAGGGTTATAGATATCGATTACAGTAAGCAGGTTTAAATTGATAGACTGGTACAGAGGGGAGAGGCTCAATTAGTGTGTTTCCATTCATATCCAGCTAGATTGCATGCAAACACTATATAGGAGTAGATAGAGGAGCTTTTCTGCAGCCTTGCAGCGCTGTTCACGGCTGTCTGCAAGGTCTCTGTGTGAAAGTGCAGCTCACGCTGTAGTCTGCTCTGCAGCCATATCTGGTTGTAGTCCGCTCAGCGTGCGTTACAGCCTCACACTGTTACATTGTCCTTTTTTGCATTATTGCTGCAGCACATTTTTCCTGATTTCTCCTATTAGTGTGTTTCCATCCATATCCAGCTAGATTGCGTGCTGTGCAAACACTATATAGGAGTAGATAGAGGAGCCTTTCTGCAGCCTTGTGCCCTGCAGCCCCAGCCAGATTAGTGTTAGCCTTAGTTTTGAGCATTCTGATACCGCAAGTATCGGGTATCGGCCGATATTTGCGGTATCGGAATTCCGATACCGAGTTCCGATATTTTTGCGATATCGGGAATCAATATCGGATCCATATTAATGTGTAAAATAAAGAATTAAAATAAAAAATATTGATATACTCACCTCTCCGGAGGCCCCTGGACATCACCGCTGGTAACCGGCAGCCTTCTTTGTTTAAAATGAGCGCGTTTAGGGACTTCCATGACGTCACGGCTTCTGATTGGTCGCGTGCCGCTCATGTGACCGCCACACGACCAATCAGAAGCCGCGACGTCATTCTCAGGTCCTAAATTTCTAGAATGAGGAGTTTAGGACCTGAGAATGACGTCGCGGCTTCTGATTGGTCGCGTGGCGGTCACATGAGCGGCACGCGACCAATCAGAAGCCGTGACGTCATTCTCAGGTCCTAAACGCGCTCATTTTAAACATAGAAGCCTGCCGGTTACCAGCGGTGATGTCCAGGGGCCTCCGGAGAGGTAATTATATCAATATTTTTTATTTTAATTCTTTATTTTACACATTAATATGGATCCCAGGGCCTGAAGGAGAGTTTCCTCTCCTTCAGACCCTGGGAACCATCAGGATACCTTCCGATACTTGGTGTCCCATTGACTTGTATTGGTATCGGGTATCGGTATCGGCGATATCCGATACTTTTCGGGTATCGGCCGATACTATCCAATACCGATACTTTCAAGTATCGGACGGTATCGCTCAACACTAGTTAGCCTATTTTTTGGAGCCTCATCTATTGCATTGTAGGTTACCTTCCTGCATTGTAATAGCTACAAAAAGTTTGTGATACTATTGGTTTAACATCTTTGGGCACATCCAGTGTCTTTTTGTGAAAGAAACAAAAAGTTAATAAAGTTCACCAAACACTCCACTTTACAGTTGTGCAGGCCACATTAGCTCACATTAAAGTCTAGTCCAGACTTTATAAAATTAGTGTTTCTTATACCAGTTAGCAGCTGTTCAGGAATAAGCACACTCAGCCCTTAGTACTTTTCTGCCTATCTTTATCAGTCTACCAAGATGAAGAAGGCAGGGAGTAAGGCACGTGGTTATGGGCGTGGAGTTTCTGCAGGGAGAGGATGTGGGGATTATTTGCCTGCTCCAGGCACCAGTGACTATGCATCCCCCAGTTTTACCATTGAACAGTCCTTTATGCGCAGCTTTGTAGGAGCTCGCCGTACCACACTGCTGCCGGACGAACAAATTGAAGCCGTTGTCAGATGGATGGCAGCTAACGCATCGACTTCAATTAGTGCCACATCCTCTCAGGTCCAGAGCACTGAAGAGCACCCATCTGTCTCTTCACCACCTGCCAAATTGCCCAGGCAGTCAGAGAGCCCGGGACAGGAGCCATCTCTACTTCTGTTCTCTGAATCTCTTGGCTTAGAAAGAGGGGCCAGCCAAGCAGCATTCGAGAAATTGAAGAAGAGGCAGTATGCAGTGATGCGCAACTGCTTTGTCTCTCTGAATCTGAATAGGCAGGTGGGCCAGTGCTTACTTTTAGCACACCTCAGTACGTATCAGATGAGACTCAGGTGCCACTTTCTGGTGCATACTGTGCTGCCAAGACTACCCAGGAGAAGTAGTTGTTGGAAAAGGGTAGTGTGGATGATGAGGTCCTTGACCCATCATGGCGTGAGGTACAGGAAGGTGGTGGGAGCAGCTCTAAGGAAGAGATTCCCCGAACGGCCCAAAAAGGAGGGAGAGGGAGGGGGCAGACTGGGTTGCCTGTAGCCTCCACTTTGGCACCCATTAGGAGCATAGCTCTTCCAAAACCCCAAACGGGCGCTCCCAAGACTTGCATTGTCTGGTCCTTTTTTGACACAGTGGCAGATGACATTTGCTTTGTCAAATGCAAGCTGTGTAATCAGAAAGTGAAAAGAGGGAAGTGTCAGCAACCTCAATACCACAAATATGTGGAAACATGTGCGGACCAAGCACATGGTGGAGGTACAAAGACACACTGAAGACCTAGGCCAACCTACAGCACCACATATCACCTCTTCAGCTCATGTTGTAGCCTCTTCCTCCAGCTCACACACAGCTGGTTTGGCTTCCTCACAGGATCGCCATGGAAGAACCTCTGGCACTGTTGTACAGAGACACAGTGTAATTCCACCCACACCACCACGTTCCCTGTCATCCTCACACTCCCAGACCAGTCTACAGCCATCGGTGGCACAGGCATGGGAGAAAAAGCACCCATACTCGGCAAAAAAACCCGAGCACAGGCTCTGAATGCTGGCATTGCAAAACTACTGTCCCTTGAAATGCTCTCATTTAGGCTGGTGGAGACTGACACCTTCCGTAACGTCATGGCATTTGCAGTCCCACAATCCAACGTAACCAGCCGCTTTTATTTCATCAGGCAAGCCGACCCAGCCCTGCAAAATCATGTGGAGGGAAAAATTAAACATGCACTACTAGACGCCATCAGTAGCAAGGTCCACCTGACCACCGATGCGTGGACCAGTAAGCATGGACAGGGACGATACCTTTCCCTCACTGCCCATTGAATAAATGTTGTGGTGCCGGGTACAGATCTTGAGAGTGGCGCTGTACATGTTCTGCCAACTCCAAGAATTGCAGGAATCCAGTCTGTACACATTGACTCCTCCTCATACTCCAATTCCTCTGAATCAGCGCTGCAGGAGCCGTCACAGTCTACCTCCACTTGGACCCGTGAACGCTTACCTGTTAAGACCGATATGAGCACAGCCGTGGCCAAACGTCAACAGGCCGTATTGAAATTAATTTCTCAGGGGAATCGAATCCACACAGCGCAGGAGCTCTGGAATGCCATCAAGCAGCAGAGCGACGTGTGGTTTGTGCCAGCGAATCTCTAGCCAGGCATGATAGTGTGTGGCAATTGCCAAAATCTGGTGGCAGCTCTGGGCCTGGGCAACGTCACTCACATCCCATGTCTGGCACATGTGCTCAACTTGGTCGTGCAGAGTTTTTTGAGGAACTATCCGGATCTTGATGCACTGCTGCACAAGGTCAGCCTGGAGTGCGCTCACTTGTGGCATTGCAGCATTGCAAGATCGCGCATTGCAGCTCTGCAGCGCCTTCCGGAACATTGCATCATATGTGACCTACCCACCAGGTGGAATTCAATGTTACATATGTTGGAGCGGTTGTGTGAGCAGCAGGCAGCAGTAATGGAGTACCAGCTGCATCAGGCGCAAACAAGTCACACTGCGCGCCATTCACACTTCACCACCACTGAGTGGGCCTCTCTGAAGGACGTCTGCAACTTTTGCGTGCCTTCGATGATTCCACGTGGATGGTGAGTGCAGATGATGCACTAGTCAGCATGACTATCCCCCTTATCTGCCTGCTTGAAAAAACACTGCAAGCACTAAGGGAGGAGGTTGTGGAGGAGGTGGAGGATGAGAAGTCACAAATGCCTTCTGCTTCTAGACAGTCTGCGCAACGTGGTTCCTCACAAAGTCCTAGGCAGGGGACACTTTGTGAGGAGGATGAGGAGGAGTCAATGGAGGTGGAAGACATCTGTCCAGAGGAGGGAGTTACACAATGCTCTAGTAGTCAGTATGTAGAGCGAGGGTGAGGTGATGCAGAACAGGCAGAGATGACGCCTCCAGCAGGGGACAGCATTTCTTGGCCAGTTGGCAGCCTGCAGCACATGGTTGATTTCATGCTGCAGTGCCTGAGAAATGACCGCCGCTGTTGTGAATTCTGTTATCGAACTCCCTCCAGTGGTCATGAATGGTACTTCGGTGAGTTCTGTCCATGGACTCCCTCTGGTGGCTGTGAGTGGAGCTGCTGCTTCCGAGGTTCCTTCCACAGGTGACGTTGGTTATTCTTTGGCTGGCTGCTCTATTTAACTCCACTCAGATCGTTACTCCATGCCAGCTGTCAATGTTCTTGTACTGGTTCAGTTCGCTCTTGGATCTTTCTGATGACCTGTCTACTCCAGCAGAAGCTAAGTCCCTGCTAGTTAATTATTTGTTCATTGTTTCCTTGTCCAGCTGGCTATCATGATTTTTCCTTGCTAGCTGGAAGCTCTGGGATGCAGAGTGGCACCTCCGCACCGTAAGTCGGTGCGGAGGTCTTTTTGCACACTCTGCATGGTCCTTTTGTAGTTTTTTTGTGCTGACCGCAAAGATACCTTTCCTATCCTCAGTCTGTTTAGTAAGTCTGGCCTCCCTTTGCTGAAACCTGTTTCATTTCTGTGTTTGTGACATTCATCTTTAACTCACAGTCAATATATGTGGGGGGCTGCCTTTTCCTTTGGGGAATTTCTCTGAGGCAAGGTAGGCTTTATTTTCTATTTTTAGGGCTAGTTAGCTCTTAGGCTGTGAAGAGGCGTCTAGGTCGTGTTAGGTACGCTCCACGGCTATTTCTAGTTGTGTGATAGGATTAGGGGTTGCAGTCAGGAGAGCTCCCACTTCCCAGAGCTTGTCCTGTGTGAGTTTAACCATCAGGTCGTTCCGGGTGCTCCTAACCACCAGGTCCATAACAGTACAGCTGGCCCAAAGTATTAATGCATCTTAATAGAGGGATAAGAGAAGTTCTGAGACCATTTTTTTTTCTCTGCAGTGTTTTTTGTCTTTCTTTTCCCCTTAACCTCTGGGTGGTTCAGGACACAGGTGTCGATATGGACATACAAGGTCTGTCCTCGTGTGTGGATCATCTCACTCAAGGGTACAAAACATTCAAGATTTTGTGGTTCAGAATCCGATGTTAGAGCCTAGAATTCCAATTCCTGATTTGTTTTCTGGGGATAGATCTAAGTTCCTGAATTTCAAAAATAATTGTAAACTGTTTCTAGCTTTGAAACCCCGCTCCTCTGGTGACCCCGTTCAACAAGTAAAAATCATTATTTCTTTGTTGCGTGGTGACCCTCAAGACTGGGCATTTTCCCTTGCGCCAGGAGATCCTGCATTGCGTGATGTAGATGCGTTTTTTCTGGCGCTTGGATTGCTTTATGATGAACCAAATTCAGTGGATCAGGCAGAGAAAATCTTGCTGGCTTTGTGTCAGGGTCAGGATGAAGCGGATGTGTACTGTCAGAAGTTTAGAAGGTGGTCTGTGCTTTCTCAGTGGAATGAGTGTGCCCTGGTGGCAATTTTCTGAAAGGGTCTTTCTGAAGCACTTAAGGATGTCATGGTGGGATTTCCCACACCTGCTGGTCTGAATGAGTCTATGTCCTTGGCCATTCAGATCGATCGGCGCTTGCGTGAGCGCAAAGCTGTGCACCATTTGGCGGTATTCTCTGAGCATAGGCCTGTGCCTATGCAATGTGATAGGACTTTGACCAGAGCTGAACGGCAAGAACACAGACGTCGGAATGGGCTGTGTTTTTACTGTGGTGAATCCACTCATGTTATCTCCGATTGTCCTAAGCGCACTAAGCGGATCGCTAGGTCTGCCACCATTGGTACGGTACAGTCTAAATTTCTTTTGTCCGTTACTCTGATTTGCTCTCTGTTGTCCTATTCTGTTATGGCATTTGTGGATTCAGGCGCTGCCCTGAATTTGATGGACTTGGAGTTTGCCAGGCGCTGTGGTTTTTTCTTGGAGCCCTTGCAGTATCCTATTCCATTGAGAGGAATTGATGCTACGCCTTTGGCCAAGAATAAGCCTCAGTACTGGACTCAATTGACCATGTGCATGGCTCCTGCACATCAGGAGGATATTCGCTTTTTGGTGTTGCATAATCTGCATGATGTGGTCGTTTTGGGGTTGCCATGGCTACAGGTCCTTAATCCAGTATTGGATTGGAAATCTATGTCTGTGTCCGGCTGGGGTTGTCAGGGGGTACATGGTGATGTTCCATTGCTGTCAATTTCCCCTTCCACTCCTTCTGAAGTCCCTGAGTTTTTGTCACATTACCAGGATGTATTTGAAGAGCCCAAATCCGGTGCCTTACCTCCTCATAGGGATTGCGATTGTGCTATTAATTTGATTCCTGGTAGTAAGTTTCCTAAGGGCCGACTGTTTAATTTATCTGTGCCAGAGCACGCCGCTATGCGAATTTATACAAAGGAATCCGTGGAGAAAGGTCATATTCGCCCGTCGTCATCACCGTTGGGAGCAGGGTTCTTTTTTGTGGCCAAGAAGGATGGCTCTTTGAGACCTTGTATTGATTACTGCCTTCTTAATAAGATCACAGTCAAATTTCAGTACCCTTTGCCGCTGCTGTCTGATTTGTTTGCTCGGATTAAGGGGGCTAGTTGGTTCACCAAGATAGATCTTCGAGGGGCGTATAATCTTGTGCGAATTAAACAGGGCGATGAATGGAAAACAGCATTTAATACGCCCGAGGGCCATTTTGAGTACCTGGTTATGTCATTCGGGCTTTCTAATGCTCAATCTGTGTTTCAGTCCTTTATGCATGACATCTTCCGAGAGTACCTGGATAGATTCATGATTGTATATTTGGATGATATTTTGGTCTTTTCGGATGATTGGGAGTCTCATGTGAAGCAGGTCAGAATGGTGTTCCAGGTCCTTCGTTCGAATTCCTTGTTTGTGAATGGGTCGAAATGTCTCCTTGGGGTTCAGAAGGTTTCATTTTTGGGTTTCATTTTTTCCCCTTCTACTATCGAGATGGACCCTGTTAAAGTTCAGGCCATGTATGATTGGACTCAGCCGACATCTGTGAAGAGCCTGCAGAAGTTCCTGGGCTTTGCTAATTTTTACCGTCGCTTCATCGCTAATTTTTCTAGTGTTGCTAAACCGTTGACTGATTTGACCAAGAAAGGTGCTGATGTGGTCAATTGGTCCTCTGCGGCTGTAGAGGCATTTCAGGAGTTGAAGCGTCGTTTTTCTTCTGCCCCTGTGTTGTGCCAGCCAGATGTTTCGCTCCCGTTTCAGGTCGAGGTTGATGCTTCTGAGATTGGAGCAGGGGCTGTTTTGTCGCAAAGAAATTCTGATGGCTCGGTGATGAAGCCATGTGCCTTCTTTTCTAGAAAATTCTCGCCTGCTGAGCGCAATTATGATGTTGGCAATCGAGAGTTGTTGGCTATGAAGTGGGCATTCGAGGAGTGGCGACATTGGCTTGAAGGAGACAAGCATCGCGTGGTGGTCTTGACGGATCACAAGAATTTGACTTATTTCGAGTCTGCCAAACGGTTGAATCCTAGACAGGCTCAATGGTCGCTGTTTTTCTCCCGCTTTGATTTTGTGGTTTCTTACCTTCCGGGCTCTAAGAATGTGAAGGCTGATGCAATGTCAAGGAGTTTTGTGCCTGACTCTCCGGGTGTTCCTGAGCCAGCGGGTATTCTCAAAGAGGGGGTAATTTTGTCTGCCATCTCCCCTGATTTGCGGTGTGTGCTGCAGAAGTTTCAGGCTGATAGACCTGACCGTTGTCCAGCGGAGAAACTGTTTGTCCCTGATAGATGGACTAGTAGAGTTATCTCTGAGGTTCATTGTTCGGTGTTGGCGGGTCATCCTGGTATCTTTGGTAGCAGAGATTTGGTGGCTAGATCCTTTTGGTGGCCTTCTTTGTCACGGGATGTGCGTTCTTTTGTGCAGTCCTGTGGGACTTGTGCTCGGGCTAAGCCCTGCTGTTCTCGTGCCAGTGGGTTGCTTTTGCCTTTGCCAGTCCCGAAGAGGCCCTGGACGCATATTTCCATGGATTTTATTTCAGATCTCCCTGTCTCTCAAAGGATGTTGGTCATTTGGGTGGTTTGTGATCGCTTCTCTAACATGGTCCATTTGGTACCCTTGTCTTAATTGCCTTCCTCCTCTGATTTGGTGCCATTGTTTTTCCAGCATGTGGTTCGTTTGCATGGCATTCCAGAGAACATCGTCTCGGACAGAGAATCCCAGTTTGTTTCGAGGTTTTGGCGGTCCTTTTGTGCTAAGATGGGCATTGATTTGTCTTTTTCTTCGGCTTTTCATCCTCAGACAAATGGCCAAACCGAACAAACTAATCAGACTTTGGAAACATATCTGAGACGCTTTGTTTCTGCTGATCAGGATGATTGGGTGTCCTTCTTGCCTTTGGCTGAGTTCGCCCTTAATAATCGGGCCAGCTCGGCTACTTTGGTTTGGCCTTTTTTCTGTAATTCTGGTTTCCATCCTCGTTTCTCTTCAGGGCAGGTTGAGCCTTCGGACTGTCCTGGTGTGGATACGGTGGTGGACAGGTTGCAGCAGGTTTGGACTCATGTGGTGGACAATTTGACATTGTCCCAGGAAAAGGCTCAACGTTTCGCTAACCGCCGACGCTGTGTTGGTCCCCGACTTCGTGTTGGCGATTTGGTTTGGTTGTCATCTCGTCATGTTCCTATGAAGGTTTCCTCTCCTAAGTTTAAGCCTCATTTCATTGGTCCATTTAAGATTTCTGAAGTTCTCAATCCTGTGTCATTTCGTTTGGCCCTTCCAGCTTCTTTTGCCATCCATAATGTGTTCCATAGGTCGTTATTGCGGAGATACGTGGCGCCTATGGTTCCCTCCGTTGATCCTCCTGCCCCGGTGTTGGTCGAGGGGGAGTTGGAGTATGTGGTGGAGAAGATTTTGGATTATCGTATTTCGAGACGGAAACTCCAGTACCTGGTCAAGTGGAAGGGTTATGGTCAGGAAGATAATTCCTGGGTTTTTGCCTCTGATGTTCATGCTGCCGATCTTGTTCGTGCCTTTCATTTGTCTCATCCTGATTGGCCTGGGGGCTCTGGTGAGGGTTCGGTGACCCCTCCTCAAGGGGGGGGGTACTGTTGTGAATTCTGTTATCGAACTCCCTCCAATGGTACTTCGGCGAGTTCTGTCCATGGACTCCCTCTGGTGGCTGTGAATGGAGCTGCTGCTTCTGAGGTTCCTTCCACAGGTGACGTAGGTTATTCTTTGGCTGGCTGCTCTATTTAACTCCACTCAGATCATTACTCCATGCCAGCTGTCAATGTTCTTGTACTGGTTCAGTTCGCCCTTGGATCTTTCTGATGACCTGTCTACTCCAGCAGAAGCTAAGTCCCTGCTAGTTAATTATTTGTTCATTGTTTCCTTGTCCAGCTGGCTATCATGATTTTTTTTTTTGATTTAAATAGATTTTTATTAACAATATAAAGAACATCAGAATGCCATTTACATTGCATTATATCACATACACATTTTCTTGTTTTAATATACCCCAACATTACCCCAACTACCCCCCTCCCCCCTACGACAGCTCAGTCTCGATCTTCACCCCACTGAGGCCTTCTCTGCCTCGTGTAATTTATCCTCATCCAGGTCTTAGGAAACTCGACGACTATACTTCTCAATCCAAATCAAGCCAAGGAGACCATATTTTATTAAACATTTCTATTTTCCCCCTATTTTTTTGTACACCCCCTTTTCCAATTTTAGACCATGTTGAACATATTGGAGAAATTCCCTTCTCACAGGTGGTTCCGCATTTATCCAATTTCGTGCTATTACTTTCCTGGCCATGTAGAGTAGCCTAGCGATTGCAATCTTCCAAGTATTGTCAACTCCAATTTCTTCCACATATCCCAGCACGCATACTATCGGGTCTCTAAGAACTCTGCACTTATACGCTGCTTCAACTCGGCTCAAAATCACCACCCAAAAGGCAGCCAGTCTCGGACACGTCCACATCATGTGATATATTCCTGCATTCTCACTCGCACACCTCGGACACTCAGAATTGGCACGCAATCCCGCTTTGTATAGCACTTCCGGAGATTTATATACCCTATGCAGAATGTATAGCTGCGAGAGCCTATATGGTTCACTCAAGGATAGTCGCGGAACCCACTCCATCACCGATTCCCAGGTTTCATTTTCCATCGGTCCCACTTCTCTCTCCCACTTAGCTCTCGCCTTTATAGGGAAATCTAGCAGGAACGTGTGCATAAGGTCCTTATACAAAGTGGAAATAACTCCCCTTGTAGTTCCGTCACCACACACATACTCCAACAATATATCATCTTGAACCCTGATATCAGCCTTCTTATTCTGAGCTCTAAAGGCATGTCTCATCTGCGCATACTGATATTCCTCTGTGGATCGCAAACCAAATTCTTCCTGCAATTGGGAGAAGGACTTCAGTTCCTGTCGCTGGATTATCTGGTGAACAAAGCAAATTCCCTTATTCTGCCATTCCAATATTCCTCCCAAGGCCTCAAATTCCTTTAAATTGTGGTTAGACCATATCGGTGTGAATTTAGTCAACCCTTTAACCCCACGAATCTGCCTTAGTCTATTCCACAATTTACGAATCAGGAACAGGGTTGGGTATACTTTCCCCAGAGCGCTCAAAGAGCCATCTTCCAAACACCTGGCCATCGGTCGTCGGTCCGTCACCTCTTCCATTATCTGTTGTACTGCACTGGATGACGCCCCTCACGCCCAGCCCTTCAAATGCTGGCTCTGGGCCGCAAGGAAGTATATTTCCGGGTTGGGCAAAGCCAAACCACCATCTTCCTTGGGTCGCTGAAGCGTCTCCAGGCTAATACGTGGATATTGTCTTCCCCATATCAAACTTCTAAAAAGGGCGTTAATCTGCCTGAACTTCCCCCGCGGGATCCAAATTGGTGCGTTGTGTAGAACATAAAGAATTTTAGGCATCAGGACCATTTTAATAAGATTTACCCTACCAACGACCGATAGATGTAGCTTATTCCAGGCATCTACCTTTGCCTTGAGTACCCCCATAATAGGAGTCAAATTTCTTTGCAGGAACTCCGCAATTGGAACCGAAATCCATATTCCAAGGTATTTAAATTGGGAAACCACCTTCAGCCTCTCATCCCCAACATCCTCACTCACATTCTCTCCTATGTCATCCACTCTAAAAAGAACCGTCTTATCCCAATTAATTGTTAGTCCCGACACAGTACCAAATCTCTCAACGATTTCAACAGCCCCTCTTAGTGAATCGTCTGGATCCGCCAGGAACAGCAAAACATCATCCGCGTATAACGCTATTTTTTCCTCTACTTTCCCATACCTAAACCCAGGGACCCCATCCGCCTGCCGAATCTTAGCAGCAAGAGGTTCTACAGCCAACGCGAACAGGAGGGGTGAAAGCGGGCATCCCTGCCTAGTACCCCTAGCCAGCCCTATAGGTCGAGATAGCTCCCCGTTTACTCTAATTCTAGTGGACGGTAATGAGTACAACAGCTGTATCCAGGCCACAAACTGCGGACCAAACCCCATACATTCCAGCACTTGCCAGAGGTACCCCCATTCGACACTGTCAAACGCCTTATGTGCATCTAGCGATACAATCACTCTTTGACCACAGTTGTCAGACTCTACCTGCAAATTTACATGTAACCTCCGCAAATTGATCGCCGTTGATCTATCCGGCATAAAGCCAGATTGGTCCGAATGCACCAGACTCGCAATAACACTAGAGAGACGGAGAGCCAACACCTTGGCCAGAAGCTTGACATCAATAGTTAGTAAAGAAATTGGGCGGTACGACTCCGGTTTCCCCAAGTCCTTATCCTCCTTTGGAATGACCACTATTATGGCCTCTCTCATAGAGGCTGGCAAGCGCCCACAGGACCTAGCTTCCTCCAATACCATTTTTAATCTAGGAATCAACACTTCTGCCAACCCTTTATAGATCTCAGCGGGTAGCCCATCGACTCCAGGTGCCTTCCCATTAGCCATAGACATCAATGCCCGACTCAATTCCTCCTCAGTGATAGGGGCCTCAAGGCTCTCCCTATCTGTCTCACTCAGTCTCGGCAGATCCAGACCTTCCAAGAAAGTCAGTGTGTCCTCGACCGATTCACCAACCCGAGAGGAATACAAATCTGCATAGAAGTTCGCGAAGGCTCTCAAGATTTCAGGCGTTTCCGTTATTTTACCTCCACTAGCAGAGTCCAAAGAATGTATATATGAAGAACCTCTCTGAGCAGCAGCCACTACCGACAGCATATGTCCCACTGTTTCTCCCTCCTGATAGAACAATACCCTTTGGAAATCCCGCTTCCTCTCGGCTTTGCCTAACAGAATTTTTTCCAAATGATCTTGTGCGTTTTTCATCCTTCTCTCTGCCTCAGGGGTTCCCAGCGTAGCCATCCCGTCTTCTGCTTCCTTCAACTCCTCAACTGCCACTTTTTCTGCCTCTCTCGTCCTCCGCTTATACCTACTAATGTCCCTAAACAGTAGTCCCCTCAGATACGCCTTCATTGCATCCCAAATCGTAAGAGCATCAGTACTTCCATCATATAAGAGAAAGAATTCCGCTACCTCCCGTCCTATACTTTCCAACTCAATACTCTGTAACCAATTTGGATGAATCTTCCATTCTCTCCCACTTAGCGAGTGAGCCCCCTCCAATCTAACCTCTACTTCAATTGGACTATGGTCCGACAAGGCCCTTGGCAGATATCTCACCTCCCCAACCAATGTGTCCAAAATCCTGTTACCCAGAGCCATATCAATCCTAGAGAGCGTGGCATGCGCCGGTGAATAACATGAGTACCCTCTCTCCCCAATATGTCTAACCCTCCAAAGATCAATCAAACCTATCTCCTGTATATAGGTGCCAAATGTTGTTATGTGTCCCTCCGACCTATTCTGAGTATTTTTATTTTTATCCCAATATTCATCACAGATATTGTTTAGATCCCCGATAATTATTAACGGTGCCGGCCCCCATCTTTCCACTCGCTCCATTACTTCTCTAATTTTCCTGCTAGAGTAGGGAGGCGGAATATACATCGCTGCAACACACAACATCACTCCATACAGTATACACCGTATTAGTACGTGCTGCCCATCCACATCCACACATACCTTCACCTCCTCATACTGAACTCCCGCTGGAACCAAGATTGAGACTCCTCTTGCATACGTGGAGAAGGTAGAATGATATTCCTTCTGGATCTACCGTCTATTCAGAACATCCACCTTTTCCCTTACCAAATGCGTCTCCAGCAAGCATATCATTGAGGCCCGTTGGTCTCTTGCATATTGCAAACACGCGGCACGTCTAGATTTCTCCCCTAGGCCTCTCACATTCCAGCACAAAATCTTAAAACGGATCCCCATCACTCGGCTCATCTTCACTATAAGTATCGTCAATTTTGAGCCCAAGCTGTCTAACTAAACTCCCTCCCCCCTCCCAACTCCCCTCCCACCCTTCCCCCCTCACATCTAACCATTCCACCTCTTTTCAAGAGTGGGGCATCATCGCCCATAGCGAACACTCCGTTTGGCATTACCTTCCCAACCCTCCTCCCACCACTGTACATAACAGGATTTCAGACATTTTGAAACATAACGTATCTCAAAACATTTTAACGTAGAATTATTTACACACGCAAGAAACCTGCATACACTTAAAATATGCCGCATACCCTTCCTCCCCCTTTCCCAGCAACCATTACACCATCCCTTTAACTTTAACTGAATACAGTCCAGCTCCCTTCTTCAACCCCATACCCCCTGGTTTGTCAATCACATGACTCTTTGCCAACTGACAGATAAGTAAACAAGATCAGACTCATCCCACAGTTTCAGTCTCCTTTTCCTTTAAGCTTTTTAGCATAAATATCGATCCACTGGGTAGCGTCCTCCGGCTTCTGAAAAAAATGAATTTTATCAAATGCCACCACCCTCAGTCTTGCTGGAAACATCATGGAGTACTGTACTCCCAACTCCCTCAGCCGTCTCTTGATACCCGTGAACATCATCCGTTGTCTCTGCACCAAAGTAAAATAGTCTGGGTATATACAGTGGCGTAACTACAAAGTTAGGGGCCCCGGTGCGAACTTCCAAATGGGGCGCCCCCCCTGCAGCCCTGCCATACAACTCAATGTAACCCCCATAGAATAATGGCCACACATGATGCTCAATACTGTATAACGGCCACCACACATGATGCTCCATACTGTATAATGGCCACACATGATGCTGCATACTGTATAACGGCCACACATGATGCTCAATACTGTATAATGACCCCCCTCCTGTATGCATGGCTCATCTCCCTCCTATCCCATATACATAGCTCATATTACCCCTCCTGTATGCATGGCTCATATTCCCCCCTGCATGGCTCATATTCCCCCCTGCATGGCTCATATTCCCCCCTGCATGGCTCATATTCCCCCCTGCATGGCTCATATTCCCCCCTGCATGGCTCATATTCCCCCCTGCATGGCTCATATCCCCCCCTGCATGGCTCATATTCCCCCCTGCATGGCTCATATTCCCCCCTGTATGCAGGCTTAGCTCTCCGCTCCTGCTCGGCGCGCCGGCTTATGTCCTCCTTCATCCCCCCCCCCCGTTCCCCCGTCCCCCCGTCCCTCGTCCCTCATACTCACCTGTCTTCCCACTGCACGGCCGTGCCGACATCCCTCGCGCTCTGTCCCGACTCCAGACGGCGGCGCCGGCGCAGCACCTTCTTCCTGCTTGAGCGGTCATGTGACACCGTTCATTAAGATCATGAATATGCGCATATTCATGATCTTAATGAGCGGTGTCACGTGACCGCTCAAGCAGGAACGAGCTGCAGTGCAGACGCCGAGACCATCGCTGGAGCAGGGTGAGTATTCAAGGCAGCGGCAGCGGCGGCGGGGAAGGGGGGGGAGGCCCTGGAGCGGGGGGAGGCACTGCCAGTCCGAGCCTGCCTGCCGGGCCCGGGCCCCTGACCTGCCGGGCCCGGTCGCACTGGCGACCGCTGCGACCGCGGTAGTTACGCCACTGGGTATATAGCAATCTTTTGGCCTTCAACTGTCAGATCCGTCATGTCTCTGGCCTTCCTCAGGATAATGTCTCTGTCTCTATAGTTTAGAATTTTGGCGAGCATGGTACGGGGATTCGCTCCAGGGACAGGTGGTTTCGGCGGGACCCTATGCGCTCTTTCTACCGCGAACACTTTTGTTAGCGCCATATCTCCATGTTTCTAACAGCCATTTTTCAATATATTCCGTTGGATTCCTCCCTTCAGCTTTTTCAGGGATGCCCACTATGCGAATATTGTTTCTTCTGGACCTGTTCTCAAGGTCCTCATTTTTCGCAGCCAATTCAGCTATTGCTTGAGTGAACTTTTTCTCTGCTTTTTGCAGCTGCACTATGTGGTCTTCTACAGTGCTCACTCTCTCCTCTACCTCCCCCACACGTTTGTCAATCTTCTGCATGGCTGCGTTTATCTGGGCTGTGTCTCCCTTAACCTCCTGTATCTGTAAGGTCAGAGACTGTTTACATGAAGAGACTAGCGCAAAAACGTCTCTTAGGGTAGGCTCAGCTTCTGGCGCCATTTCCTCGGGTCTCCCTTCTGCCACCGCCATTTTACTCTCCTTTCTCCCCTGTTGTACCTCATGTTCTCCTGCTGGGCTCTCCTCCTCCTCCTCCTCTTCGGTATCAGCTCCGGCTCCCTCCTCTGCGGCCTCCGCTCTCGCAAACTGCTGGAGCTTTCTCGCTACCTCCATGCGCTTTCTACATGCGGCGTTCTCCTTGTCTGCCTTCTCCCTCGTGTCGGCGCCATCTTGGATTGCGCCTGCATCCCCGGCTCCCGCGTTCTTCTGCCGTCTCCTGGTCATGTTCGCCGGCTCCAGCACCACCGCTCAGCACCGCCGGACCCTCCAAGTCTCCCCGCAGCCGGTAAGCCCCTGCAGGGACCAAACAGCAGCGGCTCTGCAGGATTTTAGAATGCACAGCGGCGGGAGCTCACAGCCGCACGTCCGCTCACATGGACTCTCAGGCCACGCCCCGGCTATCATGATTTTTCCTTGCTAGCTGGAAGCTCTGGGATGCAGAGTGGCACCCCCACACCGTGAGTCAGTGCGGAGGTCTTTTTGCACACTCTGCGTGGTCCTTTTGTAGTTTTTTTGTGCTGACCGCAAAGATACCTTTCCTATCCTCAGTCTGTTTAGTAAGTCTGGCCTCCCTTTGCTGAAACCTGTTTCATTTCTGTGTTTGTGACTTTCATCTTAACTCACAGTCAATATATGTGGGGGTCTGCCTTTTCCTTTGGGGAATTTCTCTGAGGCAAGGTAGGCTTTATTTTCTATCTTTAGGTCTAGTTAGCTCTTAGGCTGTGAAGAGGTGTCTAGGTCATGTTAGGTACGCTCCACGGCTATTTCTAGTTGTGTGATAGGATTAGGGGTTGCGGTCAGCAGAGCTCTCACTTCCCAGAGCATGTCCTGTGTGAGATTAACCATCAGGTCGTTCCAGGTGTTCCTAACCACCAGGTCCATAACACGCCGCATCGCCCACATTCTCAACACGGCTGATTATTGGGTGTACACCCTCCTAGATCCTCGCTACCGGGACAACTTACAAAGCCTCATAACACCGTTGAACCGGGAGCGTAAAATGCGGGAGTACCAAGACACACTGGTGCATTCCATCATGTTTTCCATTCCAACCGAGAGCAGTGCTGCTAGTGCTTTACAAAGCAGCTCAGTGCGCTGAGGCAGTGGAGGAAGCTCTGCACAAAGAGGGAGCAGAAGTAGTGCCTCAGCACAAGGCAAGAACAGTATGGCCCAAATGTGCCAAAGTTTTGTGTCCCCACCACAAATGTCTACACCATCACAGACGGCTCCAGTCAGCAGGAGGCAACGTTTCCGTCAGATGGTGACAGACTACATGTCTTGCCCTCTCACCACATGGCTCTTCCCCTACAAGTTTTGGGTTTCTAAGCTGTATACATGGCCAGAGCTTAGTCAGTGTGCATTGGAGGTGCTGGCTTGCCCTGCTGCTAGTGTATTATCGGAACGCGTCTTTAGTAGGGTTGAGCGAAACGGGTCAGCCATTTTCAGAAGTCGCCAACTTTTGGCAAAGTCGGGTTTCATGAAACCCGACCCAACCCCTGTGTGGGGTCGGCCATGAGGTCGGCGATCTTCTGAATCTGGTATCGGAATTCCGATCCCGAGTTCCGATATGTTTGCAATATCAGAAATCGGTATCGGAATCCATACTTAAGTGTAAAATAAAGAATTAAAATAAAAATTTTTGCTATACTCACCCTCGGACGCGCCCTGGTACTAACCGGCAGCCTTCCTTCCTTAGAATCAGCGCGTGAAGGGCCTTAGATGACGTCGCGGCTTGTGATTGGTAGCGTGACCGCCCATGTGACCGCTCGCGCGACCAATCGCAAGCCGCAACGCCACCGAAGGTCCTTCAAGCGCTGATTCTTAGGAAGGAAGGCTGCCGGAAAGAAGCAGGGCGCGTCCGAGGGTGAGTATATACCTAATAGGATCCCCTGCTGTATGTCCGGCAAATTCTCCTACTCCGTTCACATTCACACTACTACAGATATTAAACTTGTTCCAATTAGTCCTCTGGCTAAACTCTGTTTCTTGCATTGACCCTGGGCTCCAACACTGCCAGTTGCTGCTCCGAAGTGCCATCTGCACAGTCAACACTTGATCCTGTGTTATTGGTGTTCAGTAACATCAGCTGATCCCCTGCTGTGTGTCCGGCAATTTCTCCTGCTCCATCCACACTTGCACTACTACAAATATTAAACTTGCTCCAATTAGGCCTCTGGCTACACTCTGTTTCTCCTGTAATCCCTGGGCTCCAACACTGCCAGTTGCTGCTTAGAAGTGCAGTCTGCACAGTCAACACATGTTCCAGTGTTATTGGGGTTCAGTAACGTCAGCTGATCCCCTGCTGTGTGTGTGGCAATTTTTCCTGCTCCCTCCACATTCACACTACTACATATTTTAAACTTGCTCCAATTACGCCTCTGCCTCCATTCCGTTTCTAGCATTGACCCTGGCTCCAACACCGCCAGTTGCTGCTCAGAAGTGCCATCTGCACAGTCAACACATGCTCCAGTGTTATTGGGGTTCAGTAACGTCAGCCGATCCCCTGCTGTGTGTGCGACAATTTCTCCTGCTCCCTCCACATTCACACTACTAAGCATATTAAACTTGCTCCAATTATGCCACTGGCTACACCTTGTTTCTAGCATTGACCCTGGGCTCCAACACCGCAAGTTGCTGCTCAGAAATGCCATCTGCACAGTCAACACATGCTCCAGTGTTATTGGGGTTCAGTAACGTCAGCCGATCCCCTGCTGTGTGTGCGACAATTTCTCCTGCTCCCTCCACATTCACACTACTATATATTGTAAACTTGCTCCAATTACACCTCTGCCTCCACTCTGTTTCTAGCATTGACCCTGGGCTCCAACACCGCCAGTTGCTGCTCAGAAGTGCCATCTGCACAGTCAACACATGCTCCAGTGTTATTGGGGTTCAGTAACGTCAGCCGATCCCCTGCTGTTTGTGCGACAATTTCTCCTGCTCCCTCCACATTCACACTACTATATATTGTAAACTTGCTCCAATTACACCTCTGCCTCCACTCTGTTTCTAGCATTGATCCTGGGCTCCAACACCACCAGTTGCTGCTCAGAAGTGCCATCTGCACAGTCAACACATGCTCCTGTGTTATTGGTGTTCAGTAACATCGGCTGATCCCCTGCTGTGTGTCCGGCAACTCCTCCTGCTCCGTCCACACTCGCACTACTACAAATATTAAACTTGCTCCAATTAGGCCTCTGGCTACACTCTGTTTCTAGCATTGACCCTGGGCTCCAACACTGCCAGTTGTTGCTCAGAAGTGCCATTTGCACAGTCAACACTTGCTCCTGTGTTATTAGGGTTCAGTAACGTCAGCTGATCCCCTGCTGTATGTCCGGCAAATTCTCCTGCACTGTTCACATTCACACTACTACAGATATTAAACTTGCTCCAATTAGGCCTCTGGCTACACTCTGTTTCTAGCATTGACCCTGGGCTCCAACACCGCCAGTTGCTGCTCAGAAGTGCCATCTGCACAGTCAACACTTGCTCCTGTGTTATTGGTGTTCAGTAACATCGGCTGATCCCCTGTTGTGTGTCCGGCAATTCCTCCTGCTCCGTTTACACTCGCACTACTACAAATATTAAACTTGCCCCAATTAGGCCTCTGGCTACACTGTTTCTAGCATTGACTCTGGGCTCCAACACCACCAGTTGTTGCTCAGAAGTGCCATTTGCAAAGTCAACACTTGCTCCTGTGTTATTAGGGTTCAGTAACGTCAGCTGATCCACCGCTGTGTGTCCGGCATTTTCTCCTGCTCCATCCACACTCGCAGTGCTACAAATAATAAACTTGCTCCAATTAGGCCTCTGGCTACACTCTGTTTCTCCTTTAATCCCTGGGCTCCAACACTGCCAGTTGCTGCTTAGAAGTGCAGTCTGCACAGTCAACACATGCTCCAGTGTTATTCGGGTTCAGTAACGTCAGCTGATCCCCTGCTGTGTGTGCGGCAATTTTTCCTGCTCCCTCCACATTCACACTACTAAACATATTAAACTTGCTCCAATTATGCCTCTGGCTACACTCTGTTTCTAGCATTGACCCTGGGCTCCAACACCGCCAGTTGCTGCTCAGAAATGCCATCTGCACAGTCAACACATGCTCCAGTGTTATTGGGGTTCAGTAACATTAGCTGATCCCTTGATGTGTGCGGCAATTTCTCCTGCTCCCTCCACATTCACACTACTACATATTTTAAACTTGCTCCAATTACGCCTCTGTCTCCACTCTGTTTCTAGCTTTGACCCTCGGCTCCAATGCCGCCAGTTGCTGCTCAGAAGTGCCGTCGGCAGAGTCAACACTTCCTTCTGTTTTATTGCGGTTTAGTAACGTCTGCTGATCCCCTGCTGTTTGTGCGCAATTTCTCCTGCTCCCTCCACATTCACACTACTACATATTTTAAACTTTCTCCAATTAGGCCTCTGTCTCCACTCTGTTCCAAGGATTGACTCTGGGCTCCAACACCACCAGTTGCTGCTCAGAATTGCCATCTGCACAGTCAGCACATGCTGCAGTGTTATTGGGGTTTAGTAACATCAGCTGATCCGCTGCTGTTTGTGCGGCAATTTCTCCTGCTCCCTCCACATTCACACTACTACATATTTTAAACTTTCTCCAATTAGGCATCTGTCTCCACTCTGTTCCTAGCATTGATTCTGGGCTCCAACACTGCCAGTTGCTGCTCAGAATTGCCATCTGCACAGTCAGCACATGCTCCAGTGTTATTGGGGTTTAGTAACGTCAGCTGATCCCCTGCGGTGTGTGCGGCAATTTCTGTTGCTCCCTCCACATTCACACTGCTACAGATATTAAACTTGCTCCAATTAGGCCTCTGGCTACACTGTGTTTCTCCTGTAATCCCTGGGCTCCAAGACCGCCAGTTGAGCTCAGAAGTGCCGTCTGCACAGTCAACACATGCTCCAGTGTTATTGCGGTTCAGTAACATCAGCTGATATCCAGCTGTGTGTTCAGCTATTTCTCCTGCTCTGTCCACATTCACACTACTGCAGATTTTAAACTTGTTCCAATTATGCCTTTGCCTCCACTCTGTTTATAGCATTGATCCTGGGCTCCAACACGGCCAGTTGCTGCTTAGAAGTGCAGTCTGCACAGTCAACACATGCTCCAGTGTTATTGGGGTTCAGTAACGTCAGCTGATCCCCTGCTTTGTGTGCGGCAATTTTTCCTGCTCCCTCCACATTCACACTACTACATATTTTAAACTTGCTCCAATTACGCCTCTGACTCCATTCCGTTTCTAGCATTGACCCTGGGCTTCAACACCGCCAGTTGCTGCTCAGAAGTGCCATCTGCACAGTCAACACATGCTCCAGTGTTATTGGGGTTCAGTAACGTCAGCCGATCCCCTGCTGTGTGTGCGACAATTTCTCCTGCTCCCTCCACATTCACACTACTAAACATATTAAACTTGCTCCAATTATGCCTCTGGCTACACTCTGTTTCTAGCATTGACCCTGGGCTCCAACACTGCCAGTTGCTGCTCAGAAGTGCCATCTGCACAGTCAACACATGCTCCAGTGTTATTGGGGTTCAGTAACATCAGCCGATCCCCTGCTGTGTGTGTGACAATTTCTCCTGCACCCTCCACATTCACACTACTATATATTGTAAACTTGCTCCAATTACACCTCTGCCTCCACTCTGTTTCTAGCATTGACCCTGGGCTCCAACACCGCCAGTTGCTACTCAGAAGTGCCATCTGCACAGTCAACACATGCTCCAGTGTTATTGGGGTTCAGTTTTGTCAGCTGATCCCCTGCTGTGTGAGCGACAATTTCTCCTGCTCCCTCCACATTCACACTACTATATATTGTAAATTTGCTCCAATTACACCTCTGCCTCCACTCTGTTTCTAGCATTGACCCTGGGCTCCAACACCGCCAGTTGCTGCTCAGAAGTGCCATCTGCACAGTCAACACATGCTCCAGTGTTATTGGGGTTCAGTAATGTCAGCTGATCCCCTGCTGTATGTCCGGCAAATTCTCCTGCACCGTTCACATTCACACTACTACAGATATTAAACTTGCTCCAATTAGGCCTCTGGCTACACTGTTTCTAGCATTGACCCTGGGCTCCAACACTGCCAGTTGCTGCTCAGAAGTGCCATCTGCACAGTCAACACTTGCTCCTGTGTTATTGGTGTTCAGTAACATCGGCTGATCCCCTGCTGTGTGTCCGGCAACTCCTCCTGCTCCGTCCACACTCGCACTACTACAAATATTAAACTTGCTCCAATTAGGCCTCTGGCTACACTCTGTTTCTAGCATTGACCCTGGGCTCCAACACTGCCAGTTGTTGCTCAGAAGTGCCATTTGCACAGTCAACACTTGCTCCTGTGTTATTGCGGTTCAGTAACGTCAGCTGATCACCTGCTGTGTGTCCGGCAATTTCTCCTGCTCCATCCACACTCGCAGTACTACAAATAATAAACTTGCTCCAATTAGGCCTCTGGCTACACTCTGTTTCTCCTTTAATCCCTGGGCTCCAACACTGCCAGTTGCTGCTTAGAAGTGCAGTCTGCACAGTCAACACATGCTCCAGTGTTATTGGGGTTTAGTAACGTCAGCTGATCCCCTGCTGTGTGTGCGGCAATTTCTCCTGCTCCCTCCACATTCACAGTACTACATATTTTAAACTTGCTCCAATTAGACTTCTGTCTCCACTCTGTTCCTAGTATTGATCCTGGGCTCCAAAACCGCCAGTTGCTGCTTAGAATTGCCATCTGCACAGTCAACACATGCGCCAGTGTTATTGGGGTTCAGTAACATTAGCTGATCCCTTGATGTGTGCGGCAATTTCTCCTGCTCCCTCCACATTCACACTACTACATATTTTAAACTTGCTCCAATTACGCCTCTGTCTCCACTCTGTTTCTAGCATTGACCCTCGGCTCCAACGCCGCCAGTTGCTGCTCTGAAGTGCCGTCTGCACAGTCAAAACTTCCTTCTGTGTTATTGCGGTTTAGTAACGTCTGCTGATCCCCTGCTGTTTCTGCAGCAATTTCTCCTGCTCCCTCCACATTCACACTACTACATATTTTAAACTTTCTCCAATTAGGCCTCTGTCTCCACTCTGTTCCAAGGATTGACTCTGGGCTCCAACACCGCCAGTTGCTGCTCAGAATTGCCGTCTGCACAGTCAGCACATGCTCCAGTGTTATTGGGGTTTAGTAACATCAGCTGATCCGCTGCTGTTTGTGCGGCAATTTCTCCTGCTCCCTCTACATGCACACTACTACATATTTTAAACTTTCTCCAATTACGCCTCTGTCTCTAGCATTGATTCTGGGCTCCAACACTGCCAGTTGCTGCTCAGAATTGCCATCTGCACAGTCAGCACATGCTCCAGTGTTATTGGGGTTTAGTAACGTCAGCTGATCCCCTGCGGTGTGTGCGGCAATTTCTCCTGCTCCCTCCACATTCACACTGCTACAGATATTAAACTTGCTCCAATTAGGCCTCTGACTACACTGTGTTTCTCCTGTAATAATAATAATAATAATCTTTATTTTTATATAGCGCTAACATATTCCGCAGCGCTTTACATTTTGCACACATTATCATCACTGTCCCCGATGGAGCTCACAATCTAAATTCCCTATCAGTATGTCTTTGGAATGTGGGAGGAAACCGGAGTGCCCGGAGGAAACCCACGCAAACAAGGAGAGAACATACAAACTCTTTGCAGATGTTGTCCTTGGTGGGGTTTGAACCCAGGACTCCAGCGCTGCAAGGCTGCAGTGCTAACCACTACGCCACCGTGCCGCCCCTGGGCTCCAAGACCGCCAGTTGAGCTCAGAAGTGCCGTCTGCACAGTCAACACATGCTCCAGTGTTATTGCTGTTCAGTAACATCAGCTGATATCCTGCTGTGTGTTCAGCAATTTCTCCTGCTCTATCCACATTCACACTACTACAGATTTTAAACTTGTTCCAATTACGCCTTTGCCTCCACTCTGTTTCTAGCATTGACCCTGGGCTCCAACACTGCCAGTTGCTGCTCAGAAGTGCCATCTGCACAGTCAACACTTGATCCTGTGTTATTGGTGTTCAGTAACATCAGCTGATCCCCTGCTGTGTGTCCGGCAATTTCTCCTGCTCCATACACACTTGCACTACTAGAAATATTAAACTTGCTCCAATTAGGCCTCTGGCTACAATCTGTTTCTCCTGTAATCCCTGGGCTTCAACACTGCCAGTTGCTGCTTAGAAGTGCAGTCTGCACAGTCAACACATGCTCCAGAGTTATTGGGGTTCAGTAACGTCAGCTGATCCCCTGCTGTGTGTGCGGCAATATTTCCTGCTCCCTCCACATTCACACTACTACATATTTTAAACTTGCTCCAATTACGCCTCTGCCTCCATTCCGTTTCTAGCATTGACCCTGGGCTTCAACACCGCCAGTTGCTGCTCAGAAGTGCCATCTGCACAGTCAACACATGCTCCAGTATTATTGGCGTTCAGTAACATTAGCTGATCCCTTGATGTGTGCGGCAATTTCTCCTGCTCCCTCCACATTCACACTACTACATATTTTAAACTTGCTCCAATTACGCCTCTGTCTCCACTCTGTTTCCAGCATTGACCCTCGGCTCCAACGCCGCCAGTTGCTGCTCAGAAGTGCCGTCTGCACAGTCAACACTTCCTTTTGTGTTATTGCCTGTTTAGTAACGTCAGCTGATCCCCTGCTGTTTGTGCGGCAATTTCTCCTGCTCCCTCCACATTCACACTACTACATATTTTAAACTTTCTCCAATTTGGCCTCTGTCTCCACTCTGTTCCTAGCATTGATTCTGGGCTCCAACACTGCCAGTTGCTGCTCAGAATTGCCATCTGCACAGTCAGCACATGCTCCAGTGTTATTGGGGTTTAGTAACGTCAGCTGATCCCCTGCGGTGTGTGCAGCAATTTCTGTTGCTCCCTCCACATTCACACTGCTAGAGATATTAAACTTGCTCCAATTAGGCCTCTGGCTACACTTTGTTTCTCCTGTAATCCCTGGGCTCCTAGACCGCCAGTTGATCTCAGAAGTGCCGTCTGAACAGTCAACACATGCTCCAGTGTTATTGCGGTTCAGTAACATCAGCTGATATCCTGCTGTGTGTTCAGCAATTTCTCCTGCTCTATCCACATTCACATTACTACAGATTTTAAACTTGTTTCAATTACGCCTTTGCCTCCACTCTGTTGCTAGCATTTTCCCTGGGCTCCAACACCGCCAGTTGCTGCTCAAAAGTGCCGTCTGCACAGTCAACACATGCTCCAGTGTTATTGGGGTTCAGTAACGTAGGCTGATCCTCTGCTGTGTGCGACAATTTCTCCTGCTCCCTCCACATTCACACTACTACAGATTTTAAACTTGCTCCAATTATGCCTCTGCCTCCACTCTGTGTCTAGCATTGACCCTGGGATCCAACACCGCCAGTTGGTGCTCAGACCAAACAACTAACCACCATGGGATAAGAAATCACCAGGAAGTCTTAAAGCTCAGGAATCAGTAATATGCCTTTATTTCATAAGGTCGCATATACAGTTAGGTCCATATATATTTGGACAGAGACAACATGTTTCTAATTTTGGTTATAGACATTACCACAATGAATTTTAAACAAAACAATTCAGATGCAGTTGAAGTTCAGACTTTCAGCTTTCATATGAGGGTATCCACATTAAAATTGGATGAAGGGTTTAGGAGTTTCAGCTCCTTAACATGTGCCACCCTGTTTTTAAAGGGACCAAAAGTAATTGGACAGATTTAATAATTTTAAATAAAATGTTCATTTTTAGCACTTGGTTGAAAACCCTTTGTTGGCAATGACTGCCTGAAGTCTTGAGCTCATGGACATCACCAGACGCTGTGTTTCCTCCTTTTTGATGCTCTGACAGGCCTCCACTGCGGTGGTTTTCAGTTGCTGTTTATTTGTAGGCCTTTCTGTCTGAAGTTTAGTCTTTAACAAGTGAAATGCATGCTCAGTTGGGTTGAGATCAGGTGACTGACTTGGCCATTCAAGAATATTCCACTTCTTTGCTTTAATAAACTCCTGGGTTGCTTTGGCTTTATGTTTTGGGTTATTGTCCATCTGTAGTATGAAATGACGACCAATCAGTTTGGCTGCATTCGGCTGGATCTGAGCACACAGTATGGCTTTGAATACTTCAGAATTAATTCGGCTGCTTCTGTCCTGTGTCACATCATCAATAAACACTAGTGACCAAGTGCCACTGGCAGCCATGCATGCCCAAGCCATCACACTGCCTCCGACGGGTTTTACAGATGATGTGGTATGCTTTGGATCATGAGCTGTACCACGCCTTCGCCATACTTTTCTCTTTCCATCATTCTGGTAGAGGTTGATCTTGGTTTCATCTGTCCAAAGAATGTTCTTCCAGAACTGTGCTGGCTTTTTTAGATGTTTTTTAGGAAAGTCCAGTCTAGCCTTTTTATTCTTGATGCTTATTAGTGGCTTGCACTGTGCAGTGAACCCTCTGTATTTACTTTCATGCCGTCTTCTCTTTATGGTAGATTTGGATATTGATACGCCGACCTCCTGGAGAGTGTTGTTCACTTGGTTGGCTGTTGTGAAGGGGTTTCTCTTCACCATGAAGATTATTCTCCGATCATCCACCACTGTTGTCTTCTGTGGGCGCCCAGGTCTTTTTGCATTGATGAGTTCACCAGTGCTCTCTTTCTTTCTCAGAATGTACCAAACTGTAGATTTTGCCACTCTTAATATTGTAGCAAGTTCTTGAATGGGTTTTTTCTGTTTTCGCAGCTTAAGGATGGCTTGTTTCACCTGCATGGAGAGCTCCTTTGACCGCATGTTTACTTCACAGCAAAACCTTCCAAATGCAAGCACCACACCTCAAATCAACTCCAGGCCTTTTATCTGCTTAATTGAGAATGACATAACTAAGGGATTGCCCACACCTGTCCATGAGATAGCCTTGGAGTCAATTGTCCAATTACTTTTGGTCCCTTTAATAACAGGGTGGTACATATTAAGGAGCTGAAACTCCTAAACCCTTCATCCAATTTTAATGTGGATACCCTCAAATGAAAGATAAAAGTCTGAACTTCAACTGCATCTGAATTGTTTTGTTTAAAATTCATTGTGGTAATGTCTATAACCAAAATTAGAAAAATGTTGTCTCTGTCTAAATATATATGGACCTAACTGTATGTATAAAAAATATTTTGTAAAAAATACCATATGTTTTAACAATAAAACAATCGCAGGGACAGAATTACATGGTACCCATACTCAGCAGAGTAACCCCCAATACAGAAAAAGATCTTTATATTTACTTTGTCGCTGTGCAATCAAAAGATAAAAACGGAGTACAATATATATAAAAAGTGTACAAAAACCTAATAAAAAACTGTATATGTGAATACAAATAACGAATTCACAATAGCTTTGTGGAAAAAAGAAAAAGGTTGCCAAGTAAATATGTGCACAATTAATAATATGAACAAAACAGTAACTCACTTTTAAAAGTGCAAAGAGTGTATAGCCCTATATAGGGTCTAAAACCAAGTGACCATAAGTTCAAATGTGTTAGCACAGCGATATCACTTCTATAAGTATATGGGGGAAATTTTATAGCAGCTCACTTAAATTAAACTGCCCAGGTGCATAGACCTATGTAAGGTCAAAAACCATATGAGCCATATGTAAAGAGATGGCACAGCGATATAGCTTTTATATATACCTGGGAGGAGAGGCTGGGTCCAGGACCTGCGTGCGCCCGACGCGCGTTTCGGATATGTTTCCTTCGTCAGGGGACGAATTGCCACCTTATTAAATAAAGGCATATTACTGATTCCTGAGCTTTAAGACTTTCTGGTGATTTCTTATCCCATGGTGGTTAGGTGTTTGGTCTCTTCATCACAGTGGTTTTTCACTGATGCTTTCACAGTGCACCCTATTACTGGTGTATTTTCTGATCTAAATAAAAAATATCTTGGAGATATAGAATTATGGATATAACAAGGGTCTACTGTGTTTTACTAAGTTGGTGCTAAGAAGTGTTTTTGGCACGGGTACTCCCTCCTGCCCAGCCTGGTTCCAGCATGCCAGCTGTTTACGGGTAGTGTCAAGGTCACTTTGCCTCCTATACATTGTCCTGTCAGGTTGCGGTCGGGTTAGCCAACTCTATGGTGCCTGCAGTTTAGGTGCTTCCTATGTGGGTTGCGGGATCTGGCAATCAAGTCTGGTTCCGTAGTGCCAATAGGACAAGCTTCCCCTGTGGGACTGTGGGTTTTCAGTAACTCCAGCCGGCTCGCTGCCTTGCAATTTTTTTTTTCATGTGGACCTTCTGCTGCCTATCTGAGTTCCATCACACTTAGCTGGTTCTTTGGAAGTCAATCTTGAATAGGTCCCCCTGGGTTCCAGTACCGTCAGCTGGTTCCAGGCAGAGCCTTTGGCTTTTGTGCCTTCTTATCGGTATCCGAGTTCCACCAACGTCTTGTGGTCCTTGGTAGTGCTTTCTGGCCTGGGTAACTCCTGCTTAGTAACCGGGTTTCAGTACCATCAGCTGGTCTTCGGTAGTTCCATTGGCTCTTGTACCTTCGGCTACTCATCCGGGTTCCAGTACCGTCAGCTGGTTCTCGGCAGTGTCTTTGGCTCATGTACCTTCTGCTACCCATCCTTATCCTCAAAAGCAGAGGTGACTCTTGGTCTTCCTTTCCTGGGGCGGTCCTCATGTGAGCTAGTTTCTTTGTGGTGCTTGATGGATTTTGCCACTGCACTTGGGGACACTTTCAAAGTTTTCCCAATTTTTCAGACTGA
The DNA here is from genome assembly GCF_032444005.1 of Ranitomeya imitator. Lineage (NCBI taxonomy): Eukaryota > Metazoa > Chordata > Amphibia > Anura > Dendrobatidae > Ranitomeya > Ranitomeya imitator. The sequence continues at coordinate 589,935,221 of NC_091286.1, read as the reverse complement.
CTGACCTTCATTTCTTAAAGTAATGATGGCCACTCATTTTTCTTTACTTAGCTGCTTTTTTCTTGCCATAATACAAATTCTAACAGTCTATTTAGTAGGACTGTCAGCTTTGTATCCACCAGCCTTCTGCACAACACAAATGATGGTCCCAACCCCATTTATAAGGCAAGAAATCCCACTTATTAAAGCTGACAGGGCACACCTGTGAAGTGAAAACCATTTCCGGTGACTACTTCTTGAAGCTCGTCAAGAGAATGCCAAGAGTGTGCAAAGCAGTCATCAAAGCAAAAGGTGGCTACTTTGAAGAACCTAGAATATAAGACATAATTTCAGTTGTTTCACACTTTTTTGTTAAGTATATAATTCCACATGTGTTAATTCATAGTTTTGATGCCTTCAGTGTGAATGTACAATTTTCATAGTCATGAAAATACAGAAAAATCTTTAAATGAGAAGGTGTGTCAAAATTTTTGGTCTGTACTGTATGTCGATTAAAATCCACATATTGGTGATAGGAAAAAAGACTCTTAAATAGTGTTGAGCGATACCTTCCGATATCGGAAAGTATCGGTATCGGATAGGATCGGCCGATATTCAAAAAATATCGGATATCGCCGATACTGATACCCGATCCCAATGCAAGTCAATGGGACCAAAATATCAGAATTAAAATAAACCCTTTCTTGCCTTGTAGGTTCATTCTACATGAAGGAAAACAACTAAGAATAATGTAGGATGTATTGTGGGAGGTGGCGGAGACATTAAAGGCAATGAGGTTAAGCCCAATCAAATAGAATAGCATGTTTTTTTTTTTTTTTAAGACGTTCGGAGTGAAAAAGATATTGAGTATGTAAATTTTTTTTTATTTTGTCAGATATTGATGTTTCACTATTCCACGCCCTTCCCCTTCTTTTTTTTTCTTTTTTTTTTTTACTTTTCCCACACTTTCATCTTCATCATCATCAGCATCTTTGACATCAACTTCTTCTTCACCTTATTCATCTTCTTCTTCATCTTCTACCTATTTTTTTTTTTTATTACATTCTTCATATTCATTTTATTCAACTATTATTATTCTTCCTATTCTACATATTCTTTTTATTCCACTGTTATTATTCTTCCTATTCTACTTCTTCATCATATTCTCATTTGTGACAGGCATTCCCGTAGTTGTTATCTATAAAAGTTGGAAGATTACACCTTCTGTTCTGCCAGTCACAAAAGTTACATTTGTCCGCGTTCAGTTTGGCCTGCAGCATCAGGCTTTATCCAGGGGCACCACGAGGAGGAACGGACTCACCCCCATACACTGCTTAGTCTTCTTCTGCATATAATTTAGATAATATCTTTTGCTCTGATATTAAGTCTTATGCTTAATGTTCTTCTGCTCTTTGTTCTGCAGCCTCTTGTTCTTCTGCTTCTCGGTCTTCCATGTCGTCGTCTCCAGGGTCGTCGTCTCCAGTGTTGTCATCTCCGCCGTCGTCGTCTCAGCCGTCGTCGTCTCCGCCGTCGTCGTCGTCGTCATCGGGGTGGTCTTCCGGGTCGTCGTCGTCGTCATCGGGGTGGTCTTCCGGGTCGTCGACTTTAGGGTCTTCAACTTGGAAATGTAGCAGAAGGTACAAGAAGGCTGAGAAAATGCCAAGAACCAGCTGATGGAACTGGAACTCGGATGGCTACCCGAAGGTTCAAGAGCCTATGGAACTACCGAGGACCAGCTGACGTTACTGGAACCCGGTTACTAAGCAGGAGGTACCCGTGCTAAAAAGCACTACCAAGGACCGCCTGACGTTGGCGGAACTCGGATACCCAGAAGGAGGCACCTAAGCCAAAGGCTCTGCACGGAACCAGCTGATGGTACTGGAACCAGGATGGGGAGCAGAAGGTACAAGAGCAAAAGACACTGCCGAGAACCAGCTGACGGTACTGGAACCCGGATGGGTAGCCGAAGGTCCAAGAGCCAATGGAACTACCGAGGACCAGCTGACGTTACTGGAACCCGGTTACTAAGCAGGAGGTACCCGTGCCCGAAAGCACTACCAAGGACCACCTGACGTTGGTGGAACTTGGATACCCAGAAGGAGGCACCTAAGCCAAAGGCTCTGCCCGGAACCAGCTGACGGTACTGGAACCAGGATGGGGAGCAGAAGGTACAAGAGCAAAAGACACTGCCGAGAACCAGCTGACGGTGCTGGAACCAGGTGGTGGACCTGAAGGTCCACAGGAGAGGAGAGAACAGCTAGGCCGCGAGGCAGCCGCAGTTACCGAACCCCAACAGTCCTACAGGGGGAGCTGGGCCTACTGGCACTACAGAACCAGCCTTGACTACCAGTTCACGCAGCCCACATAGGAAGCTCCTAAACTGGAGGCACCCTGGAGTTGGCTAACCCGACCGCACCACGACGGGGCAAGCATAGGCGTCTCAGTGAGCTTGACACAACCCGGAAACAGCTGACGGTGCTGAAACCAGGCTTGGCACGAGGGAGTACCTGTGACAAGAACACTGCCGAGAACCAGCTGGCGGTGCTGGAACCCAGATGCGTTGCCCCAGTGTGCAAGAGCCAATGGCACGACCGAGGACCAGCTGGCGGTGCTGGAACCCGGTTACTAAGCTGTAGGTGCCCGCGCTTAAAAGCACTACCAAGGACCGCCTGACGTTGGCGGAACTCGGATACCCAGGAGGAGGCACCTAAGCCAAAGGCTCGGCCTGGAACCAGCTGACGGTGCTGGAACCAGGTGGTGGACCCCAAGGCCCACAGGAGAGGAGAGAACAGCTAGGCCGTGAGGCAGCCGTAGTTACCGAACCCCAACAGTCCTACAGGGGGAGCTTGGCCTACTGGCACTACAGAACCAGCCTTGACTACCAGTTCACGCAGCCCACATAGGAAGCTCCTAAACTGGAGGCACCCTGGAGTTGGCTAACCCGACCGCACCACGACGGGGCAAGCATAGGCGTCTCAGTGAGCTTGACACAACCCGGAAACAGCTGATGGTGCTGAAACCAGGCTTGGCACGAGGGAGTACCTGTGACAAGAACACTGCCGAGAACCAGCTGGCGGTGCTGGAACCCAGATGCGTTGCCCCAGTGTGCAAGAGCCAATGGCACGACCGAGGACCAGCTGGCGGTGCTGGAACCCGGTTACTAAGCTGTAGGTGCCCGCGCTTAAAAGCACTACCAAGGACCGCCTGACGTTGGCGGAACTCGGATACCCAGGAGGAGGCACCTAAGCCAAAGGCTCTGCCCCGAACCAGCTGACGGTACTGGAACCAGGATGGGGAGCAGAAGGTACAAGAGCAAAAGACACTGCCGAGAACCAGCTGACGGTGCTGGAACCAGGTGGTGGACCTGAAGGTCCACAGGAGAGGAGAGAACAGCTAGGCCGCGAGGCAGCCGCAGTTACCGAACCACAACAGTCCTACAGGGGGAGCTGGGCCTACTGGCACTACAGAACCAGCCTTGACTACCAGTTCACGCAGCCCACATAGGAAGCTCCTAAACTGGAGGCACCCTGGAGTTGGCTAACCCGACCGCACCACGACGGGGCAAGCATAGGCGTCTCAGTGAGCTTGACACAACCCGGAAACAGCTGGCGGTGCTGAAACCAGGCTTGACACGAGGGAGTACCTGTGTCAAGAACACTGCCGAGAACCAGCTGGCGGTGCTGGAACCCAGATGCGTTGCCCCAGTGTGCAAGAGCCAATGGCACGACCGAGGACCAGCTGACGGTGCTGGAACACGGTTACTAAGCTGTAGGTGCCCGCGCTTAAAAGCACTACCAAGGACCGCCTGACGTTGGCGGAACTCGGATACCCAGGAGGAGGCACCTAAGCCAAAGGCTCGGCCCGGAACCAGCTGACGGTGCTGGAACCAGGTGGTGGACCCCAAGGCCCACAGGAGAGGAGAGAACAGCTAGGCCGCGAGGCAGCCGCAGTTACCGAACCCCAACAGTCCTACAGGGGGAGCTGGGCCTACTGGCACTACAGAACCAGCCTTGACTACCAGTTCATGCAGCCCACATAGGAAGCTCCTAAACTGGAGGCACCTTGGAGTTGGCTAACCCGACTGCAACACGACGGGGCAAACATAGGCGTCTCAGCGAGTTTGACACACCCCGGAAACAGCTGACGGTGCTGAAACCAGGTTTGGCACGAGGGAGTACCTGTGACAAAAACACTGCCGAGAACCAGCTGGCTGTGCTGGAACCCAGATGCGTTGCCCCAGTGTGCAAGAGCCAATGGCACGACCGAGGACCAGCTGACGGTGCTGGAACACGGTTACTAAGCTGTAGGTGCCCGCGCTTTAAAGCACTACCAAGGACCGCCTGACGTTGGCGGAACTCGGATACCCAGGAGGAGGCACCTAAGCCAAAGGCTCGGCCCGGAACCAGCTGACGGTGCTGGAACCAGGTGGTGGACCCCAAGGCCCACAGGAGAGGAGAGAACAGCTAGGCCGCGAGGCAGCCGCAGTTACCGAACCTCAACAGTCCTACAGGGGGAGCTGGGCCTACTGGCACTACAGAACCAGCCTTGACTACCAGTTCACGCAGCCCACATAGGAAGCTCCTAAACTGGAGGCACCCTGGAGTTGGCTAACCCGACCGCACCACGACGGGGCAAGCATAGGCATCTCAGTGAGCTTGACGCAACCCGGAAACAGCTGGCGGTGCTGAAACCAGGCTTGGCACGAGGGAGTACCTGTGTCAAGAACACTGCTGAGAACCAGCTGGCGGTGCTGGAACCCAGATGCGTTGCCCCAGTGTGCAAGAGCCAATGGCACGACCGAGGACCAGCTGACGGTGCTGGAACACGGTTACTAAGCTGTAGGTGCCCGCGCTTAAAAGCACTACCAAGGACCGCCTGACGTTGGCGGAACTCGGATACCCAGGAGGAGGCACCTAAGCCAAAGGCTCGGCCCGGAACCAGCTGACGGTGCTGGAACCAGGTGGTGGACCCCAAGGCTCACAGGAGAGGAGAGAACAGCTAGGCCGCGAGGCAGCCGCAGTTACCGAACCCCAACAGTCCTACAGGGGGAGCTGGGCCTACTGGCACTACAGAACCAGCCTTGACTACCAGTTCACGCAGCCCACATAGGAAGCTCCTAAACTGGAGGCACCCTGGAGTTGGCTAACCCAACTGCAACACGACGGGGCAAACATAGGCGTCTCAGCGAGTTTGACACACCCCGGAAACAGCTGACGGTGCTGAAACCAGGTTTGGCATGAGGGAGTACCTGTGACAAAAACACTGCCGAGAACCAGCTAGCGGTGCTGGAACCCAGATGCGTTGCCCCAGTGTGCAAGAGCCAATGGCACGACCGAGGACCAGCTGACGGTGCTGGAACACGGTTACTAAGCTGTAGGTGCCCGCGCTTAAAAGCACTACCAAGGACCGCCTGACGTTGGCGGAACTCGGATACCCAGGAGGAGGCACCTAAGCCAAAGGCTCGGCCCGGAACCAGCTGACGGTGCTGGAACCAGGTGGTGGACCCCAAGGCCCACAGGAGAGGAGAGAACAGCTAGGCCGCGAGGCAGCCGCAGTTACCGAACCCCAACAGTCCTACAGGGGGAGCTGGGCCTACTGGCACTACAGAACCAGCCTTGACTACCAGTTCACGCAACCCACATAGGAAGCTCCTAAACTGGAGGCACCCTGGAGTTGGCTAACCCGACCGCACCACGACGGGGCAAGCATAGGCGTCTCAGTGAGCTTGACACAACCCGGAAACAGCTGACGGTGCTGAAACCAGGCTTGGCACGAGGGAGTACCTGTGACAAGAACACTGCCGAGAACCAGCTGGCGGTGCTGGAACCCAGATGCGTTGCCTATTAAAGATTGTCTTCCTAGAGCCCCAACTAGCGGTGTTGGAGCTAAGGGTAAGCAGGGGGAGCAGAGTGTAGGCCGAAGCCTGCACTGGAGGCAGCTTTGTGTCTGCGTTGCGTTTGCAGGACACTTTGCCGGCTACACAGTGGGGGAACAGCTGGCGTTGCTGAACCCCACTAACACAATGGCGTGTGTTTTTCTCTGTGCAGCTAGCACTTGCGGTCAAAAACTAGCGATGTTAGAGCCCGTGTTGAAGCAGGAGGAGGAGGAGAGGAGCAGAGTGTAGGCCGAAGCCTATTTGAACCAATTTCAAAGGAAACCTTTAACCCCCCCTCAGGTGTTACAAAGTACAAGAGACACACCTTGTGCAGTATTAATGCTGCACAAGTGAAAGGTTGCTCTATTAATTTGTCTACTTGCACACGCTGAATGAAAGACGTACACAATTTAGCCCATTCTACAGTCAAACTGTAGTGGATGCGTGACTTGGCTTTTTAAGGAGACGCAGCACAGGTGTCCCAAATAACGCCTTGGTGCTTGGCGCAGCTTCCTGAGCGTTGTTATTTGCTGTACAAGAGTCTGCGCTCTTGTGTTATCCCTTGGCAATGCCCTGTTAGAGCTGCCCGTCTTATGACCTCATTTCATGTTGGCCGGTGCGGTTAACGATGGCCATAAATCCCAGACCCACAGTGCCTTTTCATAAAGTCACACTGCGGTGCTGGGATTCGTGGCCTTGAGCAGTAAATATTTTGGCCGCTCACACACGTCCTTACACTTGCTTCAGACTGGGCGGCCTCTGCTGATCCCTTCTCGCATGCCGCGGCCATGAGGCTGCACAGTCTGAAGAAGGCGGAAGGAGATGAGTTAAGACAGGTGAAGATATGCACTGCTCGTGCCCATCAATCACACCCTCGCAGTCAAAATAAGACAACGAGGAGCATTGTTTCAGGCAGGGCGGACGCACAGGCGCAACAAGCCAACCAATGATGTCAGAAGACGGGAAGCGCTACCAAGGTGGGTGCTGCGTGTCATTAGAAAGGAAAGTCACACCTCAGGGACAGTGGAATGGTCTCAATGAGACACATTTTGTACGTTTTGAGTTCCACGTGGGCAAGGACAAAAAGTCAGCCACCTTGTACAAATGCAGCAGTACTGCTGTACAAGGTGGCTGTTATACATAGAAACACCTGGGGGTGGGGGGCAGGCTCCCTTCAATTTCAGTTCATGTGCCTGCGTGGCGTTTGCAGGACACGTTGCCAGCTACACAGCAGGGGAACAGCTGGCGGTGCTGAACCCCACTAACACATTGGCTGGTGTTTTTCTCTGTGCAGCTAGCATGTCCGGGCAGAAACTGGCGTTGTTTGAGCCCAGGGTCAGCAGGAGGAGGAGAGGAGCAAAGTGTAGGCCGAAGCCTGCACTGGTGGCAGCTTTTGGTCAGTTGTGCCAGCGTGGCTTGTGCTGGACACGATGCCGACTACACAGCAGGGGAACAGCTGGCGGTGCTGAACCCCACTAACACATTGGCTGGTGTTTTTCTCTGTGCAGCTAGCATGTCCGGGCAGAAACTGGCGTTGTTTGAGCCCAGGGTCAGCAGGAGGAGGAGAGGAGCAAAGTGTAGGCCGAAGCCTGCACTGGTGGCAGCTTTTGTTCTGTTGTGCCAGCGTGGCTTGTGCTGGACACGTTGCCGACTACACAGCAGGGGAACAGCTGGCGTTGCTGAACCCCACTAACACATTGACTGGTGTTTTTCTCTGTGCAGCTAGCAGTTCCGGGCAAAAACTAGCGGTGTTTGAGCCCAGGGTCAGCAGGAGGAGTAGAGGAGCAGAGTGTAGGCCGAAGCCTAGTTGAACCAATTTCAAAGGTTACCTTTAACCCCCCCCTCAGGTGTTGCAAGGTACAAGAGCCACACCTTGAACAGCATTAATGATGCACAAGTCAAAGGTTGCTCTATTTAATTTTGCTCCTTGCACACACTGAATTAAACACGTACACTATTTAGCCCATTATACTGTCAAACAGTAGTGGAGGCGTGACTAGTCTACTAGTCTTTTTAAGGAGACGCAGCACAGGTGTACAAATTTACACCTAGGTGCTGTGCGCAGATTCCTTACCGTTGTTATTTGCAGTCCAGGAAACTGCGCTCTTGTGTTATCCCTTGGCAATACCCTGTTAGTGCAGGCCGTCTCATGACCTCATTTCATGTTGGCCGTTGCGGTTAACGATGGCCATAAATCCCAGACCCACAGTGGCTTTTCCTAAAGTCACACTGCGGTGCTGGGATTCGTGGCCTTGTGCAGTAAATATGTTCGCCGCTCACACATGTCCTTACACCTGCTTCAGACTGGGCGGCCTCAGCTGATCCCTTATCGCATGCCGCGGCCATGAGGCCGCACAGTCAGAAGAAGGCGGAAGGAGGGGAGTGAAGACAGGGGAACATATGCACTGCTCGTGCCCATCAATCACACCCTCGCAGTCAAAATATATGAGACAACGGGGGGCGTTGTGTCGGGCAGGGGGGACGCACAGGCACAGCCAGCCAACCAATGATGTCAGGAGACGGGCAGCGCTAACAATGGGGGTGCTGCGTGTCATTAAAAAGGAAAGTCACACCTCAGGGACATTGTAATGGTCTGTAATGAGACACATTTTGTACTTGTTGAGTTCCACGTGTGCAAGGAGAAAAAGTCAGCCACCTTGTACAAATGCAGCAGTACTGCTGTACAAGGTGGCTGTTATACATAGAAACACCTGGGGGGGTGGGGGGCAGGCTCCCTTCAATTTCAGTTCATGTGCCTGCGTGGCGTTTGCAGGACACGTTGCCAGCTACACAGCAGGGGAACAGCTGGCGGTGCTGAACCCCACTAACACATTGGCTGGTGTTTTTCTCTGTGCAGCTAGCATGTCCGGGCAGAAACTGGCGTTGTTTGAGCCCAGGGTCAGCAGGAGGAGGAGAGGAGCAAAGTGTAGGCCGAAGCCTGCACTGGTGGCAGCTTTTGGTCAGTTGTGCCAGCGTGGCTTGTGCTGGACACGATGCCGACTACACAGCAGGGGAACAGCTGGCGGTGCTGAACCCCACTAACACATTGACTGGTGTTTTTCTCTGTGCAGCTAGCATGTCCGGGCAGAAACTGGCGGTGTTTGAGCCCGTGGTCAGCAGGAGGAGGAGAGGAGCAGAGTGTAGGCCAAAGCCTGCACTGGTGGCAGCTTTTGGTCGGTTGTGCCAGCGTGGCTTGTGCTGGACACGATGCCAACTACACAGCAGGGGAACAGCTGGCGGTGCTGAACCCCACGAACACATTGACTGGTGTTTTTCTCTGTGCAGCTAGCAGTTCCGGGCAGAAACTAGCGGTGTTTGAGCCCAGGGTCAGCAGGAGGAGTAGAGGAGCAGAGTGTAGGCCGAAGCCTAGTTGAACCAATTTCAAAGGTTACCTTTAACCCCCCCCCTCAGGTGTTGCAAGGTACAAGAGCCACACCTTGAACAGCATTAATGATGCACAAGTCAAAGGTTGCTCTATTTAATTTTGCTCCTTGCACACGGTGAATTAAACACGTACACTATTTAGCCCATTATACTGTCAAACAGTAGTGGAGGCGTGACTACTAGTCTTTTTAAGGATACGCAGCACAGGTGTACAAATTTACACCTAGGTGCTGTGCGCAGATTCCTTACCGTTGTTATTTGCAGTACAGGAAACTGCGCTCTTGTGTTATCCCTTGGCAATACCCTGTTAGTGCAGGCCGTCTCATGACTTCATTTCATGTTGGCCGTTGCGGTTAACGATGGCCATAAATCCCAGACCCACAGTGGCTTTTCCTAAAGTCACACTGCGGTGCTGGGATTCGTGGCCTTGTGCAGTAAATATGTTCGCCGCTCACACATGTCCTTACACCTGCTTCAGACTGGGCGGCCTCAGCTGATCCCTTATCGCATGCCGCGGCCATGAGGCCGCACAGTCAGAAGTAGGCGGAAGGAGGGGAGTGAAGACAAGGGAACATATGCACTGCTCGTGCCCATCAATCACACCCTCGCAGTCAAAATATATGAGACAACGGGGGGCGTTGTGTCGGGCAGGGGGGACGCACAGGCACAGCCAGCCAACCAATGATGTCAGGAGACGGGCAGCGCTAACAATGGGGGTGCTGCGTGTCATTAAAAAGGAAAGTCACACCTCAGGGACATTGTAATGGTCTGTAATGAGACACATTTTGTACTTGTTGAGTTCCACGTGTGCAAGGAGAAAAAGTCAGCCACCTTGTACAAATGCAGCAGTACTGCTGTACAAGGTGGCTGTTATACATAGAAACACCTGGGGGGGTGGGGGGCAGGCTCCCTTCAATTTCAGTTCATGTGCCTGCGTGGCGTTTGCAGGACACGTTGCCAGCTACACAGCAGGGGAACAGCTGGCGGTGCTGAACCCCACTAACACATTGGCTGGTGTTTTTCTCTGTGCAGCTAGCATGTCCGGGCAGAAACTGGCGTTGTTTGAGCCCAGGGTCAGCAGGAGGAGGAGAGGAGCAGAGTGTAGGCCGAAGCCTAGTTGAACCAATTTCAAAGGTTACCTTTAACCCCCCCCTCAGGTGTTGCAAGGTACAAGAGCCACACCTTGAACAGCATTAATGATGCACAAGTCAAAGGTTGCTCTATTTAATTTTGCTCCTTGCACACGCTGAATAAAACACGTACACTATTTAGCCCATTATACTGTCAAACAGTAGTGGAGGCGTGACTACTAGTCTTTTTAAGGAGATGCAGCACAGGTGTCAAAATTTACACCTAGCTGCTGTGCGCAGATTCCTGAGCGCTGTTATTTGCTGTACAGGAGTCTGCGCTATTGGGATCCCTTGGCCATGCGCTGTGAGCGCTTCCTGTCTTCTGACCTCATTTAATGTCGGCCGTTACGGTTAGCGATGGACATGAATCCCAGACCCACAGTGTGTTTTCAAAAAATCACACTGCGTGGCTGGGATTCGTGGCCTTGTTCAGTAAATATGTTTGACGCTCACACATGTCCTTACACCTGCTTCAGACTGGGCGGCCTCATCTGATCCCTTATCGCCTGCCGCGGCCATGAGGACACCCAGTCTGAAGAAGGCGGAAGGAGATGAGTGAACACAGGCAAACATATGCACTGCACATGCCCATCAATCACACCCTCGCTGTTCAAAAAAATAAGACACCGAGGGGCGTTGTTTCGAGCAGGGCAGACGCACAGGCGCAGCCAGCTAACCAATGATGTCAAAAGACGGGCAGCGCTAACAAGGGTGGTGCTGCGTATCATTAGAAAGGAAAGTCACACCTCAGGGACAGTGGAATGGTCTCAATGAGACACATTTTGTACTTGTTGAGTTCCACGTGTGCAAGGAGAAAAAGTCAGCCACCTTGTACAAATGCAGCAGTACTGCTGTACAAGGTGGCTGTTATACATAGAAACATCTGGGGGGGTGGGGGGCAGGCTCCCTTCAATTTCAGTTCATGTGCCTGCGTGGCGTTTGCAGGACACGTTGCCAGCTACACAGCAGGGGAACAGCTGGCGGTGCTGAACCCCACTAACACATTGGCTGGTGTTTTTCTCTGTGCAGCTAGCATGTCCGGGCAGAAACTGGCGTTGTTTGAGCCCAGGGTCAGCAGGAGGAGGAGAGGAGCAAAGTGTAGGCCGAAGCCTGCACTGGTGGCAGCTTTTGGTCAGTTGTGCCAGCGTGGCTTGTGCTGGACACGATGCCGACTACACAGCAGGTGAACAGCTGGCGGTGCTGAACCCCACTAACACATTGGCTGGTGTTTTTCTCTGTGCAGCTAGCATGTCCGGGCAGAAACTGGCGTTGTTTGAGCCCAGGGTCAGCAGGAGGAGGAGAGGAGCAAAGTGTAGGCCGAAGCCTGCACTGGTGGCAGCTTTTGGTCAGTTGTGCCAGCGTGGCTTGTGCTGGACACGATGCCGACTACACAGCAGGGGAACAGCTGGCGGTGCTGAACCTCACTAACACATTGACTGGTGTTTTTCTCTGTGCAGCTAGCAGTTCCGGGCAAAAACTAGCTGTGTTTGAGCCCAGGGTCAGCAGGAGAGGAGCAGAGTGTAGGCCGAAGCCTAGTTGAACCAATTTCAAAGGTTACCTTTAACCCCCCTCAGGTGTTGCAAGGTACAAGAGCCACACCTTGTGCAGCATTAATGCTGCACAAGTAAAAGGTTGCTCTATTTGTTTTGCTCCTTGCACACGCTGACTAAAACACGTACACTATTTAGCCCATTATACTGTCAAACAGTAGTGGAGGCGTGACTTGTCTTTTTAAGGAGACGCAGCACAGGTGTCAAAATTTGCACCTAGGTACTGGGCGCAGATTCCTGAGCGTTGTTATTTGCTGTACAGGAGTCTGCGCTATTGTGATCCCTTGGCCATGCGCTGTGAGCGCTTCCTGTCTTCTGACCTCATTTCATTTCGGCCGTTGCGGTTAGCGATGGACATGAATCCCAGACCCACAGTGTGTTTTCAAAAAATCACACTGCGTGGCTGGGATTCGTGGCCTTGTGCAGTAAATAGGTTTGCCGCTTACACATGTCCTTACACCTGCTCCAGACTGGGCGGCCTCAGCTGATCCCTTATCGCCTACCACGGCCAGGATGCTGCACAGTCTGAAGAAGGCGGAAGGAGATGAGTTAAGACAGGCGAACATATGCACTGCTCGTGCCCATAAACCACACCCTCGCTGACAAAATAAATATGACAACAAGGGGCGTTGTTTCTAGCAGGGCGGATGCACAGGCGCAGCCAGCTAACCATGATGACAAAAGACGGGAAACGCTACCAAGGGGGGTGCTGCGTATCATTAGAAAGGAAAGTCACACCTCAGGGACAGTGGAATGGTCTCAATGAGACACATTTTGTACGTGTTGAGTTCCACGTGGGCAAGGAGAAAAAGTCAGCCACCTTGTACAAATGCAGCAGTACTGCTGTACTAGGTGGCTGTTATACATAGAAACACCTGGGGGGGTGGGGCCAGGTTCCCTTTAATTTCAGTTCATGTGCCTGCGTGGCGTTTGCAGGTCACATTGCCGGCTACACAGCAGGGGAACAGCTGGCGTTGCTGAACCCCACTAACACATTGGCTGGTGTTTTTCTCTGTGCAGCTAGCACTTCCGGGCAAAAACTAGCGGTGTTTGAGCCCAGGGTCAGCAGGAGGAGGAGAGGAGCAGAGTGTAGGCCGAAGCCTGCACTGGTGGCAGCTTTTGTTCTGTTGTGCCAGCGTGGCTTGTGCTGGACACGTTGCCGACTACACAGCAGGGGAACAGCTGGCGGTGCTGAACCCCACTGACACATCACCTAGTGTTTTTTCTGTGTAGACAACACTTCCAGGTGGCAACTGACAGTGTTGAAACCCAGGGAATCAAAGAGGAGCAGAGTGTAGGCCGAAGCCTGCAGTGGAGCAAGTTGAAAGGGAACCTTTAACCCCCCCCCCCCAGGCATTTGTTGCTGAAAGAGCCATCTTGTACAGCAGTAATACTGCACATGGAAAATGGTGGCTCCGAAAATTATGCTCCTTGCAAACGCTGAAGTACACACTCATATAATGTGTCCCCTCACACCGTCAAACCATCCCGGAAGTGGGACTTTCCTTTGTAATGTGACACAGCACAGCCGTCATTCCAACCCCCTTGGTGCCGGGCGCCACCTCCTCAACGTTGTTTGGTTCTGTCACGGAGCCCGCGCTGTAATGTTATCCCTTGGCCATGCACAGTTAGCGGTGCCCGTCTTCTGACATCATGTAGGTGTCAGGCTGGCAGTGCCTGTGCGTCCAAGCTGCCCGAGATCCAACCTTGCAGTGTCATCTAATGTAGTCCCACTGCGGGCCAGGGATCCATGGGCATGCGCAGTGCATATCATCGCCTCTCACTCACCTCCTTCCTGCTTCTTCAGACTGTGCGGCGTCACGGCCGTGGCATGCTATTAGGGATCAGCTGACGCCGCCTAGTCTGAAGAAGCGTGAAGAAGGGGAGTGAGAGGCTAGTATATGCACTGCGCATGGCCATGGATACCAGGCCCACTGTGGGATCACATTAGACGACACTGCGAGGTGTGATTTCGGGCAGCGTGGACGCACAGGCGAAGCCAGGACGACAACAAATGATGTCAGAGGACGGGCAGCGCAAACTGTGCATGGCCAAGGGATAACATAACAGCGCAGGGTCCATGACGGAATCAAACAACGCTAAGGAGGCAGCGCACGGTGCCAAGGGGGTAGCAATGACGGCTGTGCTGCGTCACATTACAAAGGAAAGTCCCACCTCCGGGACGGTTGGACGGTGTGAGGGGACACATTACATGAGTGTGTAGTTCAGCGTTTGCAAGGAGCATAATTTCAAGAGCGACCTTTCCCTTGTGCAGTATTAGTGCTGCACATGGTGGCTCTTTCAGTAACAAACGCCTAGGGGGGGGGGAGGACAGGTCCCCTTACATTTTAGTTGTGCAAGCGTGGCGGTCGCATGACACGTTGCCGGATACACAGCTGGGGATCAGCTGACGTTACTGAACCCCAATAACAGAGGAGCGACTGTTGACTGTGCACACAGCACTTCCAGGCACCAACTGGCGGTGTTAGAGCCCAGGGACAGCAGGAGGAGCAGATTGGAGGTATTGCCGCACACACAGCTGGGGATCAGCTGACGTTACTGAACCCTAATAACAGAGGAGCGACTGTTGACTGTGCACACAGCACTTCCAGGCACCAACTGGCGGTGTTAGAGCCCAGGGACAGCAGGAGGAGCAGAGGAACAGAGTGTAGGCCGAAGCCTGATTGGAGCAAGTTGAAAGGGAACCTTTAACCCCCCCCCAAGACGTTTGTAGCTGAAAGAGCCATCTTGTGCAGCACTAAGGATGCAAAAGGAAAAGGTTGCTCTTTTAATTATGCTCCTTGCAAACACCGAAGTAAACACTAAAAATGTGTCCCTTTATACCGTTAAACCGTTCCGGAGGTGCGAATTTCCTTCGTAATGGGACACAGCACAGCTGTCATTCCTATCCCCTTGATGCCGTGCGCTGCCTCCTCAGCGTTGTTTTAAGCTGTCACGGAGCCTGCGCTGTTCTGTTAGCCCTTGGCCATGCCCAATTAGCGCTGCCTGTCTTCTGACATAATTTGGTGTCAGGCTGTCAGTGCCTGTGCGTCCACGCTGCTCCAGATCCCACCTCGCAGTCTCGTCTAACGTAATCCCACTGCGGGCCTTGGAACCATGGGCATGCACAGTGCATAACCTCGACTCTCACTCCCCTCCTTCCCTCTTCTTCAGACTGTGCGGTGTCACGGCCGTGGCATGCTAGGGATCAGCTGATGGCGCACAGTCTAAAGAAGGCGGAGGGAAATGAGCGAGAGCCCGAGCGGAAGATATGCACTGCGCATGCCCATGGATCCCAGGCCCGCAGTGTGACTCAATCAGAAGACACTGCGAGGCGGGATCTCGGGCAGCGCGGCCACACAGGCGCAGCCAGCCTGACACCAAATTATGTCAGAAGACAGGCAGCGCAAATAGGGCATGCACAAGGGATAACAGAACAGCGCAGGCTCCGTGACAGCTTAAAACAACGCTGAGGAGGCAGCGCATGGCACCAAGGGGGTAGGAATGACGGCTGTGCTGCGTCACATTACGAAGGAAAGTCCCAGCTCCGGGACGGTATAACGGTATCAGTGAACACATTTTATAAGTGTTAAGTTCTGCGTGTGCAAAGAGCTAAAAAAAAAGAGCTACCTTTTCCTTGTGCAGCATTACTGCTGCACAAGATGGCTCTTTCAGTAACAAACGACGAGGGAGAGGGGGACAGGTTCCCTTACATTTAGGTTGTTGTGCCAGCGTGGCGGTCGCAGGACACATTGCCGGCTACACAGCTGGGGATCAGCTGACGTTACTGAAACCCAATAACACTGGGTCGTATGTTTTTACTGTGCAGCCTGCACTTCTGAGCCGCAACTGGCGGTGTTGGAGCCCAGGAATAGCAGTTCAGGTGGTAGAAAGATGAACACAGCAGGAGACCTGGATGACACCCAATTACTTAATCAGGCAGAGGAGTGGCAAATTCCTGTGAGATCCAGGCCTGGTTCATTTTCAGGAAAGTAAGCCGGTCAACGTTATCGGAGGATAGTCGCATGCGACGGTCTGTTAGTACACCACCTGCGGCACTAAAGACACGTTCCGATAAGACACTAGCCGCAGGGCAAGCCAGCACCTCCAATGCATACTGGCTTAGCTCTGGCCATGTATCCAGCTTAGAGACCCAAAACTTGAACGGGGAAGAGCCGTCTGGGAGTACAGTAAGAGGGCAAGCCATGTAGTCTGTCACCATCTGACGGAACCGTTGCCTCCTGCTGACTGGAGCCGCCGGTGATGGTGTAGACATTTGGGGCGGGCACACAAAAGTGTGCCAGAGTTGTGCCATACTGGGCTTGCCTTGGGCAGAGGCACTGCTTCTGCTCCCTCTTTGGGCAGAGCCTCCCCCACTGCCTCGACGCACTGAGCTGCTTTGTAAAGCACTAGCAGCACTCCTCTCAGTTGGACAGGAGAAGATGATGGAATTCACCAGTGTGTCGTGGTACTCCCGCAATTTACGCTCCCGGGTCAACGCAGGGATGAGGTTTTGGACGTTGTCCCGGTAGCGAGGATCGAGGAGGGTGAACACCCAATAATCAGGCATGTTGAGAATGTGGTCGATGCGGCGGTCGTTTCTCAGGCACTGCAGCATGAAATCCACCATGTGCTGCAGAGTGCCAACTGGCCCAGAAACGCTGTCCCCTGCTTGAGACATGATCTCTGCCCGCTCGTCATCACCCCACCCTCGCTGTACACACTGACCACTGGACAATTGTGTCGCTCCCTCCTCTGGACGGAGCTCTTCCTCCTCCATTGACTCCTCCTCATCCTCACAAATTGGCCCCTGCGTACCCCTTTGTGAGGAACCACGTGGCGCTGACTCTCCAGAAGCTGATGGAAAAGGTGACTCCTCATCCTCCACCTCTTCCACCACATCATCCCTTATCCCTTGCAAAGTTTGCTGAAGCAGGCAGATAAGGGGGACAGTCATGCTGACTAGTGCATCATCTGCACTTGCCATCCGCGTGGAATAATCAAAAGGACGCAAAACCTGGCAGACGTCCTTCATAGTGGCCCACTCTGTGGTTGTGAAGTCTGATCGGCGCTGACTGCGACTTCTTTGCGCCTGATGCAGCTGGTACTCCATAACTGCTTGCTGCTGCTCACACAACCGCTCCAACATATGTAACGTGGAATTCCACCGGGTAGGTAGGTCACATATGATGCGGTGTTCCAGAAGGCGGAATCGGCGCTGCAGAGCAGCAATGCGGGATCTGGCCAAGCTGGAACGCCGCAAGTGAGCACACTCTAGGCGGACCTTGTGCAGCAGGGCATCAAGATCCGGATAGTCCCTCAGAAAACTCTGCACAACCAAATTGAGCACATGTGCCAGACATGGGATGTGAGTGAGGTTGCCAAGGGCCAAAGCTGCCACCAGATTTCGGCCATTGTCACACACTACCATGCCTGGCTGGAGATTCGCTGGCAGTAACCACACATCGCTCTCCTGCTTGATGGCATTCCAGAGCTCCTGCGCTGTGTGGCTTCGATGCCCCAATGAAACTAGTTTCAAGACGGCCTGCTGATGTTTGGCCATGGCTGTGCTCATGTTGGTCATAGGTAAACGTTCACGGGTCCATGTGGAGGTGGACTGTGACGGATCCTGCAGAGAGGAATCAGAGGAACTGGTGTAAGAGGAGGAGTCGATGCGTACAGACTGGATTCCTGCAATCCTTGGAGTGGGCAGGACACGTCCTGCGCCACTCGCACGATCTGTACCTGGCTCAACAACATTAACCCAATGGGCAGTGAGGGAAACATATCGCCCCTGTCCATGCTGACTGGTCCACGCATCGGTGGTGAGGTGGACCTTGCTACTGACGGCGTTCAGTAGCGCATGTTTTATGTTTGCCTCAACATGCCTGTGCAGGGCAGGGACAGCCTGCCTGCTGAAGTAAAAGCGGCTGGGCACCTTGTACTGTGGGACTGCCAATGCCATCAAGTCACGGAAGCTGTCAGTCTCCACCAGCCTGAACGAGAGCATTTCCAGGGACAACAGTTTGGCAATGCCTGCATTCAGAGCCTGTGCTCGGGGGTGGTTGGCCGAGAATGCCCGCCTTTTCTCCCATGCCTGGACTACCGATGGCTGTAGAGTAGACTGGAAGTGTGAGGATGACTGGGAAGGTGGTGCTGTGGGTGGAATTACACTAGGTCTCTGGACAACAGTGGAGGAAGAGGCAACACGAGATGAAGAGGTGGTAGCTGCCGCTGTTGGTTGGCCTACGTCTTCACTGTGTTTCTGTAACTCCACCGCGTGCCTGTTCCGCACATGTTTCCACATATTTGTGGTATTGAGGTTGCTGACACTTTTACCTCTTTTTACTTTCTGATGACACAGCTTGCATTTGACAAAATAAATGTCATCTGCAACTGTGTCAAAAAAGGACCAGGCACTGCAAGTCTTGGGAGCGCCCTTTTTGGCTTTGGAAAGAGACAGGCTCCTAACGGGTGCCAAAGTGGAGGCTACAGGCTCCGCAGTCTTCCCCCTCCCTCTCCCTATTTGGCCCGTAAGGGGAAACTCTTCCTCAGAGCTGCTCCCACCACCTTCCTGTTCCTCACGCCACGATGGGTCAAGGACCTCATCATCTCCACTACCCTCTGCCACCAACTGCTCCTCCTGGGTAGTCTCGGCAGCACAGTACGCATCAGAAAGCGGCACCTGAGTTTCATCATCAGATGCGTACTGCGCTGTGGTCACCGGAGGCACTGGCCCACCTGCCTCTTCAGAGTCAGAGAGATAAAGCTTTTGGGCATCACTGCACACTGCCTCTTCTTCCATTTCTCCAATGCTGCTTGGCTGGCCCCCTGTTTCCAAGCCAAGAGATTCAGAGAACAGAAGTAGAGACGGCTCCTGTCCTGGGCTCTCTGACTGCCTGGCCAATTTGGCAGGTGGTGAAGAGACAGATGGCTGCTCTCCAGTGCTCTGTGCCTGAGAGGATGTGGCACTAACTGAAGTCGATGCCGAGGCGTTAGCTGCCATCCACCCGACAACGGCTTCAATTTGGTCTTCACGTAGCAGCGGTGCACGGCGCTCTCCGACAAAGCTGCGCATGAAGGACTGTTCCCTGCTGAAACTGAGTGACGACGAGTCACCGGCGCCCGCAGCAGGCACAGAATCACCACGTCCTCTCCCTGCTCCTCTCCCTGCTCCGCGCCCACGCCCACGTGCCTTACTCCCTGCCCTCTTCATCTTGGTTGACAGATAATGATAAGCAGAAAAGTACTAAGGCCTTAGTGTGCTTATTCCTGAAATGCTCCTCCTAACAGGTGTAAGAAACACTAATGTTGTAAATTGTGGACTACATAGTAACATAGTAACATAGTTAGTAAGGCCGAAAAAAGACATTTGTCCATCCAGTTCAGCCTATATTCCATCATAATAAATACCCAGATCTACGTCCTTCTACAGAACCTAATAATTGTATGATACAATATTGTTCTGCTCCAGGAAGACATCCAGGCCTCTCTTGAACCCCTCGACTGAGTTCGCCATCACCACCTCCTCAGGCAAGCAATTCCAGATTCTCACTGCCCTAACAGTAAAGAATCCTCTTCTATGTTGGTGGAAAAACCTTCTCTCCTCCAGACGCAAAGAATGCCCCCTTGTGCCCGTCACCTTCCTTGGTATAAACAGATCCTCAGCGAGATATTTGTATTGTCCCCTTATATACTTATACATGGTTATTAGATCGCCCCTCAGTCGTCTTTTTTCTAGACTAAATAATCCTAATTTCGCTAATCTATCTGGGTATTGTAGTTCTCCCATCCCCTTTATTAATTTTGTTGCCCTCCTTTGTACTCTCTCTAGTTCCATTATATCCTTCCTGAGCACCGGTGCCCAAAACTGGACACAGTACTCCATGTGCGGTCTAACTAGGGATTTGTACAGAGGCAGTATAATGCTCTCATCATGTGTATCCAGACCTCTTTTAATGCACCCCATGATCCTGTTTGCCTTGGCAGCTGCTGCCTGGCACTGGCTGCTCCAGGTAAGTTTATCATTAACTAGGATCCCCAAGTCCTTCTCCCTGTCAGATTTACCCAGTGGTTTCCCGTTCAGTGTGTAATGGTGACATTGATTCCTTCTTCCCATGTGTATAACCTTACATTTATCATTGTTAAACCTCATCTGCCACCTTTCAGCCCAAGTTTCCAACTTATCCAGATCCATCTGTAGCAGAATACTATCTTCTCTTGTATTAACTGCTTTACATAGTTTTGTATCATCTGCAAATATCGATATTTTACTGTGTAAACCTTCTACCAGATCATTAATGAATATGTTGAAGAGAACAGGTCCCAATACTGACCCCTGCGGTACCCCACTGGTCACAGCGACCCAGTTAGAGACTATACCATTTATAACCACCCTCTGCTTTCTATCACTAAGCCAGTTACTAACCCATTTACACACATTTTCCCCCAGACCAAGCATTCTCATTTTGTGTACCAACCTCTTGTGCGGCACGGTATCAAACGCTTTGGAAAAATCGAGATATACCACGTCCAATGACTCACCGTGGTCCAGTCTATAGCTTACCTCTTCATAAAAACTGATTAGATTGGTTTGACAGGAGCGATTTCTCATAAACCCATGCTGATATGGAGTTAAACAGTTATTCTCATTGAGATAATCCAGAATAACATCCCTCAGAAACCCTTCAAATATTTTACCAACAATAGAGGTTAGACTTACTGGCCTATAATTTCCAGGTTCACTTTTAGAGCCCTTTTTGAATATTGGCACCACATTTGCTATGCGCCAGTCCTGCGGAACAGACCCTGTCGCTATAGAGTCACTAAAAATAAGAAATAATGGTTTATCTATTACATTACTTAGTTCCCTTAGTACTCGTGGGTGTATGCCATCCGGACCCGGAGATTTATCTATTTTAATCTTATTTAGCCGGTTTCGCACCTCTTCTTGGGTTAGATTGGTGACCCTTAATATAGGGTTTTCATTGTTTCTTGGGATTTCACCTAGCATTTCATTTTCCACCGTGAATACCGTGGAGAAGAAGGTGTTTAATATGTTAGCTTTTTCCTCGTCATCTACAACCATTCTTTCCTCACTATTTTTTAAGGGGCCTACATTTTCAGTTTTTATTCTTTTACTATTGATATAGTTGAAGAACAGTTTGGGATTAGTTTTACTCTCCTTAGCAATGTGCTTCTCTGTTTCCTTTTTGGCAGCTTTAATTAGTTTTTTAGATAAAGTATTTTTCTCCCTATAGTTTTTTAGAGCTTCAATGGTGCCATCCTGCTTTAGTAGTGCAAATGCTTTCTTTTTACTGTTAATTGCCTGTCTTACTTCTTTGTTTAGCCACATTGGGTTTTTCCTATTTCTAGTCCTTTTATTCCCACAAGGTATAAACCGCTTACACTGCCTATTTAGGATGTTCTTAAACATTTCCCATTTATTATCTGTATTCTTATTTCTGAGGATATTGTCCCAGTCTACCAGATTAAGGGCATCTCTAAGCTGGTCAAACTTTGCCTTCCTAAAGTTCAGTGTTTTTGTGACTCCCTGACAAGTCCCCCTAGTGAAAGACAGGTGAAACTGCACAATATTGTGGTCGCTATTTCCTAAATGCCCGACCACCTGCAGATTTGTTATTCTGTCAGGTCTATTAGATAGTATTAGGTCTAAAAGTGCTGCTCCTCTGGTTGGATTCTGCACCAATTGTGAAAGATAATTTTTCTTGGTTATTAGCAGAAACCTGTTGCCTTTATGGGTTTCACAGGTTTCTGTTTCCCAGTTAATATCCGGGTAGTTAAAGTCCCCCATAACCAGGACCTCATTATGGGTTGCAGCTTCATCTATCTGCTTTAGAAGTAGACTTTCCATGCTTTCTGTTATATTTGGGGGTTTGTAACAGACCCCAATGAGAATTTTGTTACCATTTTTCCCTCCATGAATGTCAACCCATATGGACTCGACATCCTCATTCCCTTCGCTAATATCCTCCCTTAAAGTGGACTTTAGACAAGACTTTACATAGAGACAAACCCCTCCTCCTCTCCGATTTTTACGATCCTTTCTAAACAGACTGTAACCCTGTAAGTTAACTGCCCAGTCATAGCTTTCATCTAACCATGTCTCGGTTATTCCCACTATGTCAAAGTTACCTGTAGATATTTCTGCTTCTAGTTCTTCCATCTTGTTTGTCAGGCTTCTGGCGTTTGCGAGCATGCAGTTTAGAGGATTTTGTTTTGTTCCAATCTCCTCACTGTGGATTGTTTTAGAAATGTTCTTACCTCCCTTCTGAGTATGTTTTCCTGGGTCATCTTTGTTCAAGTCTAATGTTTTTCTTCCCGTCCCCTCTTCTTCTAGTTTAACGCCCTCCTGATGAGTGTAGCGAGTCTTCTGGCGAATGTGTGTTTCCCAGGTTTGTTGAGGTGTAGTCCGTCTCTGGCGAGGAGTCCATCATACCAGTAATTCACACCGTGGTCCAGGAATCCAAATCCTTGTTGTCTGCACCATCGTCTTAGCCAGTTGTTTGCATCAAGGATCCTGTTCCATCTCCTGGTGCCATGCCCGTCTACTGGAAGGATAGAAGAAAAAACTACCTGTGCATCCAGTTCCTTTACTTTCTTCCCCAACTCTTCAAAGTCCTTGTAGATTGTCGGTAGGTCCTTCCTTGCCGTGTCATTGGTGCCAACATGTATCAGAAGAAATGGGTGGACGTCCTTGGAGCTGAAGAGCTTTGGTATCCTATCGGTCACATCCTTGATCATCGCACCTGGAAGGCAGCATACTTCTCTTGCAGTTATGTCCGGTCTGCAGATGGCTGCTTCGGTGCCTCTCAGTATATTATTTTTCAAATGTGGCCTACACAAGTGTTAAGTTGTGTTTGGTGAACTTAACTTTTTTTTTGGTGCAGATCGGGCTACAGAGCTAGTTTAAATCACACGGAGACCGTGCAGACAGCCGTAAACGGCGCTGCAAGGCCAAAAAACCCTCCTCTCGGTTATCCTATATAGTGTTTTTCCACTATTTAGCTGGATACGAGTGGAAAGACACTAATAGGAATTTTTTTTTTCAAATTTTAAACAGGCTGCACTATTTGAAAAAAAGTAAAATTTTTCTCAAGGTATGAGGCAGTAACGAACCCTGAGCTGAATCCAACCGGCAATGGCTGCACACAGACTACAGGGCGAGCTGGGCTCACACGGAGACCATGCAGACAGCCGTAAACGGCGCTGCAAGGCCAAAAAACCATCCTCTAGGTTATCCTATATAGTGTTTCTCCACTATTTAGCTGGATACGAGTGGAAAGACACTAATAGGAATTTTTGTTTTCAAATTTTAAACTGGCTGCACTATTTGAAAAAAAGGAAATTGTTTTTCAAGGTATGAGGCAGTAACGCACCCTGAGCTGAATCCAACCGGCTATGGCTGCACACAGACTACAGGGCGAGCTGCGCTCACACAGAGACCGTGCAGACAGCCGTAAACGGCGCTGCAAGGCCAAAAAACCCTCCTCTAGGTTATCCTATATAGTGTTTTTCCACTATTTAGCTGGATACGAGTGGAAAGACACTAATAGGAATTTTTGTTTTTCAAATTTTAAACAGGCTGCACTATTTGAAAAAAAGTAAAATTTTTCTCTAGGTATGAGCCAGTAACGAACCCTGAGCTGAATCCAACCGGCTATGGCTGCACACAGACTACAGGGCGAGCTGGGCTCACACGGAGACCGTGCAGACAGCCGTAAACGGCGCTGCAAGGCCAAAAAACCCTCCTCTAGGTTATCCTATATAGTGTTTTTCCACTATTTAGCTGGATACGAGTGGAAAGACACTAATAGGAATTTTTTTTTTTCAAATTTTAAACAGGCTGCACTATTTGAAAAAAAGTAAAATTTTTCTCAAGGTATGAGCCAGTAACGAACCCTGAGCTGAATCCAACCGGCTATGGCTGCACACAGACTACAGGGCGAGCTGGGCTCACACGGAGACCGTGCAGACAGCCGTAAACGGCGCTGCAAGGCCAAAAAAACCTCCTCTAGGTTATCCTATATAGTGTTTTTCCACTATTTAGCTGGATACGAGTGGAAAGACACTAATAGGAATTTTTGTTTTCAAATTTTAAACTGGCTGCACTATTTGAAAAAAAGGAAATTGTTTTTCAAGGTATGAGGCAGTAACGCACCCTGAGCTGAATCCAACCGGCTATGGCTGCACACAGACTACAGGGCGAGCTGCGCTCACACAGAGACCGTGCAGACAGCCGTAAACGGCGCTGCAAGGCCAAAAAACCCTCCTCTAGGTTATCCTATATAGTGTTTTTCCACTATTTAGCTGGATACGAGTGGAAAGACACTAATAGGAATTTTTGTTTTTCAAATTTTAAACAGGCTGCACTATTTGAAAAAAAGTAAAATTTTTCTCTAGGTATGAGCCAGTAACGAACCCTGAGCTGAATCCAACCGGCTATGGCTGCACACAGACTACAGGGCGAGCTGGGCTCACACGGAGACCGTGCAGACAGCCGTAAACGGCGCTGCAAGGCCAAAAAACCCTCCTCTAGGTTATCCTATATAGTGTTTTTCCACTATTTAGCTGGATACGAGTGGAAAGACACTAATAGGAATTTTTTTTTTTCAAATTTTAAACAGGCTGCACTATTTGAAAAAAAGTAAAATTTTTCTCAAGGTATGAGCCAGTAACGAACCCTGAGCTGAATCCAACCGGCTATGGCTGCACACAGACTACAGGGCGAGCTGGGCTCACACGGAGACCGTGCAGACAGCCGTAAACGGCGCTGCAAGGCCAAAAAAACCTCCTCTAGGTTATCCTATATAGTGTTTTTCCACTATTTAGCTGGATACGAGTGGAAAGACACTAATAGGAATTTTTTTTTTCAAATTTTAAACTGGCTGCACTATTTGAAAAAAAGGAAATTGTTTTTCAAGGTATGAGGCAGTAACGCACCCTGAGCTGAATCCAACCGGCTATGGCTGCACACAGACTACAGGGCGAGCTGCGCTCACACAGAGACCGTGCAGACAGCCGTAAACGGCGCTGCAAGGCCAAAAAACCCTCCTCTAGGTTATCCTATATAGTGTTTTTCCACTATTTAGCTGGATACGAGTGGAAAGACACTAATAGGAATTTTTGTTTTTCAAATTTTAAACAGGCTGCACTATTTGAAAAAAAGTAAAATTTTTCTCTAGGTATGAGCCAGTAACGAACCCTGAGCTGAATCCAACCGGCTATGGCTGCACACAGACTACAGGGCGAGCTGGGCTCACACGGAGACCGTGCAGACAGCCGTAAACGGCGCTGCAAGGCCAAAAAACCCTCCTCTAGGTTATCCTATATAGTGTTTTTCCACTATTTAGCTGGATACGAGTGGAAAGACACTAATAGGAATTTTTTTTTTTTCAAATTTTAAACAGGCTGCACTATTTGAAAAAAAGTAAAATTTTTCTCAAGGTATGAGCCAGTAACGAACCCTGAGCTGAATCCAACCGGCTATGGCTGCACACAGACTACAGGGCGAGCTGGGCTCACACGGAGACCGTGCAGACAGCCGTAAACGGCGCTGCAAGGCCCAAAAACCCCCCTCTAGGTTATCCTATGTAGTGTTTTTCCACAATAGAGCTGGAGACTGGTGGAAAAACACTAATAGGAAATTTGAGAAAAAATGTGCAGCAGGCTGCACTAAGAGCAAAAAAGGACAAATGTGTGAGGCAGTGTGAACCCCCCCTGAGCTGAATACAACCGGGTATATGGCTGCACACAGACTACAGAGTGAGCTGCACACACACACACACACACAGAGACCTTGCAGAACGCTGTTAAAACAGCGCTGCAAGGCAAGAGCAAGGTGAACAGTGAAGAACACACAGCGTTTTGCTAAATTAGCCTTTGGAAAGGAAAATAAAGCAATTAGCTAGCTCGACTGGCCCTCAGTTAGAACACAGCGTCCTGTCCCTAACTGAAATCACAGCAGAGTGAGCGCAAAATGGCGGCAGCGTTTTTTATAGTGCAGAGTGACATCATTTCAGCAGCCAATCCAAGCCTTGCCAGTACTTACATGCCCACCATGCTAAACAGGATGTGCCCACACTTCCAATCATTCCTCATTGGCTGCTGCGTTCAGTTTGAATTCTGGGAACTTCCGATTCCGGTATCCGATACGCGGGAAGTATCGGAATTCGGTATCGGAATTCCGATACCGCAAATATCGGCCGATACCCGATACTTGCGGTATCGGAATGCTCAACACTAGGGTTGAGCGAAACGGGTCGAACATTTTCAAAAGTCGCCGACTTTTGGCGAAGTCGAGTTTCATGAAACCCGATCCGACCCCTGTGCGTGGTCGGCCATGCGGTACGCGACTTTCGCGCCAAAGTCGCGTTTCAATGACGCGAAAAGCGCCATTTCTCAGCCAATGAAGGTAAACGCAGAGTGTGGGCAGCGTGATGACATAGGTCCTGGTCCCCACCATCTTAGAGAAGGGCATTGCAGTGATTGGCTTGCTGTCTGCGGCGTCACAGGGGCTATAAAGGGGAGTTCCCGCCGACCGCCATGTTACTGCTGCTGATCTGAGCTTAGGGAGAGGTTGCTGCCGCTTCGTCAGAAGCAGGGATAGCGTTAGGCAGGGTCCATTAACCACAAAACCGCTTGTGCTGTAGCGATTTCTACTGCCCAACACCACCTTCGGTGTGCAGGGACAGTGGAAGCTCCTTTTTTTTTTTTTTTTTCCTCAGCGCTGTAGCTCATTGGGCTGCCCTAGAAGGCTCCCTGATAGCTGCATTGCTGTGTGTACGCCGCTGTGCAAAGCAACTGCTTTTTTCAAAGCACAAATCCTCTTGTTCCTTCCTTTCTGCACAGCTATCTTGTTTGTTTGTCCACACTTTTTATTTAATTTGTGCATCAGTCCACTCCTTATTGCTGCCTGCCATACCTGGCTGAGGTTACTGCAGGGAGATAGTAATTGAAGGACAGTTCCTTTTTTTTTTTTTTTTTTTGTGGGAGATTAAGATTGACATTTCTGCTAGAGTGCCATCTCTGTCTGTGTCATCTCTCACTCAGTGGGCCATAGAAAGCCTATTTATTTTTTTGCTTGATTTGGGTTCCAAAATCTACCAGAAAAAATCACAACATCAATCAGTGGGAGAAAAATATTGGCCTCAGGGCTTGTGTGCCACTCCTTACTCCTGTGTGTGCCATCTCTCACTCAGTGGGCCATAGAAAGCCTATTAATTTTTTTGCTTGATTTGGGTTCTAAATTCTACCTGAAAAAATCAATAAATCAATCAGTGGGAGATTAATATTGGCCTTTGGGCTTGTGTGCCAGTCCTAAGCGTGCCATCTCTCTCTCTCTCAGATAGTGGGCCATAGAAAGCCTATTTTTTTATTATTTTATTGGGTTTATAAATTTTCCCTGGAAAAAAAAAAAAAGTGGGAGATTAATATTGGCCTCTGGGCTTGTGTGCCAGTCCTGAGCGTGCCATCTCTCTCACAAATAGTGGGCCATAGAAAGCCTATTTATTTTTTTGGTTGATTTGCGTTCATAATTCTACCTGAAAAAATCAATCAATCAGTGGGAGATTAATATTGGCCTTTGGGCTTGTGTGCCAGTCCTAAGCGTGCCATCTCTCTCTCTTCGATAGTGGGCCATAGAAAGCCTATTTATTATTATTTTTTTTATTGGGTTTATAAATTTTCCCTGGAAAAAAAAAAAAAGTGGGAGATTAATATTGGCCTCTGGGCTTGTGTGCCAGTCCTGAGCGTGCCATCTCTCTCACAAATAGTGGGCCATAGAAAGCCTATTTATTTTTTGGGTTAATTTGGGTTCCTAATTCTACCTGAAAAAATCAATCAATCAATCAGTGGGAGAAAAATATTGGCCTCAGGGCTTGTGTGCCACTCCTTACTCCTGTGTGTGCCATCTCTCACTCAGTGGGCCATAGAAAGCCTATTAATTTTTTTGCTTGATTTGGGTTCCAAAATCTACCTGAAAAAAATCACTAAATCAATCAGTGGGATATTAATATTGGCCTCTGGGCTTGTGTGCCACTCCTGACTCCTGTGTGCGTCATCTGTCACTCAGTGGGCCCTAGAAAGCCTATTTTTTGTTTTATTTGTTTTCTAAATTCTCCCTGAAACAATCATTTTATTTTCTTTGGTTTCTAAATTATTCCTGAAAAAAATCATTTTTGTTGTATTTTTTTTTCTCTCAAGTCTCCCTGAAAAAAAAAAAAAAAAAAAAAATCTGTGGGAGATTCATATTGCCCCTTCTGCTTGTGTGCCAGTCTTGACTCCTGGGTGTGCCATCTCTCTCTCTCTCCCCAATTGTGGGCCATAGAAAGCCTATTAATTTTTTTGCTTGATTTGGGTTCCAAAATCTACCTGAAAAAAATCACTAAATCAATCAGTGGGAGATTAATATTGGCCTCTGGGCTTGTGTGCCACTCCTGACTCCTGTGTGCGTCATCTGTCACTCAGTGGGCCCTAGAAAGCCTATTTTTTGTTTTATTTGTTTTCTAAATTCTCCCTGAAACAATCATTTTATTTTCTTTGGTTTCTAAATTATTCCTGAAAAAAATCATGTTTTTGGTATTTTTTTTTCTCTCAAGTCTCCCTGAAAAAAAAAAAAAAAAAATCTGTGGGAGATTCATATTGCCCCTTCTGCTTGTGTGCCAGTCTTGACTCCTGGGTGTGCCATCTCTCTCTCTCTCCCCAATTGTGGGCCATAGAAAGCCTATTAATTTTTTTGCTGGATTTGGGTTCCAAAATCTACCAAAAAAAATAACTAAATCAATCGGTGGGAGATTAATATTGGCCTCTGGGCTTGTGTGCCACTCCTGACTCCTGTGTGCGTCCTCTCTCACTCAGTGGGCCCTACAAAGCCTTTTTTTTTTTTCCTAAATTCTCCCTGAAACAATCATTTCATTTTATTTGTTTTATAAATTCTTCTGTAAAAAATAATTTTTTTTTAATTTTTTTTTTTTCTGAAGTCTCCCTTTTAAAAAAAACAAACACAAATCAGTGGGAGATAAATATTTACATTTGCGCTTCAGTGACAGTCCTGCGTGTGTGCCATCTCATTTGTTGCCAACAACAACAGAGTGTGTAACATTGTGGCTGATTTTCGTTGTGGTCTCACCCACCTGTAAAGGGGTAGCTAAATCATACTGAAGTTATAGCTCACCGTGTAAGTTGTGTGACAGCAACAAATACCGTTCGTTTGTTAACATTTTTAAAACAATGAGGAAGTCTGGTGGAAGAGGTCGTGGCCGGGGGCGTTCATTGTCAGCTGGTAATGAGGGTAGTGGTAGTGGTGGAGCATCAGCTGGTCGTGGGAAAAAAAATATTGCACCTAAGTCTGGAGCTGTGGAGCCAGGTTCGTCGTCTGGCTACACAAGGCCTCGAACGCTCCCTTTTCTGGGAGTAGGAAAACCGCTTTTAAAGCCGGAGCAGCAAGAGCAAGTTTTGGCTTATCTTGCTGACTCAGCCTCTAGCTCTTTTGCCTCCTCTCGTGAAACTGGTAAATGTCAAAGCAGCGCGTCGTTAGTGGATGTTCACGGTCAGGGACAAGTCGCTTCCTTGTCCTCTTCAGCAAAAACAACAACAGAGAAGAATGCAGCAGGCGACACAACGGGTTACTCCATGGAGCTCTTTACACATACCGTCCCTGGCTTAGAAAGTGAAGCAGTTAACAGTCCATGCCCATTACAAGTTGAATCTGACATGGAGTGCACTGATGCACAGCCACAGCCAGACTACTATCCTGGTCCTTTGACTCAGACCACAACATTGCCATCGCAGGGTGCTGATCAAGAATCAGACCCTGATGAGACTATGTTGCCCCATCACGAACGCTATACCACCGACCGCCACGGTGACACAGACGAAGTTGCACACGAGCTACAAGAAGAGGTAATAGATGACCCAGTTCTTGACCCCGATTGGCAGCCATTGGGGGAACAGGGTGCAGGCGGCAGCAGTTCTGAAGCGGAGGAGGAGGGGCCGCAGCAGGCATCAACATCGCAACAGGTTCCATCTGCCGGGCCCGTATCTTGCCCAAAACGCGTGGCAAAGCTAAAACCTGTTGGAGGACAGCGTGGCCATCCGGTTAAAGCTCAGTCTGCAATGCCTGAAAAGGTATCTGATGCTAGAAAGAGTGCAGTCTGGCATTTTTTTAAACAACATCCAATTGATCAGCGCAAAGTCATCTGTCAAAAATGTTCAACTACCTTAAGCAGAGGACAGAATCTGAAAAGTCTCAATACAAGTTGCATGCATAGACATTTAACCACCATGCATTTGCAAGCCTGGACTAACTACCAAACGTCCCTTAAGGTTGTAGCACCCTCGGCCAATGAAGCTAGTCAGCAACGCAACATCCCTTCCGGCAGTGTAGGGCCACCATTTTCCGCACCACCTGCAGTATCTGTGCAGGTTTCTTTGCCAGGCCAAAGCCGTCAGGGTCAGGGAATCACCAGTTTCGTAGTAGGAAACACTGCATCTAGGGCACCGGTGGCAACAATACCATCTCCCACCGTCTCTCAGTCTGCCATGTCCACCGGCACCCCCGCTAGTTCCACGATCTCCAGCTCTCCAGTCCAGCTCACCCTACATGAGACTATTTTTAGAAAAAGGAAGTACTTAGCCTCGCATCCACGTACACAGGGTTTGAACGCACACATAGCTAGACTAATCTCGTTAGAGATGATGCCCTACCGGTTAGTTGAAAGCGAAGCTTTCAAAGCCCTGATGGACTACGCTGTACCACGTTACGAGCTACCCAGTCGACACTTTTTTTCCAGAAAAGCCATCCCAGCCCTCCACCAGCATGTTAAAGAGCGCATCGTCCATGCACTCAGGCAATCTGTGAGCACAAAGGTGCACCTGACAACAGATGCATGGACCAGTAGGCATGGCCAGGGACGTTACGTGTCCATCACGGCACACTGGTTAAATGTGGTGGATGCAGGGTCCACAGGGGACAGCAAGTTTGGGACAGTTCTGCCTAGCCCACGGTCTAGGAAACAATTGGCTGTAGCCGTTCGCACCCCCTCCTCCTCCTCTTCGTCCTCCTGCAGAAGCGAGAGCTCGTCCACAGACCGCAGTCGCACAACCACTCCATCCGCAGCTGCCACTGTTGCACACCAGGTCTCCCATTATGGGGCAGCTACTGGCAAACGTCAGCAGGCTGTATTGGCTATGAAGTGTTTGGGCTACAACAGACACACCGCGGAAGTTCTGTCCGAGTTCTTGCAGAAAGAAACGCAGTCGTGGCTGGGCACTGTAGATCTTGAGGCAGGCAAGGTAGTGAGTGATAACGGAAGGAATTTCATGGCTGCCATCTCCCTTTCCCAACTGAAACACATTCCTTGCCTGGCTCACACCTTAAACCTGGTGGTGCAGTGCTTCCTGAAAAGTTATCCGGGGTTATCCGACCTGCTCCTCAAAGTGCGTGGACTTTGCTCACATATCCGCCGTTCGCCCGTACACTCCAGCCGTATGCAGACCTATCAGCGTTCTTTGAACCTTCCCCAGCATCGCCTAATCATAGACGTTGCAACAAGGTGGAACTCAACACTGCACATGCTTCAGAGACTGTGTGAACAGAGGCGGGCTGTTATGTTTTTGTGGGAGGATACACATACACGGGCAGGCAGTAGGATGGCAGACATGGAGTTGTCAGGTGTGCAGTGGTCGAAGATTCAAGACATGTGTCAAGTCCTTCAGTGTTTTGAGGAATGCACACGGCTGGTTAGTGCAGACAACGCCATAATAAGCATGAGCATCCCCCTAATGCGTCTGCTGATGCAAAGTTTGACGCACATAAAGGATCAGGCGTCTGCAGCTGAGGAAGAGGAAAGCCTTGATGACAGTCAGCCATTGTCTGGCCAGGGCAGTGTACAGGACGAGGTAGCGGGCGAAGAGGAGGAGGAGGACGAGGAGGATGATGGGGATGATTATATTTTTAATGAGGAAGCTTTTCCGGGGCCACTGGAAATTGGTGGCGCGGCAAGGCCGGGTTCTGGTTTTTTGAGGGACACAAGTGACGTGGATTTGCCTGAAACTGCCCCTCAACCAAGCACAACCGCAGATTTGAGAACTGGAACTTTGGCCCACATGGCGGATTATGCCTTACGTATCCTCAAAAGGGACACACGCATAACTAAAATGATGAATGATGACGATTACTGGTTGGCCTGCCTCCTTGATCCTCGCTATAAAGGCAAATTGCAAAATATAATGCCACATGAGAACTTGGAACTAATATTAGCAACCAAACAATCAACTCTTGTTGACCGTTTGCTTCTGGCATTCCCTGCACACAGCGCCCGTGATCGTTCTCACACGAGCTGCAGGGGCCAGCAGACCAGAGGAGTTAGAGGGGCAGAAATCAGAAGTGGCGTTGGCCAGAGGGGTTTTCTGACCAGGTTGTGGAGTGATTTTGCTATGACCGCAGACAGGACAGGTACTGCAGCATCAATTCAAAGTGACAGGAGACAACATTTGTCCAGTATGGTTACAAACTATTTTTCATCCCTTATCGATGTTCTCCCTCAACCGTCATTCCCATTTGATTACTGGGCATCAAAATTAGACACCTGGCCAGAATTGGCAGAATATGCATTGCAGGAGCTTGCTTGCCCGGCAGCTAGTGTCCTATCAGAAAGAGTATTCAGTGCTGCAGGTTCAATACTAACAGAAAAAAGGACTCGTCTGGCTACCC
Organism: Ranitomeya imitator; assembly: GCF_032444005.1. Taxonomy (NCBI): domain Eukaryota; kingdom Metazoa; phylum Chordata; class Amphibia; order Anura; family Dendrobatidae; genus Ranitomeya; species Ranitomeya imitator. The sequence continues at coordinate 589,902,569 of NC_091286.1, read as the reverse complement.
AAAATGTAGATGATCTAACCTTCATTAAAATGAACCACAACTGGATTTCGAAATCTTTTGCCCCACCTTACCCGGCTGACACCTAGCTTTCCTATGAAAAGGTCTTGCCTGTGGACTATTCTGAATGCCTTTTCCAATCTCGTAATTTTCAGCACCTGATTGTCCAGCATACGACATGTTTACACCTCACTAAATGGCCAAACTCCCCACACGGGGCCGTGGTATCGACACTTGGCGACAGCACCCGTGAGAGTGCAGTTTGTCTGAAGAGGTGGGTGAGCCCACTTTTGGTCGACGGCACTGCCACTGGGTCCCTCCTAGTACAATAAAGTGTCTCTGGCGGTGGTGGTGCGCACCCAACGTCAGACACACTGTTGTAATATGAGGGGCCCTGGGCCTGTACCGCCGGCCACAAGACAGTTTCCCCCCACCCCAGCTCAAACAGTGCTCTACCACTTGCAAAATTATCTCACAGCTCCACCAATGTTTAGTCTATGCGCTGACATCCTTCAATGCCTGCCACTGACAATACCATTGTATTGACATTTTTGTTATGTTAGGCCTTCGATGCCTGTCTGTGGTCACTCCTTCCACTAGGCCTCCACTGACCACACCACTGCTGTCCGTGTACCCCTGGAACCAATTTAAAATTGCCTACAGCCATGTGTTATTATTTTAGGCCTTCGATGCCTGTCTGCGGTCCATTCTTTCAACTACTACTACACTGACCAGGTCACTGCTGCCCGTGTACCCCTGGAACCAATTTAAAATTGCCTACAGCCATGTGTTATTATT